>NW_026294540.1:6859070-7339070 GCF_007827085.1 Peromyscus californicus insignis | reverse complement strand
ACCCAGCCATTAAGCTGAGCACCACAAGGTGAATGATTATCTTTCATGCTAAATGCGGAGGCTGAGGCTGGTTCTCACTCACCATCTCTTAGGAAATACCCCAGTAGGCCGTTGGGTATTTAGACTTTTCTTTTTCAGGGAGGTTTTCACTATGTAGTCTAGACTGGTCACTCATGATCCTCCTGCCCCAGCCTCCAATGTGCTAGGATGATAGGCATGCCAGTTTTACCCAGGACTTGAGAGCGGGGGAACTGACTCTGCTGTTTTGAGTCTTGCCAGTCTCCATTCCATTGCCCTTTAACTCTCATTTTCAGAGCCTCTCCTGGTACGGGACTTTCCTTTACTGGGGTCCCCTCTTCCTCATGGTCCTGGGCTGAGTGATGTGTTTTATTCTGGGCTTATGGCAGCTGCTCCATCTCAGTGCCCATTCCACAGCACTTCAGTCACCTCCTGCGGCTCTTCTGAGAGCGTTCATTTCTTTCTCTCCAACCCCAGGATCCCATCCAACACCAAGTGCATGTGTGGTGCACAATAACTGAATGCCTACAGATGTTCTATGTGGATGCTGTGTCTGTACAGGGAAGACATGCTTTGTCTCCGACAGGTTGAGTACATTAGAAAGGGGGTTTCCTTGGGACCCAAAGTGAATGACGACTCAATTCTAATTCTGACTTGCCATGGGCTGAGTGACTTGTTAGCTGGTTACTCAACTGCTTGTGCCTCTTGCAAGATGGCACAGGCAGCTCTGAGTCCTTTTCCCAGGTCTGTCTAGACTGTCTCTGTCTTCTGTCTTCTCAGGGGTGGGTGGTATCTCTGGTGTGAACTCCTCATGACCTTCTGAGATGGCTGCTGTGGGCACGGTGACTGTCCTCATTGCCTTCTGTTGCTGAGATGAGCACCATGACCAGAAGTGACTTGGGGAGGAAAGGGTTTATAATCTCTTACAGATTATAGTCCATCGATTACTAAACTTCATAGTCACAGAGTTGGACAACCACCACGGCAATCTAATCCTAGGGCATTTTGTCAACTCACTCCCAGAGAAACCACGTACTTATCCTCAGCCACACCTGGTCCACACTCCATACATCTACATTCTGTATCTGGCTTGGACACTTCTAGACCATTTTACGTGCGCAGAATCAAGGGATACATGGCCTCTTATCACCAACTCACTCCATTTAGCATAGTGCTTTCCACAGTGCCTTTGACACTGTAGCACAGATAAGAACTTCATTCCTTTTGAGAGCTGACTAATAGTCCGTCGGCAGGCCGCATTTGGTTTGCATACTCATTAGTTGGCTGATATCTGGGGTTTTCCCAACATCATTTCCTTTGGAAACAGGACTAATCTCCCCAGCTAAATTTTCCTAGCACTGAGTTTTGCATACGTCTTACTCCTCGGCTGGGAAGTCCTGTCTGTTGTGTTGGAGTCTCTCCGCTAAGCGTGGTTCCTAGGGCAGACCCACGCCTGCTGTGATAGACGGTGACAGCCAGCCAGGCGTCAGGTGCTATCCCAGGCCCCCGTTCACATGGCAACACAAAAGCATAGTATTGGGGGTTAAAGAAAACACTGTTCAATATTTGGGACTTGCTTCTTTTCACTCATCTAGGTGTGTCTAGGAACTCTTAATTTACCACCATGAAGCCTGGGAAGATGGATCAGTGAAGTGCTTGCTATGTGGTCCCGAAGACCAGACTTTCATCCCTGGAACCCACTTAAAAAGCTAGACTTGGTGGCTTCCATCCGTCATCCCAGCACTCGCAGGGCAGGACGGGAGGCGGAGGCAGGAGGACTGGCTGGAAGCTTATGAATGTAGCACAGTGACAGATTTAAGAGAGACTCTGCCTCAAAACAAGGTGGGAGGAAACAACTGACTCGCAAAAAGTTGTTCTCTGTTCTCCACGTGTGCACTGTTGCATGTGTATAGCAGTGTGTATGCACACACACACACACATACATGCATGCACACACATAATTGCATGCGCACACATGAGCACACACATATGTACTTGTGTGCACACACATACAGGCATGAATACACACATGCACACGCACACACACACTCACACACATACATGCATGCACACACATAATTGCATGCGCACATATGATCACACAATACGTACTTGTGTGCACACACATACAGGCATGAATACACACATGCACACACACACACACACACACACACACACACACACACATTTGCACATTAAATAAAATAAATAGACCCCAAGAGATCACCATGACTTCTTCTATCATCCTGTTGGACAGTTCAATGGTTAATCTTGAGTGTCAAGGACGGGATCTACTAATGCCTATGACATGAGATCTAGATGAAGTTCTCTAAGGTGGGAAGGCCCATCATCGCACGAGCTGGAGCCCGGACTGAATGAAGTGGGCCGAGCAACAGTGTTCTCTGCCCTCTGCTTCTTGAGTGCAGAGGCGATGTGACCGGCTGTCCGAAGCCGCTGCTGTCATGACCTCCCCACCGTGGTGGTCCTCCGACGGCAAATCCAAATAAACCCTTTCTTCCCTAAATGACTTGAGCAACAAGGACGGAGATAAGTAACACTGACAGCCTTGTGTGAGGTGAGGCTGGTCTGGGGTGTGGGATGGACCTTCTCCATCTCTGTGGGCCCTGGTACAGAGTAGGAGCGTGTTTGCTGATGATTTATTCTGAATACTTAACCTATAAATTTCAAGGAAGGCTACAACTCAGGGCACATCTGTCCTTCTTCCTGTCTGGGGACTTATAAGTGTTGAGTTCTTTTTTTTTTTTTTTTTAATGATCTATTTATTTATATTTGGTGTGTATAACCGTTTGGCCTGCGTGCATGTGTGTGCCCCGTGTGGGTGTCGGGAACTGAAGGAAGGTCCCCCTCCAAGAGCAGTATGTGGTCCTAACTCCCTCCTCTTTACCTCACTGTGCCCTGATTTCTTCCACCAGGTTTCTCTCTGCACAATGGGGCCAGTTTGTTTAACTAAGTCATTATTTGATGGATCCTGCACTGGCTGTTATTCAAATCAAAGAGGCCTTTTCCAAAGGCCCCCGTTGTGCAGAGGCTGGCTTGGAACCCACAGAGGCAGCTGCTGAGCACTGCCGTCTCCCAGTCCCTCAGGGCAGTTCAGAACCCAGATGGTGACCTCCAGAGGGATACCGCTAAGGGCAGATTTGTTTCCAGCAGGCGGATGGCTCTGGCTTCAGGAAACAGAGTCGATTCCAGAGGAAGCCAGAGAGAGCAGATCTCGTTCCAGGAAGGGGTGTTGCCTCAGGTGCTCCGATGGGGGGAAAAAAATGGAGAAGCAGCAGATGGGGAATATTGGCCAGGAAACGATGGCGCTCGTTCAATTAAAATATCAAATAAGGAAGTAATAGGAACAGGGTGTTTAGTCGTGGGCTTCTGACGGCTCAAACCAGGCTGACTGAGCTAGAAGATCAAAGTGGCATCATCACAGGCAGAGGAGAGACAGAGACGGCCATCAAAGTTTCTCCCACTTAAAATAGCTTTTCCCGTCTGAGTCCTTTCAAAGAGCTGAGGCATTGATGTAGATTTGACAGGTCCGTAACTATTTATAACCGCCATTGAAAGAAACTTAAAAAAAAATATGCAAAGTCAAGAGCAATTCTCCTGCTTAAGATGCCTCAGTTTCGAAGCTCTGTAGTCCCATCAGGCCTTGGGGGGATCTGCTCAATTTCCTGCCAAGGGGGAGCTGGAAAGTAGACTCCTGAGTGATGAGGGCTGAAGGGGAAAGGGTAGCCAGTCAGCTCTTCATGTATTTATTCTGCCTTTGGGAGAGTGTGTCTGGTGGTTCAGTGGGTCTCGTCATCCTCAGGAATCTTCCGGTTCCTGAAGGGAAATAGGTGGGTACTGAAATGACCAACATGCATGTAAATAAAAATTAATAAGAAGCAAACAGGGAGATGGGAGTGGTCCTGGAGAAGCTGTGGGCTCAGGCTGAGCCTCAGTTTACTCACCAGGGAGAATGGGTAGAATGAAGTGCCTGTGAGAATCGAGCGTGATAATACAGGGAAAGAGATTAGTAAGAAGGAGGGTCAAAGATAGGCTGTTGGAACACAGCAAGGGTGCTTGGTGTGTGTGTGTGTGTGTGTGTGTGTGTGTGTGTGTGTGTGTGTGAGTTTGTGAGTGTGGAGGCCAGAGGATTACCTTAGCTGTCATTTTTTAGGTGCCTTCCACATTATTTTTTAAAACAGGGTGTGCTGATTTGAATGAGAATGGCCTCCATGGGCTCATATGTTTGAGTACTTGGTCCCTCCTTGGTAGAACTGCTTGGGAAGGATTAGGAGGTGTGGCCTTCTTAGAGGAGGTGTGTCACTGGGGGCACACTTTGAGGTTTCAAAAGACTCCTGCCACTCCCAGTGTACCGCTCTGTCTTCTGCTTGCTGAAGATGTTGAAAGGATTTTTGTGGCGCTCTGGCCCCAAAGAAAAAGTCACGACACACGACAGAATCCACTAACAAGAGTTTTATCAAAACAAAGGGACAGATGTGATCAGGCCTGTGGAAGGACGTGTGTGTGTGTGTGTGTGTGTGTGTGTGTGTGTGTGTGTGTGTGTGAAAGAGAGAGAGAGAGAGAGAGAGAGAGAGAGAGAGAGAGAGAGAGAGAGAGAGAGACCGAGGGAACATGGTGCCACCTTATAAAGGCCAGGACACACCTGTGCACACAGGCTCACACGCAGAGATCACGCGGTGGACTACATGACCATGTAACCATGGGGCATGGGTCACGCAGGACATGTGACCCGGAGATGACTAAGTATCTCGCCAGGCATGCACGACTGTGGGGCGTGGTTGGAATTCCTATCAGCTGTGAGCTGTCAGGTGTTCCTATGGCCACCCCTTTGCTCTACCATCATGGATTATAACCCACTGATACTCTAAGCCCAACTAAATGCTTTCTTTAGTAAGTTGCCTTGGTCATGATGCTTTATCACAGCTATAGAGAAATAACTAACACACCGGATCCCTCACTGACCTGGAACTCACTGATTTGGTTAGGCTGGCCGGCCAAGGAGCCCTAGGGATCCACACTACTTCCCCAGTTCTGGAAGTAAAACTTTTCATAACCTTGTGCGTGGTAAAACAATTTTTAAAAAGTTATTCTTTGGACCTGGGGAGATGTATTAACTGCTGTCCACTCTGGACAGGGCTGAGAGCATCACTAACCTATGGATATAAACAAGAGTATGAAGAAGACGGTTTGACACCATGTACATTTAGCAGAAGGACAGTAGTAAGTCCCCCCAGATCTTGTGGAGCACTCCAGCCATGGCTTTTGACCAGGTTTACAGTGCAAGGCATGGGATGCCTACCTGTGGGGCAGGCTTGAAAGCCCACAAGAAAATGACTGGTTACCCCCATAAAAGTCATGCCACCACTATACCAGTGATCACATTTTGCCCGACAGGTCAGGATTGCTAATATACAGGGTCCACATCTGGGTAGGACCGTTGATGACATCTCTCCCCCAGCAGCCCAGGCTGCACCTTCTAGCATTATGAAAACTAGCGGGCGTGGAGGAAGCTTCTATCTCAGTGTCTGCGTGATTTCACCACGGCCTGCATCCAGAGCGAGCGGTGCCTTTAGCAATTGGTCTTTCCACTTAGCTTTGGTGTTGCTTGCCTTCTCTTTCCATAAACATGGATTCTGAGGACGGCACTCAGGTCTCCGTGCTTGTAGGACAAGCTCTACCTACTGAGCCGTCTCCCCAGCTCGAGTGTTTGCTGTTGATGGGCATTTCTGGCCTGTATTCTTCCTCTCCCTCTTCCCTTGTGGTGGTGCATGGCGGTTTCCTAATCCTTTTACGTTCCGAGGCATTTTTGGTGATGGTTGGGCCGCGATGAAGAGGCTGCATAGAGTGATGTGGTGCCTGGCTGTTGCCGAGGACCTGTTTTAGGCAGCGGTATCCAAGCGTGTGTGGTGTGTGTGTGTGTGTGGGGGGGGGGGTGTCAAGGGAACATCCGGGTAGTTCTCCAGGCCTCGGGAGCAACTGTTGCCAGGAAACGAAGGGCAAATAAGAAGATGAGTGGCTGTTCCTGAGCTCGGCAAGCAGTGAGCTGGGGATGGGGCTTTCCAAGCTCAGGCCCGAACCTCCGTCTGAACAGTCTGAACCTCTCACTGCTGGCGACTAGCTTTGGGAGCCTTGGCACATCAGCTTGCCTCTCATAAATAGATCAATAGCGGTATGATAGTTGTAGCGATATGCATGTGGGTGTTCATTCTGTGTGCATTCACGTGTGTCCAGGTGTGTGCATGTGGAGGTCAGAGGACAATCGTGGCTGTCATTCCTTACATTTGGTCCTACCATTTTTCCTTTGCAGATGAGGGCTTTCAGTGGCCTGAAACTCACCAAGCATGCTAGGCTGGCCGACTGGTGATCTCCACAATCTGCCTGTGTCTCCTCCCCAGTGCTGGGATTATTAATGCACACCACCATGTCTAGTTTTTTTTTTTTTTTTTTTTTGGTTTTTTTCTAACATGCTTTCTAGGGGTGGGACTCAGGTCCTCAAGCATGCTGTCCTCACGCACGACAAGCACTTTACTACTGAGCCATCTCCCGGCCCAGGAATCGTTGTTTGTTCCCTGTTTATTTGTTTCTGTTGTGGATTCTAAAATGATTATTTTAAAATTGAATCTGTGTATGCGCGTCTGTGTGGGGATGTGTGCACACGAGTGTAAGTGCTCCTGGAGGTCTAAGGCATTGAATGCCTAAGTGCTGGAGTTCCAGGCAATTGTAAGCTGCTGAATACTAAACTTGAGTCCTTTGAAAGAGCATTAAGAACTCCCAACCCCTGAGCCATCTCTCTAGCCCCAGGACTAGTTCTTATATCACAAGAGAGTTGAGAAAACCACAGAGACATCTACACATCTGCACATACACATACACATGCATGCCAGCCACACACTGAGCATGCAACCAATGGTAGCTGCGATTTGGCTCTCATTATTTGGAGGTAGGCTTCTCTATTTCCCAAGAGAGTTTCTGGAAACCTTGCTGCCTCCCTGGCATTCATTCATTGGACTGGATTCCGGCACACAGAGACTCTGTAGAGTTTTCACTTCGGGTGAGGGGGAGACACTCTGCACATGGGCTCTGGGAAGATGAAGCGCTCTCCAAATGGAGTGTCATTCCTGAAAGAGAGGTAGGAAAGAGAGCCAGAGGTTAAGGATATGCTCGCGGGTGCCAGAGCTTCTGGGTGTATATCCCAGCTCCTCCCTTGGTGGCTGTGTGCTTTTCTGTAGTGACTATTTTTTTTCTCCTTTTGTCCAACAGGGACAGCACTGGTGTCAGCCTATAAAGGTTAAGCGAGACATCCTTGGCAAGACGCCTAGCCTGCAGTTCATGCTGAGTGATGGTGTTTATGATTATCCAATTAGCATATGCAAAGCATTTCCATTTCTGGGTGACTTTACACGCTCCGCATTTTTCTACCTATTTTTTTTAAAGCCAATGCACTATATATTTAACTTGCGACTGATTATCTTTATGGTGCCTCACTCTGGGGAGGCAGAAATGAGCCCCTGACACGAACACTGTTATCAAGGGGTTTACATTTCAGTGAGGGAATACAGGCATTGGACAAAGAATGACAAGTGGGGTTAGAACAATGATAAAAAAAACCCCACAAACTGCATGCAAGGGGCTAAATCCAAGGGAAACAGTGTGTGTGTGTGTGTGTGTGTGTGTGTGTGTGTGTGTGTGTGTGTGTGTGTGAGAGAGAGAGAGAGAGAGAGAGAGAGAGAGAGAGAGAGAGCTCGCAGAAGTTCTATCCAAGACTGCAGATCTAAGCTAAAGGCAGAGCTCCAGTGTGGAGTAAGATCCCTCCCGGAGTCACAGGATGAGGGGTGACCGTGCTAAGTAGAGGGGACCGCTTGTGCAAAGGTCCAGCGGCTGCAGAGAATGTGGCACACTCCTGACCAACACATGTAATCACACACGTAAGTGGAAAATATGGTTATAGAAAGTATCTGCCTGCTTTAGAACGGCCCCTTCAAAAGACCCTGAGGTTAGAATTTGCATGCAAGAGTTCTGTGTAGGAGGTAGTCCTAAATAACCGTGTAGGGATGGGGTTGTGGGACTGTGTGGGCAGAGCAAGGAGCTGGTAAAAGGTTCTTTATCGAACATATGACCACTGGTATGTGTTGTGGGAATTCCTTTCCTGGGGGAGTTGTAAACAACATACATCTTCATTCTCAAGAAGGTCTCAATGACGAACCAGAGTTCGATTCCCATGAAACTTCAGCCTGGAGAATCAACTGTGCTTCCTTACAGAGTGAGGTGTGTGTGTGTGTGTGTGTGTGTGTGTGTGAAGGGCTCCCTCTAGGAAAGTCTTCTCTTAGTGTGGGCAATGGCCTCTCCAGAGCCTTGTAGGTGGACCTCCTCGAAGTTAACCCCCCACAAGCTTATACACCCCAACATTTCCCAAGGTCATGTACATTTGGGGCAGAATTACATCCAAATGGCTAGAAGGAGCCCCTGGAAGCACAGGGGAGGCTTTCTCACCCCCTACGTCTATGAGGGAATTAAAACAGCCAAGGAGCCCCACCCAGTGATAAACAGGCATAGGGGGTCTCATGAACATGAGGCTGTTTCCCTCACAGGATTGTACGGCACAACAGCAGTCAACTAGTGAACTCTGAGGGCCGAGGAAACACACACTTTGATTGTCCCACCCCAAGGGTGATGGAGCTGGGAATACAGATTCATTCATATTCTCTCTCTCTCTCTCTCTCTCTCTCTCTCTCTCTCTCTCTCTCTCTCTCTCTCTCCCCCTCTCTCTCTCCCTCCCTCCCTCCCTCCCTTCCTCCCTCCCCCTCCTTCTTCCTCCCTCTCACTCCCCTCTCTTTCCAGGGTTTCTCTGTGTAGCCCCGTCTGTCCCGGATCTCGCTCTGTAGACCAGGCCGACCTCGAACTCACAGAGATCTGCCTGCCTCTGCCTCCAGAGTGCCGGTTAAAAGTGCCACCACCGCCCGGCAGGATACAGATTCTCCATCTTCTATTATTGCCCAAGGGCAGCAAACCCCCCCCCCCCCCCCCGCCCCGGCATCCATCCTGCCTTGCGGCAGTGGGCTAGCTCTAGCTACCAAAGACAGTCCTTGAAGCAGATGTCAGCTTTTAAATCTGGGCCAGTATGGTAAAGTCAAGGGAGTCAGGCATGGTACCAGAGCACCTGACACATGCCATGGCCCTTTTTGGCACTTCGAAGTTTCTGAGGTGGGCCAGGAACAGCTTATGGAGGACTCAGGGGTTGGTGTAAGGGATTTGGGAGTCTATGCTCAGGGGAGCCATTGCTTTAAATTAATTCTGTTTTTGCCTTTAATTTTGTGTGTGTGTGTGTGTGTGTGTGTGTGTGTGTGTGTGTGTGTGTGTGTTGCCTGTGGAAGCCAGAAGCATTGGATGCCCTGGAGCTGGAGTTATTGTGAGCTGCCTACCATGGTTGCTGGGGGGGATGAACTTAGTCTTCAGCAAGAGCAGTCCATGCTCTTAACTGCTGAGCTGTCTCTCTGGCCCTCACTGCAGGCCTTCAAGCAGAAACGAGACAAAACCCGACCGGCAACCATAAAAGGCCACATTGGTCACTGGGTGGGGAAATGGGTGAGCCCCACATGATGGAGCATTTGAGAGGCTCTTCAGGCAGGAGGAGGTGGTGGCGGTTGAGAGCTGGCAGGCTGAGGGGTAGAAGGGAGGAAACGTCGGAGAGACCGTTAGGAGACAAAATGATCTCCGTTCAGTGAGAATGATTGCGGGGAAGGTAGATGTGTTTTTCCATAAAGGCTTCCTTATGTTAAATTAGAGGCAGGTGTCCCCGAGACTTGGCAAGTGGGGCTGTAATTTTCCAGGCTCCCCCACCCCCACCTCCCCTTACTCGATAAAGTTCTGTCATCTGCTGAGGTCTGGCTGCCCACTCTTCATGGTGCCTTCCAGGCTGCTGGGGCCAGCAGAAAGTAAATAGCTCCTACCCCGGTCCTTGCCAGCTTCCCTTCTGCCTTGCCCACCCTGCTGTGCCTAGCAAGGGTTGGCTTCAAGTGCCAGCTTCTGAACCAGCATTATTGTCAAGGAATGTAGAAGCAGCCGGGCCAGGGAGCAGGGGGCGGAGCGAACCTTCCATTTGCCATCTGTGGAACCATCGAGAGCTGCTCTGATGGCAGCTGGGGCCAACTCTGTATGACACAGAGAGAGATGCGCTTCAGCCAAGCTGGTGACCAGAGTCATCTGGAGGGTTATGCGTGTGTCCACTGGGGCCGTCATCTTTGACAGTAGGGTTGAAAGGCCAAGGGTTGGGGAGCGGCTCACGGTGAGTTGCTTTGTCCCCAATTGCAGCTCCTCTGCTGGACTCTGCAGAGCATAGATTACTGTCACATGCCCTAGGCAGCTTAAGGGTAGCACTAGCCCTGGCTGAAGATCATTATTAGAAAAAAAAAAAGAAAGAAAGAAAGAAAAGAAAAATCACATTATTAACCATTTTCAACAGTGGACACTTTATCTGGAATTCAGATCTTCAAGCTGTCAGGGTTTGAAGGGATTACTCACCAAGATTTATTCTTGGGGAAATTATTTTCTCAAGTAAAGCCAGTTCCCACCCAGTCCCGCACTCTAATCACGAGGACCTAAAGAAAGTGGCTATAGTTACTCCTCAGAGTCTACATTCCGCCTCAGGTGACGGGTGCAAAATAGACTCCTGACCTGTGATGGACCAATTAGAAAGTCCCCTGGAGAGTCTGGATTTAGAGCTGAGAAAGCGGTGGCCTGTCCCACAGCTGTAACCCAATACCCGATGCACCCGACTTAGAGAAGAAAGGGTTTATTTTTGGCTCACCATTCTAGAGGGTGCGGCTATCATGGCGGGGGAGGTATTGGGAGGTTGGTCACGTTGTGTCAACAGTCAGGAAGCAGAGACAGGTGGATACCTCTGCCCTGCATGCTTCCTCGGTTTCATTTGGACCAGGACCCCCATCCTGTGGCATGGTGCCATTCAGATTTAGGGTTTTGGTCTTCTCTCTCTGTTAACCCATTCAATTGAACAAGAACCCCTTGCAGACACACCCAGGAAGTTCTTTCCATGGTGTTTTTAAATCCCATCAAGTTGACTATGCAGTGCCTGGATTTGTGATTCATGAAAGGAGACAGGCAGCTGGGAGGAGGGGGAGGGGAAGGGGGTAAGGAGGAGGAAGGGGAGGTGGTCCAATAACGATAAATTATGCTACATTCAAATATCGGGACAGGACTATCTTGAAGAACAAACTCAGGCTGGAAAAGGAGACCAAACTCCTAGCAAGCTCCTCCCCAAGCCTCTGTGTTTCATTTGTTATGTAAAGGGATCGACATAAGTGATCCACCAAGTCTAGTGTTTTTCATTCATTCATTCGTTAATGCATTTGTTCATTCATTCATTCGTTAATGCATTTGTTCATTCATTCATTCATTCTTTCATTCAAGTTTTGAGCCTTTAAAATGTTTTTGTTCTGTCTTTCCTTCTTGGGTAATTGTCCTTTTGCATCCAGGAGCCAGAGAACAAAAATCTCAAAACCTCTAGATTGGGCACCATGCCCGCTTTCTTTCTTCTCCCTCACTCCCCAATGGGTCTCACTTTCCTGAAGGACTGGCAGGTCCTGAGTGCTCCCCGCCACGCCTCTGTACCCTCCCCCGTCTCAGCCCCTCTGAAACATTTTTCTCACAGTGCCTTTGGCAGACCATCAGCTCTGATGTGTGTTTACTACCCGGGCAGACGTCTATTCTCCTTGGAAGTCTTTCTTGCTATCCCTTGTAGGCAGGCTCAGCGACCTGGCCTTCCACAGAGTCCCTGAAATCCCCATTAAAACAACGTTGCTCACTTGGCCTAGGGGTGCAGGCCTGGAGTTTCCGCTGCTTGAGAGGCGGAGGCAGGAGGGTCACAAGTTCAAGGCCAGTATGAGCCACAACAGTGAGTTCAAACCCAGCGTGGGTAACTTAGTTGATACAATGTCTCCAAGTAAAGAGTGAAAAGAAGGCTGGGGAGGTAGCTCAGAGTTCTTACCTAGGAGGAACAAGGCCCAGGGTTGAAAAAAAATTAGCAGAAACAAGCCACTGTCACCTTATTGGGGTTGGCAGGTGACCTGGCCACTGTAGCTCCTGTGATAGTAATTGGGTCCACGTCCATCCTGTTAAAGGCTTCCTGAACAGTGGGCACACATGTATGGAGGATCTCAAAAACCCCAGGCATCTAAGCATTTGTTTATGACATTTACTTATTTATATGTGTGTGAGGAAGCACTTGCTGCAGCATGCATGAGGCCAGGAATTGGTGCTCTCTTCCCAACCTATGGCTCCTGGGGATCAAGGTCAGGTTTTGGGGCTTAGTGGAGGGCCTTTGCCTGCTGAACCTTCTGGTCAACCTCATTTCTTTGTTTAGCTTCAAGAACAAATAGTGGACTCGGGAGATGCTCTCCATGAGCTTCCTCTGCTCTTGTCTGCTTTGGTCAACTTCCAGCCAGTGTTTCTGTCCGACCTTCTAGAATCCATGCTGCCCATGAGGAGCAGGCTGGAGGGTTAAGTTTTAACAATCCTACCTTCCATCAGTGACCACGCCCCCCCAGGAGCTGGTGTATATTAAACACTGTAGCTCTGGGGCTGGAGATATGGCTCAATGGTTAAGAGCACTGGCTGCTCTTCAGAGGACCTGGGTTTGATTTGCAGCACCTACATGGTGGCTAAGAGTCATCTGTAACTCCAGCCACAGGGAGTCTGATGACCTCTTCTGGCCTCTGTGGGCACTGTACAGAAATGATGCACAAACATACATGTAGACAGACACAGAATAAAAACAAATAAATCTTAAAAGCAAAACAAACACAGCACCCCAGCGCCTTTGTTCCTATTACTTTGAACATGTTAAGCCAAGACCCAAGGGGTGAACAGGAGGGTGCTGTGGAATGCTGTTCTGTATGCTGTGAATATGTGTTGCTCTGATGGGTTGATAAATAAAACGCTGGCTGATTGGCCAGTAGCCAGGCAGGAAGTATAGGCGGGATAAGCAGATACGGAGAATTCTGGCAAGAGGAAGACTGAGTCAGGAGTTGCCAACCAGACACGGAGGAAGCAAGATGATAAGGCAGAACCGAGAAAAGGTACCAAGCCATGTGACTAAACATAAATAAGAATTATGGGTTAATTTAAGCATGAGAGCTAGTCAGTAATAAGCCTGAGCTAATGGCCAAGCAGTTATAATTAATATAAGCATCTGAGTGATTATTTTATAAGTGGGCCATGGGACTGTGGGGACCTGGTGGGACTGGAGAAAACTGGCTACAGTAGGCAGAGGTGTTTTTGTATGACCTGGAACTTCTGATTCTCCTACCACCACCTCTTCAGAGCTGGGGTTGCAAGCATGCACTACCACTCGGATTTATGAGGGGCTGGGGGATCAATCCTAGAGTTTCATGCTTTCTAGACAAGCACCCTACCACCCAAGTTACATCTGCACTGCCCTCCACTTTTTAAGTGTACCAGTTTCACTCAGTTCCCTGGCCAAACTCCCAGCATGCACCATTCTAGTCCAACTCCAGCGTGTGTGAGTTCTTGTTTTCTTTAAGACCCTAATGACAGGAGCCTGAATGCACCCAGCCAACCAAACACAGCCATAAAGCCAATTAGTTGTATTGATGAGCAGGGTTTATGGGTTCCCACAGATCAATTCATAAATATTATAAATTGAAACCATTTCTAAATAATGCCCTGTGACTAATGGCTTGGGTTGTAGTGGGTTTTCCCAGTCTGTTGAGTACCTAATTGTGCTCAGCTTCAATGAATGTTTTTGTGACCTGCATCCTGCCGCTTCAAGGTCAAAGAGCCTGCATTTCTAGCCGCTGGACTGGGTGACAGAAACCCTGGTCTTTCGCTTAAAAGTTATTTATTAGCATGTATTTATTATACATAATGGGTTTCATTATCATGTCTTCATACCTGTATGTAATAAAGTTGGTCATATCATCATTACCCTCTCCTGTTTCCCTCACCCTCCCGCTGATTCTATTCCTCTTCTCAACTAGTTGCCTCCTCCCTTTTAGTGAATGGGCAAGTTCAATTAGAGTTGCTTACAGGAGAATAGGTGAAGGGTTATTTACAGAACATGGGCATGCTTCCTGTGGGTCCACCATTGAAGAAATGTCTCCATTCCCTAGGACCATGAACTGCCTGTAAATCCTCAAGGAGGGGCTGGGCCATCCTGTCAACTCCATGACAGGGTGTTGATGGACAGTATCTTGGTAATCACAGATGCTATGAATTGAAGAGTGTAAGGGTTGTGTCAAGCCCAGGAGACAGCATCCACAGCACTCCACCATTATTCCAGCTCTTATATTCTTTCTGCTGTAGCTTCTATTATTTTCCCCTGAGCCTTGGAAGGGGGTGCTAACTGTCCCATTTATGGCTGAGCATTTCACAGTCACGTGTTCTCAGCACTTGGCTGGTTTTCTTCGCTCTGGGGACTAACTAGTGTCCTGGTTTGCTTTTTTCTTGGGGGGCGGGTTGGCAGTGATGCTTCCTCCTCACTGATGGGAAATATTGTCTGTGGTTTCAGAAGACTGCCATTCATTTATTTCTGTGTGTTCTCTGCTGTGCTGTACACAGTGAGCACAGTAATGTATTGGTCAGGATGGGCCAGGTCTGCAGAAATGCAGATATCTTCGCTTTGAAGTCCCAGACTGTGGTAAGTAAGCCCCCCTCCCTTTTCTCACATCCACCAAATATACTCGACATAGTCAACAGAGGGCGCTCTTCGGATAGTCACTCAGTGAGGCGGGTTGATGGATGGCCATCTATCTCCGCCTTGGGGATGTTGGTAACTAGAGAGTTACCATGCCAACTTTGCTGAGCGTCTTCCCAGACGTGACACACATGAGCCCATGAGACAGAATCGGTCACGTGGTCCCAATTAACAGCTGTCCTTGGAGAGCTCCTACTGTTGAAGAAAGTCAGGGATCAAACAAATTATTACACAAATAATTACTTAATAATTGGGATTATGGCTACAGAGAAAACCCAGGATCCTATGAGAGTGTTAAACAGGAGACCCGATGCTTTCTAGTGGGGTCTGAGAGGTTTCCCTCGGGGAGGGTTGGAGCAGAGTAGACTTGAGGGGTGTGTGGGAACTCACCAGGTGCTGAGAGGGAAGGACACACCAGCCATGACACAAAGGTGGTTCTCACAGGAGTGTTGCTGGCAAAGGTCAGAAGTAGACAGAAACAGAAAACAGCAATGCCAGTCACTCCCTAGCGGCAGCCTGTGCGGTTGACTTTGTGCTGGGTTGGGAGCATCCTGTGCCTAACACGTTCATGGACTTCTTAGCTGGTTTAGAACATATGGCCCAGCAAATGTCTGAGTGGTACTGAAAGTTGTGTATGCCCCTGCAGCTCAGGCCCTGGAGTACTCTGTGCGACGTCTTCAGGAGATGACTACCCGCTTAGCTTGAGAGCTCCACAGCCCTGAGATATGGGAACACCTCCACTTGCTTCTAGGGTGGTCTTCCTGTGTCTAGTTGGTGACTCACTGGGTCTCCCGGACCCCAGTTCATCACTAAAATGATGAGCTGGGCAGAGCTTTTGAAAGTGTTTTAATGCAGTGGGAATGTTTCTAGAAAGCGGAATCCAGTATTCGTAGCAGATAGGGGTGGTAAGTAGCCTGGGAAAGATCTCCAAATGTAACCTCCCCTTTAGCGGAAACTGGGGCTTCTCTGGGGAGCCTGGCATATGGTATGTGTCCAACAAACTCCGGTACCAGCTAAGGTCCAAGCTACCAAGAATGCAGGAGGTTACAGGACCATGATCGGCACCCAGTTTTCTCTCTTATCTCTGTGGTAGGTAGAATAATGCTTCCCCAACAAAGGTGTTCACATCCTAACTGCTGAAACTTGTGAATACCTCATGTGACAAAAGGGACTCTGGAGATAATGTGCTACTAAGGGGCCTGATTTTCAGCTGGGATGGTTATAGCCACCTTCCTGCCTTTCTGGGTCCGGTCTCATATTGCCCACACCAACCTCAAAATTACTTTGCAGTAGAGGATGACATTGAATTTCTGATCCTTCTGCATCTACCTCCAAGTGCTAAGATTACAGGTGAGCAACACCAGGTCCTGTTAAAGTGGTGCTGGGGAGAACCCATGGCTTCGTGCATATGAGCAAGCCCCCAACAAACTATTATACCCAGCTCCCACAGTAGATTTTTAAGGTTCTTATAAGGATAGGTGAGTCCAATAGAGGGAATGGAGGGAAAGAGAGGAGAGGAAAAAACAATTTCAAGATACCACCCTACCCTCTAGCCCTCCCTCTCCCCCTCTCCTTCCTTCCCTTCTCTTTCCTTTATTCCTTCCTCCCTTCCTTCCTTCCTTCCTTCCTTCCTTCCTTCCTTCCTTCCTCCCTCCCTTCCTTCCTTCCTCCCTCCCCCTCCCTCCCCCCTCCCTCCCTCCCTTCTTTCCTTCTTTGCTTTTTTAAAGACAAGGTCTTACTATGTAGCCCTGGCTGGCTCTGGACTCACTCTGTAGCCCAGGCTGGCCTCAAGTACACAGAGATCCACCTGCCTCTGTCTCCTGAGCGCTGAGATTAAAGGTGTGCACCACCACACTCGGCCCTACCCAGCTTGTTTTGAAGATGGGGAAAGTGGCCACTAGGCAAGGAGTGAGTGTGGAAGTTTCTAGATGCTGGAAAGCAGATTCCCCTCCACTTGCTCAGAAGGAACACAACTGCACTGTCAGCTTGATTTTTAACCTGTAAGAGTAGTTTTGGACTTCTGACTCCCTGGAACTGTCAGGGAATAACTCCGAGTACGGTCTTTAAAGCCGACAGGTTGTGTAAACTGGCATGTCAGCAACAAGAAGTTCATACACTCCTCTGTGACAAGAACCTACTTCACACCACAGATGCTTATGACCCCTATTAACTGGCCCAGACTGCAAATGGTCCAGCCCAGCCCAGGATACCCCATGTCAGTCACTACACTTATCTCAGTAGACACTCCAACACACACACACACACACACACACACACACACACACACACACACACACACACGGGGGGGGGGGGGGAGAGAGAGAGAGAGAGACATGTCCATGTAGTGAAAATTTAGCCTCTGAAGGTGAATCAACAGCCCAGGGTCACACAGTATGTGGTGGGGACAGCTTTGAAGCATGTCCAAATGCATTTGGATCTGAAGCCATCACCTGATCCTTTACCTTCTCAAGGAGCCATTTGCAGAGCCCTGGAGAGGCTCACAGACCCTGAACTTGCAAACAGTGCTGTGTACAAGGCTAGATTCTCAATTTCCCTTCCTGGTACAAGAAGCCGGTGTCTTTGTGGGTGTTTATGCTGCCGTAATTTTATGTCAACATAGCATAGAATCATCTGAAAGGAAGGAACCTCCATTGAGAAAGTGCCTCCATAAGATCCAGCTGTAGGGCATTTTCTTAATTAATGATTGATGGGGGAAAGTTCGGCCCATTGTGGGTGGGGCCATTCACAGGCTGGTGGTCCTGGGTTCTATAAGGAAGTGGAGCAAGCCAGTAAGCAGCACCCTGCCATAGGCCTTTGCATCAGCTGCTGCCTCTAGGTTCCTGCCTTGAGTTCCTGTTCTAACTTCCTTTGATGATGAACTATGATGTGGAAGTGTAAGTAAAATAAACCTTTTCCTCTCCAGCTTGCTTTTGGTCATGGTGTTTCGTCACAGCAATGGGAACCCTGACTAGGCCAGTGTTGGTGTGTGTGGAAGGAGAGTGGAGCTTTGTTCCCTGTTTAATTTCATCTGGGCAGCATGCTCTTTGGAAGTTCAATTTTCTCCCCTGAAAAGGGAGAGAAACAAACCTTCCCACAACTCTTTAAATTTTGTGTGGTATTCTCCATCCGAAAGGGGGAGGCTGAGAGAATATGGAGATTGCGCCTAGCTGGAGCTAGAGCCCAGCACCAGGTTTAGTTGGAAATGTAACCAACTGATCTTGCTTTTGGGAGTGTGGGGTCCTACTATGTGAATATTCATGAGTTTGGGAAAATCAGCAGTTGAACGGACAGGCCTAATCAGAACACATGTAAACCCAAAGCCACTGTGCCCTTTTCAAGTGTATTTTGCTAATTTCTCTTGGTACGTGGGATGGAATATTGTTTTTGATATTTATTGATGGCAAAAATGTCATAGATGTGCATTTTGGAAGTGTTGAAAAAAAAACACAGAGAAAGATCCAGAAGGGTGGTCATCTTGACCTCTACCCACCAGATCCATTTACAGTAATGTTTTAGGTATTTTTTTTCTCATGATTCTGGCCTTGATGACATCATTTAACTTCGGACTCATTTTTTTTCCACACTTAATGTCACTTATATCTTGGTGTCCTGGTTAGCTTTAATTGTCAACTTGACACAGCCTAGGGTCATCTGAGAAGGGAGTCTCAGTTGAGAATTGCCCGGATCAGCTTGGCTTGTGGGCTTGTCTGTGGGGGATTGTCTTGATTGCTAATTGATGTAGGTGGGCGGCACCGTTCCCTGGGTCCAGGTTGTAGAAGAAAGCTAGCTGAGCATGAATGTGTGAGGGAGCCAGCAAGCAGTGTTTCTCCCTGGTTTTTGCTTCAAGTTCCTGCTTGAGTTCCTGCCCTGACTTCCCTCGGTGATGAACTGTGACCTGGAAGTATAAGCCAAGTGATCCCTTCATTCCCCTAAGTTGCTTTTAGTCACAGTGTTTTATCCTAGCAACAGAAAGGAACCTAGGCCACATGGACCTTTCGCACCATAATTAAACACAATTTAAATTTACACAGCGCTCTGGTCACAAGCTTTGTCTGCAGTATCCAGGTTGGATCCCGGTCCCACCACTTACTGGCTGTGTGTTCTCAAGTTATCATCTAACCCGGTGGTCCCAACTCTTAGGGGCCTTTCAGATTAGAAATTACACGCCCCCCCCCAACATAGGTCTGGAGCCTGAGGGACAGTTGGTGACAGTAATACACAGAGACATTTTGGGTTGTCACAACTGGGTTAAAGAGATGGCTGCTGGCATTGGCATTGTTAACCATCCTGCAGGGCACGGGTCAGCTCCCTAAGACCTCAGGACAAAGATTTAGCTAGTCATAGATGCCAGAGAACCAAGGTGAACCCTGACTTGACGTCTCTTGAGTTTCAGGGTCAGTGTGAGAGGTGAATGATAGTCCCTTTAATGTCCTTGGCAGGGCGAGCTCAGTGTTCTCCTCGGTTCCCAGGACACACACGTTTTCACTGTGTTCTCTGTCCTTCTTTAGAATGACCTTCTCTGTCCACCTATGACTCAACATCACCATCAGCCTTGCTCTCTGTGGTCTGACTACTCCATGTATGCCACATAAAGATGGGGAGGGGACAAAGGGAGAGAGAGAGAGGGAGGGAGGGTGAGAGAGAGAGAGAGAGAGAGAGAGAGAGAGAGAGAGAGAGAGAGAGAGAGAGAGGAGAGATAGTGAGTGACTTATTGATAAGGGAAAAGCATTTGTCTTCCCTTGGGCCACCTGTTCAGCCTTCATCCAATCAGCTGTGACTATGGAAAGCCAGGTCTTCTCAACCACTATGGCTGCCTTGACCTGCCTTTCAATTTAGGAATTTATCTCTAGAAGAGTAGTATTGGGGTAAGTCTGGGGAAGAGAGGGCCCAGAAACATGTCTGCTATTGCCTTCCTTGAGAGAATTAGGCATAGTTGGGTTGTGTCAACTGGGGCAATGAGAGCTTTGAGGTAGAGTTGGAGCTAGGATCCAAAGAGTCCTAGAATTCTTTTCCAGGCAGGACATCTGATCGTAGGACATTGATCCCTCTGGCCAGCACTGCTGGAGAATGGCCAGGCTGGGAAGCTTCTCAGAGAGGCAGAGTTCAGAGTGGGTGGCAGGAGCCCTGTGCTCTGAATTCACCATCACATGCTTTTCCGTGTGTCTTTGCTGGTCTTCCCAAGCACTTTTAAGAAGTGAGTCCTTGGAGGCAGTCCTCTCAGATCGGCTTCTGCCTTTAGGGGCTCGGAGGTACCCAGCCATTTTCCATCCGGAAAAATTTGAGGTTTCAGGTCTGAGTCGTACGACTTCCTCTTTGTCCCCATCCCTTTTCCTCTTCTTCCTTTTTAATGGAAGTAAGGTGCACACTGTCATTTTTACGTAACAACATACCAGGGGACTTCAGGGGGTCTATCCTGTTCATGTGCATGTGTGTGGAGGCTGGAGGTCGATGTGTGTGGGGGTCTTCATTGATTACTGATTACTTTCCCCTTTTCAATTTTTAGATTTTATTTTTAATTATGTGTCTGTGCATATTGGTGTAGACACCTGTAGAAGCCAGAAGAGGGCATCAGATACTCTGGAGCTGGAGTGGTTGTGAGTGCCTGACGTGGGTGCTGGGAACTGCTCTTGGGTCTTCTGCAAGACCTGCAAGTGCTCTTAAGTGCTGAGCCATGTCTAGCCCCCAGCCCCTCCCTCCTTTTTGAGACAAGATGTCTCACTGACCTTCAGCTTATTAATTCAGCTAGGCTGGCTGGCCAGTGAGCTCCAGAGATCTACATGTCTCTGTACATCTCCAACCCCTAGTGCTGGGATTACAGATGGACGCTATCATACTGGCTTTTACATGGGAGCTGGAGACCTGAACTCAGGTTCTCATGTTTTTGAGGCAAAAACTTTACTGACTAAAGTGTCCTTCCCGTCCCCATAGCACTGATTTTAATAACTATCTTTTCTGTCATGTTAGATTGTGACTTATTTAGCAGATCCCCTGTGGGTGGACATTCAGGTTATTTCCAGTCTTTTGTGATTATTTTAGAAGGACTTTGATGAACATCCTTGCAGCTAAATTCATCACTAGACACATTTTTTTTAGGAGGACATTCACTGGTCAAAGGCTCTGCTCATTTACAAAATCTGATGTTTAGGCACAGTCACATTATCTAAAAGAAGACAGACAGACAACCTTATATCTTTACTACTCAGAGCCAGGAAATGCTTCGGAGTTTGAATGTGGTGCTTGGCCGCCACTCCCATCATGCTCCCATCCTGTTGAGGCCTCATCCTAAGCTGATGTTGTTCCATAGGTCAATCCTCCAGATGTCATTGTCTGTATGCCAGGTCTCTGTGGCTGGACCAAAGGGTAGGTGGAGCCAAACCCTCTTCAATAGGTAGACATCAGAGCAGGCAGTTCTTAGCCTAGGCCAATTAATCATATATAGAGAGATTTAGGTTCATGGATGGTGGCTTATTTACAACTCATTGCTCTCTTCAGCCCCAGGTACATTTTAATAAACAGCATCTGAATCATGAGCAGGTTAAGTGCAGCCATTTGGTTTCTGGCTTGTGGCGTCCAAGATGGGATTGGTTTTTGCTCTTGTAGCCTTCGGTTTATGCTAGGAGGAAGGTGAAGAGTCCAGGAGATGGGAGCCTGGGAATGTTTTAGTCATACTTGAGCCTTGGGCCGCTGGAAGACCCTCTCTGGCAGCACTGATCTCAGATTCCAAAAGGGCAGAGGAACGTTGACAATGGATGGAAGAATTTTTCACTTGACTTAACCTCACAGATGAGACTGGTAGAGTTTCCTTCCATGAAGAGTTTTGCCACCACCAAATCAATCAGTCAATCAACGAATCATCAGCTAATTGTTGGTCAACCAGTCAATCAACTAACTAATCCAACAGCATACATTGACTGTGAGCCAGGGACTGAGAATGCACCGACCTGTATTGCAGAGAAACTGCACTGTGAAGAGAGTCCAGCGTGCAGCATGCATGTCAGGGTGAGCACTTGGGTCCATATCTGTGGCTCCAAGGATCCCCACAGGACTGGGCAGAGGAGCATGAGAGAAGCTGCATGATCTAATTGGAGGCTTAGCCAAGCTTCTGGGAAATCCTGAAATTGGGTGATCTTTTAGGAGTGTCCTAGTTTGGGTGTAGAGGACCAGGCTAGTAAGACACCGAATGTGGGCTACCCATCACTGGATGTGGACATCTCTGAGATGCAACTATGGCCTAAACAGCTCTGTGTAGCTGAGGTAATCCCTGTAGGAGAGTGAGAGCCATGAGCAGCATGCTCAGCAGTTAGGGGAGGAAGTCTTTTGGTGCTGATGGAGGGCCTGCATGGTGCATCCCTTTGTCCAACAGGATCCTCAAAGTGCTCACACTGTAATGAATGAAGATTGTGGGTGGGTTTGTTTCAAAGCAGGACCTTGATACCAGGACTTGAGAATAGTTAGTTTATTTATTAGGGGTCAGCTCTAGTAGACAGGATGAGAGAACAGGGGCCTGGGGAGATGGCTGGGCCGGGGGGAAAGTCTTTGGAGCACAAGCTTGAATCTCTAGCACCCACCCACAAAGCTGGGCATAGTGTGAGCTCCTGTAATCTCAGCACTGGGGAGACGGAGACAGGAGGGTCCCTGGGGCTCGATGACCAGCCATCTAGCCAAACTGGTAAGCTTTAGGTCCAGCAAGAGCCATTGTCTCAAAAAGTAAGGTAGAAAGTGACATCCACCTCAGTCTCCACATGCACGCACACACACATCTGTACATGCATACAATACATGCACAAACATATGCATATGTACACACCACACATGCACACACATAACACATACACACATGTGCGTACATACACATGCATAAAGGAACAGAGAGATTGAGACAAGGGAAGACAGAGAAGATAGATAGGTTCATTATCAAAAAGGTCTGTGCTGAGGAAGCCGGGAGGTGTGGTTCAGAACCAGCCACTGAGGGATGGGTGAGATGACACTGACTACTATGTCTCATGGGCTGACGGTTGCTCCTGGGGCCTGGACCCCCTGTGCTTGAAGAATGCACCTGGGAAGGCTCTTCCTGCGCCTTTGGGAAAAGCTTAGTGGCACAGTCGGGGAGACAGCTGGATGTGGGAGATTGCCAGAGGACACGGACGCTGTCAGCATGGGAGAGTCGGAGAACTGTGGAGGGAAAGATAGTCTGCAACCGAAATAATGAGGAAATTAATCTTGCAAGTGATAAGATCCCTTATGAAGATACCCAGGCTGTCTTATCTCTCTGAAAACCTTTACTGAAAACACAGAATTTAAAAATCTCATCCTTTTCTTCTAAAACAGACTGATTAACCAACCAACCAATTAACCAACCAACCAACCATCCATCCATCCATCCAACCAACCAACCAACCAACCAGCTATTAGCTAACTAACTAACTAACTAACTAACTAATTAACTACATGTATATTCTACTGAGTGCCAGGCACTGTTTTACAGGCCATCAAAATCCTCCTAAAAGTGGCTACTGAGATAGCTCAGCTGATAAAGCATGAGAACCTGAGTTGGGGTCCCTAGCACCCACATAAAAGCCAGGCATCCTAGTGCTCAGGAGGATGAGACAGGGGTTCATCAAGAGGGAAGCTGAATAGCTAGACTAGCTGAAAGCAAAGTTTCTGTGTCTCGGCAACTGCTGCCAAATGACCACAAAGAGGCTTAATATTAATTATAAATGCTTGGCCGATAGCTCAGGCTTGTCTCCAGCCAGCTCTTACAACTTAAATTAACCCATATTTCTTATTCAAGTTCTACCACGTGGCTCATGGCTTGTTACCTCATTTCCTACACATCTTGCTTCTTCTGTGTCTGGGTCACAACTCCTCTGACTCTGCCCTTCTTCTTCCTGGCACTCTCTCTGCCCACCAAATCCTGCCTAGTTATTGGCCAATCAGCTTTTTATTAACAATGAGAGCAACGCACTTTCACAGTGTGCAGAAGGATTATTCCACAGCAGTTACCTGAACAAGACCTATATAAGATCAAGTTGGTTAAAAAAATTCCAGCACGGATCAGAGAGGTACTCCTGGCCCCCACTCTTGACTGAGGAGACAGCTGGCAGTTGGTGGCTGCTTGGGGGAGGGAGTCAGTCTTCTCTGGGGGAATGGCAGCTAGGAAGCTAGTGTCTCAGTAGATGATTCCACACCCATATGCATATGGGTGGTGTTAATTAGACTCAGTGTGTTACAAGAATAAAAAGAGAAACATGAAGTCAGGAGGGAGATGTGTTGTGAGGGTAACATGGAGTTGAGTTGGAGGGAGGAAATGGGGGGGGGACAAACATGATTAGATACATTGTATATGTGTACAGAACTTTCAAAGATTAAAGTTTTAAAAGTTTATGTAGCTCATGGTTCTGAAGGCTGAGAAGTGCAAGAACATAGTGCCAGCCTTCAGGGTCTTCTTGTTGCATGAAAGCATGGCAGAGGCTATCCCCTGATGACACACTGCTAAGGTACCAAATCATCTCTCTCTTCCTCTTCTCAGAAAGCCGCTCACACTGTTGCCGGAGCTCCACCCTTACAACTGTATCCAAGCCTCATTACCTCCCCAAGGTCCCACCTCCAGATTCCACAGACATAGTCTTTTGGAGACTGTGCTTCTAACATAGGAATTCTGAGGACCACTCTCAGCACCCATGATACTCTGAACTCCAACCTCTGACCTCTTTCCCAAGGCTGGAACTCCTAATCCCCATTTCCTGCCCTTGCTCAAATCTATAAAACTTAACCTTCAGCAAAGACCTTCTTCCTTCCCAGGAACTCTTTTAGGTTTCTTTCTGTGCAGTCAATTCATGTGAATTGTATGTTTAAAAAAAAAACAACAACAGGAAAGTGGAACAGAGACAATTAAAACCACCCATTCATTATATCATTATATATTGCCTACTGGCTACTGTTACACTTTGGCATATAAAACAATAAAAAAGAGAGAAGGGGACACTAGTGTGTGGTTTATGCCATTGTTCACTGGCTTTTCTTTCATCATAGAAACACTTCTGATTCACTGGAAAGAATTTATACCTTTTTTTTTAAAATTATGTATATGAATGTGTGTCTGTGTAGGGTATGTGCACATGAGTGCACTTGCTTACGGAGGCCAAGAGAGGGTGCTGTATCCTTTAGAGTCATTGTAAGCTGCCTGATGTGGGTGCTGGGAACCAAACTGGGGTTCTCTGGGAGCAGCAAGAGCCATCTTTCCAGACCCCTGAAAGTAATTTCTATTTTAAAAAGTCTTGCCTATAAAAGTAATACACTGTCCTGGGCAAAAATCAGAGAAAAATGAGCAATAAACTCTCCCCCTCTCTTCCCCCATTTTTCTTGCTAGGGGAAAATTTTGGTATTTAAGAGAAGGCATTTTTTGACATTCCTTATGCTGACTTTCTGAATTGATTTTTTTTTTTCATTGACTTATATAATCTCAGAGCTCAGGGCGTCTAGAGGTTTTAAGCCTGCTCTTTGGAAGCTCTTCCTGGGTTCCCTGGGGCTGACCCCTCTAAATAATTCCTATGAGCTTTCTAATGGCTAATGCAATCTTTCTTCTTAAGGTTGGAAAGCTCCATTTATTTTTATTATTATTTTTTTACTTTGTCTTAAAACGGGCTTCTGTCCTTTCCTGTGGGGTCCAGGCTTTCTTTATGGTTCTGGGGAGAAAGGGCGGAGCAAAGCAAAAAAAAAAAAAGAAGGCCAGAAGGGTTTGTATCTCTTTTGACAAGTCCCCCTCCCACTGAGACCCCCTCCTCCTGCGTCCCCTCCCCCGTGTCCCCTTCCTCCCTGCATCCCCCTGCCCCCTCTCACTTGAGCCTACTTTTGTAGCCAGATCTCGGGCAGCTCCTTAATCCCCTCTGAGACTCGATTTCTTTAACTGAGAAATAGGGATAATAGGAGAACTCACCTCTGAGTTATTGCGGGACAGCGAATGCATGTGGGGTCCTTAGCTTGCTTTTTTTTTTTTTTCTCCTTCTGATGTGCAATTGTGTTCTGTGTGCAGATGTTCAGTGTGTGCAGGTGCAGGTGCTTGTGCGAGAGTAAGTACACACTGGATGCACTGGCATGTGGAGGCTTGAAGTCAGCATCAAGTGTCGTCCCTCAGGTACAAGCTACCTTGTTTCTTGAGACACGGTCCTCACTGACCTGAACGTACCAGGTGAGGCTAGCCAGTGAGCTCCCGGGAGCCACGTGTCTCTGCCTCCCCAGGGCACCACAGGTGGGTTTTTTTTTTTTCCACATGGATTCTGGGGACAGGACTGAGGTCCTCATGCCTGCATCATGAGCCCTTTAAGACTGAGCTGTCGCCTGCCTCAGGTCTCTGTGTTACTGACTTTTCTCACATCTGTGACAGATCACCCAATAGCCCCGGGAAGAGATGTATTGGGGCTGATAGTCCCAGGGGGCTTAATCCACGGGGCTTTGGCTCCATGGCAGGAGCGTGTGTTTGGCTCTGTGGACTTGAGTGTCACGGTGGCAGGAGCGTGTGGTAGAAGCAGTCCTTCACTTCTTGACAGACAGGAAGCAAAGAGAAAAAGCATACAGGAAGGGGTGGTACAGAGTAGAGCCCCCATGACCGACTTACTCCAGCACAGCCCTGCCTCCCACCTTTCGCCACTTCCCAGCAATGCCCTCAAATTATGAAGCTGTCCAGTGACTAATCTGAGGGTGAAGTCAGAACCCTCAGGATCCAGTCCTCTCCAGAGACACTGTCACAGATACTCAGAGCACGCTGCCAAGCCCCTAGGTGTTTCCTGCCTCAATAACCATAAGTAACCATCACAGGTACCATCAGGTATCCTGGGATCTGGGATTTCTCCAGAGAAGGGGAAAGAACTCTCCCGAGCAATGTCCCTGAGGATGAGAACCTAACTTGGTCTGTGTGAGGGATGATGTTTGATGCCTGCCAGTGTCTACAGAGCTCAGCAATGGTGGGAAGAACAGAGGGGCAGGTTTGGCACAAAGGTGAGGGTAGGCACTGAGCCCGGTTGTGGGGTGCTGCTAGAGGGTGACCCGAGAGTCTCAGGCCCCAGCGCTTCTTAGTTGGGTGAACCTGAACAAGTTGTCGAGGCTTTGTTTTCTCATCTGCAAAATGGGTTCAGGCGTGAACAAGGGCAAGGCGCGGCAAACCTTGCCTCAGTCACTCAGCTCCTACTCGGGGCCACCTGTCCTCCCTCCTCTTGTTCTTAATTAGCCCTCTGCAGCAGAAGTGACATCCCCATGGAGCACGGTGGAGACACAGAGCTGCCTCGTCTGACTCACCCACCCCAGAACGCAGTGGGGCTGGAGTTGGCGGCGGGTGGACTCCAGAGCCTGGGATCCGGTGTGAGTGGATTAGAGGCAGAATAATGAGCCGATTTATTGAGCTTCTTGTTACAACAGCCCCGATTAACTGACTGGCCCCAAACGTCAGCCAGTTGGTGTGTGGGTTCTCTGTTCCCACAAGTGGGAGTTTCGGCTCAGAGCTGGGGTGGGGGCGGGGAACAGCTTGTGTATTTGCTTTACATAGATGCTGTTATAAACAGCGGTTCCAGGGCTTAGGATGGAGCCTAGTGGCAGAGTGCTGGCCTATCTGCACGTGGCCTTGGGTCCCACCCCAGCGGCACAAAAATAAAGCAAGAGCGGACTCCAAAAGCTGATGTTTGGGTTGGGGCCATTGAGATGGCTTGGCACGCCGGGGTACTTGTCACTGACCTGAAGTTTGGTTCTCGGGACCCACATGGTTGGAGGAGAGAACCTGATTCTGCACATTGTCTTTTGATCTATACTCCTGTGCCTTGCACACATGCACACACATGCACGTATGTACGCACGCGCGCACATCCCAAATAAATTTAATGAAGATGGGTAGAACTGAAACGAACTAAAAAATTATTAATATGTGTTTTATACAGGTGTGTATGTGCATGTGTATGTGAACTTGTGTGTGTGTGTGTGTGTGTGTGTGTGTGTGTGTGTCTCTGTGTGTGAGAGTGTGAAAGAGAGGTGCACATGAAGGGCAGAGGACAGTCTCGGATGTCATCCTCAGGAGCTGTCCACCTTCTTTGAGACTGGCTTTCACTGACTTGGAGCTCACTAATTAGTTGAGGCTGGCTGGGCAGTGAGCCGGCAGAGATCCCCACCAATGCTTGGATTACAAGCATATGCCACCACACCCACCGATACGAGTTTGAGGAATCAAATTCAGGCCCCCGTGCTTTGCCAGGCAAGTGTTTCATGGGTGAGCTACTCCTCCGCCCTCCCCCATTTTACAGACAAAGAGAGTGAGGAATAAATTCACCAGTGACAAGTCAGAGCCAGCCCACTGTCCCAGACAGGACACCGGATCTCTTCCTTCCCAGCCCTTGCATGGCATCTGGGGCTCTATGGGAAGGAAGGTGGGAAGTGTTTCCTTGGAACAGTTTGAAGTTCACAGTGGGCTTCGTCAGACTTTGAACCCTCAGCTTCTCTCTCTCAGAAGCTGAGGACTCTGTTATGAGGTCCTTTCCCCTCCCCCAAGGGCTGTGCCCCCTCTGGGTCGTCGGGAAGGCTGAGTTGATCCCTTGCAAGTGGGTGATGTTTTGATGAAGATCGCCTGCCTGCCCTTGGGTCTGTCCAAGGACACACTGAGGCATCACCAGACTCCAGATCAGCCTCTTATGCTCTGGGGAGAGACTTGGATGGGCTGATTATTCCGATATCGCAGAAATATCATCTGAGATGCAGAGTCATGGGGGACTTGAGGACATAATTGTACATGGCGCTCTTTAAACACCGTCAGATTTTCTTGGGATAGTTATGAGGGAGAAATGAGAATGGGCAGTCTGCTTTCTCCACCAGGTATCTATGTATCTACCTAGTACTTCTCTGGTGTGTGCAAGGCCCTGGGGCCTTGGTCTCATTGTCCACTACCAAAGCCATGCACCCAGGGCACAGAACCCAGCATGAAGTAGGTGCTCAATGAGGAAATGAACTTGCTTCCCAGAATGCATGTGGTTTTGGATAGTATGCTTACAGGGTAGGTGGGACTAAGTGAGGGCGGACTAAGCTTGATTTGTGGTTGGTGAGGAAGGGGTGACGGGTGGGGACCACAGCACGGACAAGGTTGCACTGAAGGTACAATAAACCAGGTCAGCAGCAGCTGGAGCTGCCATCTCTTACAGCCCACGGCAGATCTTTGCTAGTGACTTCCAGGCTAAGTAGCCCCCAAGGTGAAAATCCAAATTATCTTCCAGATCTGGGGATGAACCCCAGGGCCTTGTGTACACCAGGGGCGTGTTCTGCCTCTGAGCCACTGCTGGCACGCTATAGCTGGATGCGGTGCCTCGTGGATGTAATCCTTGCTCTTGGGAGGCTGAGGCAGGAGGATTGCTATGAGTTCAAGGTCAGTCTGGTCTCCATAGTGAGCTTCAGGCTAACTTGGGTTACAAATACAAGCCCCCCCCCCAAAACAAAAACAAAAAACGAAATAACCAACCCATGTCACAGATGGAAAATTCTATACCTGACCTTATGTGCTATCAGAATAAAGGCATGATTAAAAGACGTCACGGTTACTTCCCAGCTGTGGGTCTGAGGTGTTTATGAAGCGTAGATGAAATTTCTGTGTAGATTTGGTTCCCACCCTGCAAGACATACATGCAAATATCTGAATCTGAAAAAAAACAATAAAAACAAAACAAAAACACAAAAAAACAAACAAAACCCCAAACAAACCCAACACCAACAAAAAAACCCCAAAACCCCAAGCACTTTCTGGCAAATTAATATTAACGGAGGAAATCCTCGTACCATGTCTCCTTGTAACATCTCCACTTTCCAAAAGGGGACGCTGAGGCCCCAGGTGCTGACATGTGGCTTTGTTCAAGCTGGCTCCCTGACCTGCCCTCTCCCAGAATCTGCAAGGCCATAGCTCCCGATGCCCACATGAGCCTGTGGCAGGTGGAGCCTTCCCGAGGCCCGCTGTCACCCCAGCTTTGGTGGCGAGGGCCCAGCTGACATCTTCGCCGCTCTGCGGCCCTTAGGCACTGGCTCACTCAGCACACGCCCCTCCTGCTCCCGTTTGAACCCGGGCCACGGTTTCTGCAAGTTTCCATTTTTAGCTCCCTGGACTGGAACGCGGTGTTCAACGCACCGTAAACCGCAATGTCAGTTTGATTAGAGAGAGGCGCGTGTGGGCTCCGGCTCGCTCCTCCCGGTGTCTAATAATAGC
Organism: Peromyscus californicus insignis; assembly: GCF_007827085.1. Taxonomy (NCBI): domain Eukaryota; kingdom Metazoa; phylum Chordata; class Mammalia; order Rodentia; family Cricetidae; genus Peromyscus; species Peromyscus californicus. Next base: position 7,309,086 of record NW_026294540.1, on the reverse strand, counting down.
GCGCTGGATTCTCTCTCTCCCCTCTCCTTCCAAAGCATTGCCTATGCAATGTCCCATTTACACTCCCAGGGCTCTGGGGAGGCAGCCGGCTGGTGGCTATTGAGTGGAAGGACCTCTAGAACTCTTCAGTGCTATTAAATGGGAAGGGTTATTGACGTCTCTGTTTTAAAGGGGAGAGGAACAGAACTGGGGGGGAAATGCGAGCCAGGTGCTACAGGGAGCTGGTGTCTAAGTGAGCACGCGCCCTGCGTGTCTCTCCTCTTGCCAGCCATGGAAAATGCATCTGCCAACCGGCTTTTTTTTAAATGGGTCAGAAAAAGGGCTCAGAGAAATCAGGTGTCTGGCCCAAGGTCACGAAGCTCCCAGGTTAAGATAAACTGTGGGTTTGACCCAGCAGTTACTTCTAAGGCCTCTGGGCCCTCTATTGTGTCACTAAATAGGGTATTCTGGAAACAAAGACACTGTAAGGTCTTGATGCTCTTGACTCCCACACCAAATCAGCACCCTGCCTCTGTCCTTGGAGTTTTACCCGAGGACATTATAAACAGGAAGAGTTAATTCCAATCAGTTGTGGGCATCTCTCACCCATGAAAAATGCAGAAAATAGCAAAATTCTTGTTTGCTTTTCCTTTCAATCCTGCTGTTCATTCATTCATTCATTCATTCATTCATTCATTCATCCACCCGTTCCTCCAGAGCCTTGATTTCAGGTAAAATCCTGGAACAAGCAACATCACCCCTCTGAGCCCCAGCTTCCCCGTCTGTAGAATGGGAACAACAATGAATCCAGTTTCACAGGGTCATTGTGAGATGGGTGGATGCAGGACACAAAAATATTTGAGAACCAAAGAATAGATTGACTTCTGGGTAGACTTGAAGGTTAGGCATATGACGTCACCACCTGCTCTGCTTCTGTTCACGTCAGTGTCTCGTCTCCCCGGTGAGATAATCCCTTCCAGCTCAAATCTTAGTCATTATCCACCATCGCAGCATAGCAGAACTTTGGTCTCCCAAGAGCTACCGCAAAATCCATGGGCTCAAGTCCCATTGGACTAACTTGGGTCACGTGCTCACCCTCAACCAATCCCTGGAGTCTTGAGTAGTGACAAATAAGTGGATTGACCAGACCTCAGTCATCATCTTCAAACAAACCACAGGGAGTAGACGTGGGTCTTAGTAAGAGAAGCAGAACGGGTGCCGGGTGCGGGTTTTAATTCATGAACCAGTCACTGACAGTGAACTTCCCAGAGTATGTACATTCTCCAGAACTCTTGGGTCTCCATATGAGGGACGCAGCCCTCATAGCTCAAGGGTGATGCTCTGAAGCTGCAAAGCACACAGACACTAAGCTGTGTACAGGGAGTAGTGAGAGGTATCACAGATGCTCAGCTGTGTACAGGGATGGTGAGAGGCACCCAAAGGCTCTGGATACAGCACCAGAAAAATATGGGAACTCAGTCATTTCAACAGAAGGCAAAAAAGGAGGAATGGGGACTAGATAAGGGGTTGGGAAGAATAGATAAGGGGTTGAGAAGAATGGATAAGGGGTTGGGAAGAATAGATAAGGGGTTGAGAAGAATGGATAAGGGGTTGAGAAGAATGGATAAGGGGTTGGGAAGAATAGATAAGGGGTTGGAAGAATGGATAAGGGATTGGGAAGAGTTGATAAGGGGTTGGGAAGAATGGATAAGGGGTTGGGAAGAATGGATAAGGGATTGGGAAGAGTGGATAAGGGGTTGGGAAGAATGGAAGCCCCTGAAGAAGTGGGCACATGCGGTGAACTTGAATCCTGATCAGGAAGAGGAACAGAAGAAGAGCAGGGCAGAGTCCCACCACCTCCCCTGACTGTCACTGACAATATCTATCATAGTTTTGCCCACACCTCTGCAGAAGCAGCTGAGCCGGTGTGGGCGGGGCAGAAGCAGCAGGGAATCCTGGGAGACTGCTCAGCCCCGCCCCCTCAACCCCACTAGGTTGGCATGGACCCACTGAGACCTGGGAGACCCTTTGTCATCCTCACGCTATCTGCATCTGAGTATCCACAGAGGGTACTGAGAGGCAGAGAGAGGAGAGCGAGAGATTGCCGCGGGCTAAGCTCCACCCTCCAAGTCTAGACTGCTTGATTTGCTAAGTATCTCAAGGGGAGGGAAGGAGAGGGGTCAGGCCAGCAATGGTGAATAAAAGTCCTCCTGCCTGCCGTGCTCCGTGCTGTGGGCGTCACAAGTGGATTAATTGCTTTTCTGGCCGCTGTGACAAAATAATGACGAAGGCGACATAGAAAAGGAAGGCTTTGCTTTGGCTCAGTCTGAAGGTGCAGTCCATCATGGCGGCGGAGGCCTAGCAACAGCCCACGCTGCGCCTGTAGTCAGGAAGCGGGGCAGCGCGTTTGTGCTCAGCTGGCTTCTTCCTTTTTCTTCACTCCAGACATCCACACTCCACCTCACAGGCGCGATGTCGTCCACAACTGGAGTTCATCTCTCCACCTCAGTTAACCCAACCTAGACACTGTCTTGTAGACATTCCTGGAAGTGCGTGTCCTAGGTGACTCCAGACCCTGTCAGGGTTGACAATCAGTGTTGGCCATCACAACAGATGTCATCTCAGTGCATCCTGTTCAACAGCCACAGTGACGGGCCCTTTAGGATGTATTTGGTTACCTCGGCATCATAGCTGAGGAGAGAATTTACTGTCTCAGGACAAGGTAAGTCCAGGGAACTGGGACACTGCTGGGCCAGGGTTGACGTCTTATCATGTAAGTTCTGTCTTTTCCCGTCTCGGCCTTTATTCCTCTTCTGGGTTGTCTTTACTTTCAAGTACCTTCCCTTCAGCGATGGCTAGTGAGTTCGAAGGCTGCTGGTGACATGCTCAGCCCACTCAGAGACTAGAGAGTTTCTCTTTCTCAGTGGTTCACTCTATAACTGTCCTCCCCCAGTTCAGATCCTCCTGTGGTCTCTCAACCAATGACTGAGGCCCAGAATGTGGGGAAGGCTTTGATTGGTCAAGCTTCAGTCACCTGCTCATCCCTGGAGCTGTGGTGAAACACGTGGTCCGAGAAGGAGGCAGCAGTGGACTCCCAAGAAAAATAAATGTTTGTCTTCTTGCCAGATGAGGTCCTGAGGAAGAGGGATAATGAGTAAGGGGTGTGTTGAGGGCTTCTGTATTATTCTCCACTTACAGATTAAAAAAAGCTTAGAAAGATGTATTATTTTCCTTAATGTCACATGTCTAGTAAGTGACAGGGTGGTCAGTGGGAGACTAGGTCAGTTGCCTGCAGGTCAGAGCTTGGGACCACTGCCCCAGCTTACTGCTCTGATGGGAAAATACGTTCCCGGGGTGTCCAAAGTAGAGGGGCATTTCTTGAACCACTAGGCCATGATCCACTTATTAAGAATGAACTTGGAAGGTGCGGAGATGGTCCCGTGGTTTAAATGCTTCCTGCCTAAGCATGTGGACCGGAGTTCAGATCGCCAGCATCCACGTAAAAGCTGGGTGTGAGAGCATATGACTATAGCCCCAGTACTGGGGCCCAACTGAAGCAGGTGGACCCTGAGGGCTCAGTCTAGAGGAAACAGTAAGGTGCTGGTTCAGTGAGAGACCCTGTCCCAAATAATAGTAGTAGTAATAATAATAATAATAATAGTGTAGAGAAAGTGAAGACACCTCATAGTCACTTGTCTCCACATGTGCATATAAGGGTGAGTGCACCCACTGCCCTGCAGTGTGTGTGTGTGTGTGTGTGTGTGTGTGTGTGTGTGTGTGTGTGTGTGTGTGTGTGTTAAAAAAAAAAAAAGAAAGAGAGGGCTGGAGAGATGGCTCAATGATTAAGAGCACTGGCTGCTCTTCCAGAAGTCCTGGGTTCAATTCACAGCAACCACATGGTGGCTCACAACCATCTATAGTGGGATCTGGTGCCCTCTTCTGGCCTGCAGGTATATATGCAGGCAGAACACTATATGTAATAAAAAATAAATTTAAAAAATTTTTCTAAAAAAGGAAACAAGCCTGGGGTCGGGATTTGAAGGCGTGGCCTCTACTTCTGGACTACCAAATATTAGATATGATATTAGAACAAAATGCAAACCAGATTCTCAGTTTCCTTATCTGTGTCTAGGCTTCGGTGTCACACCGTCTGTCTGCATCGCAGGGAAGCCAGCAGGATGATGTCTCAGTCAGGGTTCCTATTGCTGTGATGAAACACTATGACCGAAAATCAGACTGGGGAGGAAAGGGTTAATCCAGCATATACTTCAGCATCGCTGTTCATCACTGAAGGAAGTCAGGACAGGAACTCAAAACAGGGCAGGATCCCAGAGGCAGGTGCTGATGCAGAGGCCATGGAGGGGTGCTACTTACTGGTTTGCTCCCCATGGCTTGCTCAGCCTGCTTTCTTATAGAACCCAGGACCAGCAGCCCAGGGATGGCCCCACCCACCATGGGCTGGGCCCTCCCCCATTGATCACTAAATGAGAAAATGCCTTACAGCTGGATCTCAAGGAGGCATTTCCTCAGCTGAGGCTCCTTCCTCTGATGACTCTAGCTTGTGTCAAGCTGACACACAAAACCACCCGGTACAGATGAGAAGATGTCTTTGCCTTTGGTGCTCCTCTGCTGGGCATGCCTTCCCCCATGGACTGAACTAAACATCTCTGTCATAGTTTCGGTTAACTTGACACAGACCTACACATACTTGGGAAGAGGGGATCTCAGTGGAGGAGTTGTTTCCATCAGTCGACTGGTGGGCATGTCTATAGGGGATTTTCTTGATTGCTAGTTGACGTAGGAGGGACTAGCCTGTGGGTGGTGCTAACCCCTGGGCAGGTGGGCCTGGGTTGTGTAAGAAAGGCGGCCGAGCAAGCCAGTAACCAGCGTTACTCCGTGTTCCTGCCTCCAGGTTCCTGCCTCCAGGTTCCTGCCTCCAGGTTCCTGCCTCCAGGTTCCTGCCTCCAGGTTCCTGCCTCCAGGTTCCTGCCTCGAGCGCCTGCCCTGGCTCCCCTCAGTGACCTATAAGCCAAGTAAGCCTTTTCCTCCCCAGGTTGGTTTTGGCCAGTGTTTTTATCACAGCATCAGATGGCAATTCAGGATAGTCCCTCTTTTGAGTGACTGGAGTGTCAGAGCCTGTTTTCTCCCTGTATTAGCTTGAGTGTATATTGTATGTCTGGTGTGGGTCTACCTACTGGAGAGTATCAATGTGCATAACATGGACAAATGTCTTCCCCCTTCTGGACATAAGCTAAATAACAGCAAGTGGGCCTCAAAGAGATTGTTACTGGAAGTCTGGTAGCCAGAGGAAGCTGTTCACAGGGGATTAGGGAAGACTGTGGATTGTTGGAGACACAGCTGAGCTTGCTCCGGATGCTGGAAAGCTTAGCATGGGATTCTCTGTAGAAAACAACGGATGAGTCATAAAGGGGCTACCCTGGCGATGCAGCAGTGGGGGTGGGGAGCAGTGGCCTGGGGCTGTCCTGCTGGCTGGTCACTCCCTGCAGTGAAGATCCAGGGCCTCTATTGGACATTGTCCTAAAGCCATCTGTTATTACTTCTTGCTTTCCTGACTCCAGTAGGGCCCAAATCCAGGACTAAGCACATCTCCAGGAGAGTGTGGAGAGTGCCAATGTGATTCACGCTTTATATGATAAGATCACGCCGGGCGGTGGTGGCGCACGCCTTTAATCCCAGCACTCGGGAGGCAGAGCCAGGCGGATCTTTGTGAGTTCGAGGCCAGCCTGGTCTACAGAGCGAGATCCAGGAAAGGCGCAAAGCTACACAGAGAAACCCTGTCTCGAAAAACCAAAAAAAAAAAAAAAAAAAAAAAAAAAAAAAAAATCAGAGACCGAGATACAGGATGGATTAAAGAATGGATTAGTTAAAGAACAACCAACAAAAGGAGCCAGACCTAGCTGGGTTTAGAGATGGCAGAGAACTCTCAAACTCAGGAGGGTCCCAGGCCAGAGGTCAAGTCGAGAGTGGCTGAGAATGATCCTCTTCCAAGACTCCAGAAAGTCCAGGACAAAGCACTCTGGATCTTGTTTGTCCTGTGCTTCCATCTAAGGAACAGAAAGCCAAAAGATACTAGGACTTTGTCCCCAGTCATCACATGAGCATCAAGGTAACCAACCGGTAGGAACAGGATTAAGTCTTTTGGACAGGTAGGTCTCTTTTGGGGTCCTAGTTCCTGGGCACGGATATTCTTTTTAATCACTTACATAGGACAGGGCATTCCCCCCGGCCCCCACTGGTGTCTCTGGCTTCCCTCTCTGTGATTTCTTTCATATTTTGTTTTGTTTTTCTTCTACCGAGTCATGGGTTATTGTTAATCATTTGAGGATTCTCCAATAACTAGTACCTAGTTATATTCTCAAATCCTTTTAACTTCTGAAGTTTCATTTTAACATCTGGGTCCAACTGCTTAACAGAAAGCCTTGTTGGCAAGTCTGAGTCGATGATGATAATTACCTGGTAAGCCTCTCAGGGGTGCTCCAGGAACCCAGTGGGCGATTCTTGGGACTCTTGTATGACCTCATTCATCTTAGACAGATTGGTGGATTTGAAGGAAGCTGCCTTCATTCTTCCTAAAAGGGGCCTGGTGAAAACTGTCCAGACCCTTCCTACCTTGGTCAGTGCTTGGGTACCAGTCAGGTCTGATAGAAAGAACAATCCAGTCTATCCAGACAGAAACACACATAGGAAAGACAACCAGGGGTGGCCATCACACATTCATACACCGGAACAGGCCGGTGGAATCTGGTGACATTTCACATGGATCCTGGACACTGGATCAACAGCCATGTCCATCCTCTTCTTTGTGTCCTAAACAGAAGGCATCTTAATTAGACTTAATTCCAGAGGTGACAGACAGGCTAGGCGATCTTCATTTTTGTTCCCCTTTGGGGTGGAGGTGTCACACTCCTTTGAGGTGTTAGGCAGTAATTGATCAGAGAGTCCTGGGACATCTCAGGTTGTGCATCCTCTTGAAGTCCCTTGACCACCACAATCTTCCCCTCAGAGGGGCTCTGAGACCCCTGGTGTCTCGAGGTCTGGTCTCTGGAGATCTTGCTGGGGCCTCCAGAAATGTGGTGAGCTATCTACCAGAGAAGACTGCTTGGACAAGAGTTCAAGGCAATAGAAAATCTTTTTTAGCTAGCTGGTGACTACGCTGGATGTTGGGACCCAAGCACAGTCTCGAACCTTTCTCAAGGTGAGTTTTTAAGCCCAAAAACCACACCCTGGGTCGACACACAAACACACACACACACACACACACACACACACACACACACACACACACATTCTGGAGCTCTACTCACCCCTCTGGTCAGGTGGTCAGTCATATCTGAGACTCTTTTTTTTTGTTGTTTTTTTTTTTTTTTGGTTTTTCGAGACAGGGTTTCTCTGTGTAGCTTTGCGCCTCTCCTGGAACTCACTTGGTAGTCCAGGCTGGCCTCGAACTCACAGAGATCCACCTGGCTCTGCCTCCCGAGTGCTGGGATTAAAGGCGTGAGCCACCACCGCCCGGCGTGTTGTTTGTTTTTTTGAGACAGGGTTTCTCTGTGTAGTTTTGGTGCCTGTCCTGGAACTCACTCTGTAGACCAGGCTGGCCTTGAAACTCACGGAGATCTACCTGGCTCTGCCTCCCAAGTGCTGGGATTAAAGGCATGTGCCACCACTGCCCAGCTGTGTGTCTGTCTGTATAATGCAGAATACGAAAGTGCCCCCATCTACTCCTTCTGTCCCCTATCAGTCTTGATACAATTTGCTGATTGTAGTCTCAGGGAGATGCAGTTGTTACGATGGTTATTTTGTTAACTTGATGCAATCTAGAATCATCTGGAGGAAGGGCCTCTGAGAATTTCTAAGAGGGGATTATCTTAATTATGTTAGTTGGTATTGAAAGACTCATCCACTGTGGGTGGCCTCATTCCCTGAGCTTGAGTCCTAGACTGAATAAAAAAGGAGAAAGCAAGCTGAACATGAGTATGTACGAATTAGTTCATTTGTGCCCTCTTCTGATTGTGGGTGTCAGGTGACTTTCCTGCCATAACTTTTAATTGTGGGTGTCATATGACTTCCCTGCCATGATGGCTACAACTTGGAATTGTAAGCTCAATAATTTTTTCTTCCTTAATTTGCATTTGTCAGGGTATTTTACAGTTGTAAATGAAATGGATACAACTGTTCACTCATGTTGTAAGAATCGGGTCTGGAGTCTCAAGAAAATGACCACACAATCCAAAATATTTCAGCAGGACTAAGGTTTATTTCTGCAGAAGGGTGTACAGCCTTGATTAATCAAGTAAACACACTCAGTGGGATCCTACTGGGTTTTTCTTTCTAATGCAAGAAGGTCCTGTGCCTCACTCTGATTGGTCAGGGCTGGGCTTCATTCTTTTACCCGATTGGCTAATTCAAAACAGTGTGTAGTTTCTAGGGAGAAATAACTTAAGCATATATTTTGATTTCAAGAAATGCTGACCCTGGAGGAATTTGAATTTATATTAAGCAGCTTCTTTACAATGTGTTTAATGGAGTTTGTTTTGCTTCATATAACCCTTTAATAGAAAAGACAATGCATTTATGTTTTTATTTCTCACCTCACCAGGGAAACCAACTGAGTTTTCCCATCACTTCACATAGGCTGGTCTACATGTTGTCCAAATCCACCCTATCACCATGTTATAACTGTGACACATGGTGTCTCGGAATGATGATGTCTGTCTTAGTGTTACTAAGACATGGCAACTCTCATAAAGGAAACACATTTAATTGGAGTGGCTTACATTTTCATAGGTTTAGTTCATTATCATCATGGTGTGGCATGGTGGCATGCAGGTAGACATGGTGTGGGAGAAGTAGCTGAGTGTCCAACATCTTGACTTGTAGCCAATAGGAAGTGGTCTAAGATATTGAGCAGTATCTTGAGCATATATGAGACTTCAAATCCTGCCTCCACAGTGACATATTTCCATCAACAAGGCCATACCTATTCCAACAAGGCCACACCTCCTAATAGTGCCACTCCCTTTGGGGGGCATTTTCTTTCAAACCACCACAATGCCTAAATGTGACCAATGGCATCTATCTGAGGTGAGGAGCGAGTCCCCAGCACAGCAGCTGGCTCATGACAGTCACTTAGCAGCTTCTGATTGTGGGGATTCTGAAGAAGAAGGTGGGTACAGGTGAGTCAGTCAGGCACAGAAACCCCAGACAAAGGGGGCAAGTGCCAGAGTAGAGAGCAGAGGCCCCAGGACACAGCGCGACTTCTGGGAAGCAGTGCTTGGAAATGCCTTTGTTACTCCAGTGGAAAAAAAATCAAATTAAAGTTTGCATCTGAGAGTCTGGCTGCTCTAGCCAGGAAGCTGAGAAGGGCTGCTGAGCCCTCAGCCCCAGGAAAGCACCCTGTTGTCCTGGGACGACTGACATACCCCTGGGGCTAGCTGTACTCCATCCCAGCTGTTCCTTACCTTGTACTTGAAGCGTAGCCCTGGCCTCCCTTGCTCCTCAGAGAGAGCCAGACGTACGTACACGTACGTACGTTGGTAAATGTCAGAGTAACAGAAAGCAGCAGAGAAGGCCCGTGATTAGAAAAAAAAAAAAAATTCATTCCCTCAAATTATCTCAGAATGTTTTCTTTTAAACTTTTTTTTTTTGGGGGGGGCAGGGTCTCATGTAGCCCAGGTTGGCCTGGAGCTATGCAATCGGGGATGGTCTTGAACTAATTGTCTTGCTTCTACCTCAGGAGTGCTGGGATCACAGACGTGCGCCATCACATCTGGTTTATGAGGTGCGGGGGGGAGGAACCTGGGCAGTCACTCTACCGACTGAGCTACAGCCCCATCTCTTAATTTTTTTTTTTTTTTAAACCAACAAACCAAGCGACAGAGTCTTGTAGGATGTCCCAGGCTAGCGCTGCACTTGAGATCCTCCTGCTGTGACCGCTCTGTGGCTGGGGTCACAGGTGAGTTCATGACAGCCGGCTGGCAGGATGCTTCGGGTGTAGCGGTCCTTTGACACATGGAATATCGATCTTTGCAGGGCCTCCTTGGTGTATCCTGCTGGGATCGCATTGTTATAGTCCCTGGCAAAACAAAAGAAACATACGTGCTTTCTGTGGTGAGCAATTCCCCTCACTGGTCTGTTTCTAGAGATTTGCTTTTTAGACTTGAATGGGCAGGTGGAGAGTCGGGGGGTCTGATGAAAGTGCTGGGGTGCTTGGCTGGGGTGCTTGCCCCGCACAAAGCCCTGGGTTCCATTCCAGCCCTGCAAGCAAACAAAGGAACAAGCACACACACACAAACACACGCAAAGAGAATATGGGGCTGGAGAGATGGCTCAGATGCGGTTAAGAGCACTGAATGTTCTTCCAGAGGACCTGGGTTCAATTCCCAGCACCCACATGACAGCTCACAACTGTCTGTAACTCCAGTTCCGGGGCACCTGACACCCTCACACAGACATACATACACTTAAAAAAAAAAAGAGAGAGAGAGAGAGAGAATATGGGTCTCTGCTCTAGCAGGTCTAGGATGGGGCCTGAGACTCTGAATCTATTGTCAGCCCCCAATGGTGCAAATGTGGGTCTCCTGACCACACTGAGCAGTTAGACCGTGGGAAATTGTTTCCTCAGTATTTTTCTTTTCTTTCTTTCTTTTTGTTTTGTGTGTGTCTTTTTTTCGACTTATTTATTATGTATATAGTATTCTGCCTGCATGTATGCCTGCAGGCCAGAAGAGGGCGCCAGATCTCATTACAGATGGTTGTGAGCCACCCTGTGGGTGCTGAGACTTGAACTCAGGACCTCTGGAAGAGCAGCCAGTGTGTGTGTGTGTGTGTGTGTGTATTTGTGTGTGTGTGTGTGTGTGTGTGTGTGTGTGTGTGTGTGTGTGTGTGTGACATTGGCTGTGACTGGAAGTAAAAAAAATACATTCTGTGCTGCAACCTGACACACACACACACACACACACACACACACACACACACACACACACACACATCTATGATGGAAACAAAAGTTTTATGAGGCAATATTGTGTGATGCACCCCCATACTTTATCTTCTATTTTGGACCGAAAACAAAAAAAAAAAAAAAAAAAAAACCAAGAAAGCAGTGTTGACCGCAGATCCATGAGAATGATTTCACTCTTTCCCATCTGTGCTTGTCAAGCCCCAACTGTGAAACAGCTCAAGAGTGTTCTTATACAGCACAGACCCGGAGACTTCCGGCTTTACTTTATTGTTGGTAATAACCGAATCTGGCAAACCAAACCAAAACAGTAACCTGCACTGCCTACCCACAGGAGAGAATATTAATAGATTTGTGGTAGATGCCCACAGGATGGAGACAATGAACACATCTGAGCCCCTGGGATCAGGAACAATGTTACCTAAATGCATCTCTGAAGTAATGTCAAATGGGTCTGCAATCTTCAAACATACCCACATGCTGAGATACTGTGCTTAGGTCTTGGACGTGTCTTATGGGCGGGGGGATGAAATTGAACCCATGCTGGGGTCATAAAATTCTGCCCCTCTCACTTTTTCCCCTGGATTTTTATTGTCTCCTGTAGGGGTTCATCACCTCAGCACTGACATGTGGTTGTGTAGTTGTCATGGGGGCTTTTCTGTGCCTGGAATGGGTTTTAGCACCATCCCAGGTCTCTATGTATGAGACGCCAAAAAATGTGTACAGATACTGCCAGGAATCTCCCAGACAAAGATGCAAGATCTTGGCCAGAACCTTTAGTCAAAAAGAGAAACATGGATAACTTGTCAGTGTGTTGAAGATGTTCCATGGAATATAGTTATATTAACAATTATTCATTGCTAATCTGGATATCTTGTCATTTTGCCAATGTGGTGTCTCCCTCCAGGGAAGTGCATGTTACCCTTTGCTTAACCACCATCACAAACAGCTATTTATTGAGTTATTCTGAATGACCCCGCCATGCTGGTAGACTGTCCACAACTGACTGTATTTATATCTTGCAATGTGCCACACAGGTACTGTAATGACCTCCAGGAAGTCAGTGGAAGTGATGGGATTCGAACTCAGATTGCTATCTTCATAAAGACTTTGAGCTGGGATACAGTGAGTGACTATTGAAAATTGAGCATCCCATGGGATCAAGGGAAAATGTCACTGATGTCCAGGCTTTACCAAACCTGGTGACTTGAGTTAAATCTCTGGAGCCTACACAGAAGGAGGGAACCAACTCCCGCCATGTTGTCCTCTGACCACCACATGGGTGCCATGGCAGGTGTACACACGCCCCCCTGCTCCCACAAACAAACAAATAAATGTAAAAAACAAAAGTAAAGGAAGAAATGCCTGCTGGGTGAATGAATGTGTGGAGGTGTAATGAGTACAGAGTGCGAATCAGTCTTCTTTTCCAGCACAGGTGTGGATCCAGCTGTGAGACCTGTCACAGCTGGTCTGAGGACTATGGATGAGGGTTGTGTTCCAATGAGAATGCTGTCACCTCTCTGGAAGATGAGGACAATAGCGTTCCTTACAACACTGTGGAGGCTTCTCAAATGCCTCCAAAACCACCTTAAAAACAAGGCAAAAATGATGGCATTTATAATTTACTCCCGCTTAGGCATGGTGGTATACACTTGTAATCCTAGAAGCCAGGGGAAGAGGGTTGTGAGTTCGAGGCCAGCTAGACTACATAACACAAACCTACCCCCCAAAAAACCCCCAAAAAGCAAACAACAACAAAACAAAACAGAGAAACAAAGCAAAATGATAATTTTAGAGATGTTTCTTGGTGCAGGAAGAGGTCATAGCTGATTTTGAGATAACTAAACCCCACATGAAGATGCTCCCTCCCCTGATTTAGAACAAAATTAGCCCACTTTCTTCTGGGCTGTGCCATTTCATCTTCCTCCCACTCAGAGGTGCTGTCTGGTTTCAGGAACATCTGCTGTTGAGACAGGAACTTTCTGTGTTTCTATCATTTACGACAATTATGTCAACTGAAACCTTCCCAGGGCCTTATCCAAGCCCATGAGATAGTTAGGAGGGTCACAAGGTCATTTGCATAATCAACAGTGATTTGCATATACTTTGCATACAGCCTACCTTGCTCTGTGTCATTATGTATTGCTTGATTTTTGGAAAGCTTTTGCATTCATTTTTATATAATATAATAATAGGCAAAGGTCTCAGGCCATACGTGGGATGCAGTCTCCCAGAGTCCCCAGAGCTAGAATGAGGGGACATTTGTCAGTAGCTACTGTATGCTTACAAATGATATTCAGCTAAACCCACTGGATCAGAAATTTGGCTAGGGTCCCATGGTTGTGGGTCTTGTGACCGGTCTGGAGCTGGAAGTAGCCTTGTCAGGAACTGTTTGGCCTCCCTGGGTGACTCTAAGGTACAGCCAAGGTTGACAGCCACTTATTTTAGCTTGACAGCAGACCTGTGCAGAAGTATTCCCTACCTCATGCTGAAGGTGGAAACCGAGGCTTGGAGGACAGGGGAAACAGCTCAGTGTTTTTAACTTTAAGAGTCGAACATTTCCTCATGCTCATATGCCGGATTCTATGAGCATCCTGTGTGTTCAGCTCTTGAAATAGCTTTAAAATGCTTATTGTTATTTATTGTTAGTGTGGGTGTGCATAACCATGTGTGTGTGTGTGTCTGACCATGTGCATGCATTCGTGGGTGTGCACGTGTATGTGTGAGAATGTGTGTTTGTGGATTCTTGTGTGTGCATACCACGGTGCACGGTCAGAGGACAGCTTTGTGGGTTGGTTCTCTCCTTCCACTTCTACACAGGTTGGAGGGTCTAATTCCGTTTGTCAGGCATTCACGGCAAGCACTGTTTCCCACGGGGCCATCTTGTCAGCCTCTGGAATGACTTTTAAAAGAAGGGATTCATAGAACCATTTCATAGATGAATAAGCAGAGGCGTGAAAAATACATTTCCTGAGGTGCCTTTACTGATGTGAGACTGCCTTCAAGACAGAGCCCTTTGCCGGGGTTAGGATTAGATGGTGCTGATATCTCAACTTGGGCTCAAACCTCTGATTTACATAGGCTCCATCCTGAGTGATCCCTGAGTATTCACTTTTGTTTCCAGAGGTCCTGGGATGGGCTGGTGATGGGCTGGAATCTAGGAGGTCATCTAGAAAACGCTGAGGATTGGAGGGTGGTGTGAGTCAGTAAGGCTGAAGATCAGACAGCTAGGAAACAGGTGACTAGATTTTGTGGTTTGGAAGGCTGGTTCTTTTTCCTTTCTCCCTTCCTCCCTGCCCCCCACCTCCCTCTCTGTAACCCTGCCTCCCCTCTGCAACCCTGCCTCCCTCCCTCCCTCCCTTCCTGCATCTTTCCCTTCTCCCCTTCTCCCCTTCCCTCATTTGCTCTTATTCCTTCAGTATGTATTGAGCTCTGTATCAGAGACACAAGCAAGCTAGGGCTGTGTCCTAGCCTCCGCCGCCGCTCTCCAGTCGATAGCAGAGTTTTGAAGGAACTTACGGTGTTTAGCTTTGTTGGTGTTCCCCACATGGGAGGTGATGGGAGGCGATAGTTTCTGTACCCCGAAGGGAAGAATGAGGACATCATTTGTAAGTTGTGTTTTTTTTTTCTCCTCATCTGGTTGGCAGCAAGAAGAAGCCAAAGCCATCACATTTCTCCAGCCAAGCATGCTCCTGAAATGGAGTGTTTTGGCGGCATGCCAGTCAAATATAAATCCGTTCATTCAGTCCTTCCTGAACCCCTGCCAGGTGCACATCTCCTGTGTAGATGATGGAGATGTGTTAAAACACGAGGCAAAACCCTTTTATCTGTGGCAACCTGAGTGATGAGAAGCAGTTGGTCCACCGGGATTGGGGGACAGTGATCTTAGCAGCGGGAACGGAAAGTGCAGAGCTTGGGGTCGGGGTGGGGCCTTAAGGGGTAGTGAGACCTCGTGGCTCATGTTGAATGGAGTGGGGGAAGGGTTAGGGGGAGGAAGAGTATGGTTGCTATTGCGACTGGGAGAGAGGCCACTGGATAGATGGCTTTACCAGAGAGTGGATAAGATCTAAGAATTTCCAGCACTCTGCTGCTGTAGGGAACAGAGAGTAGGGGCAGGATTGAGAGCCTAGGACTGTGCTCTGAGGTAATGGAAAGATGCAGGAAGAGATGATGATGGGTCCTTGCTGAGGGTAGTAGCACCGGAGAGGATCGGAGAGGGGTGTCGTGGCCTTTGCAGGACTTGCGCTGTTTGAGTGAAGACACATCTAGAGGGAAAGACTGGGGCGGGGCATGGGGAAAGGGGGCACTCCACAGCAACTCAAGCTCAGCGCTGTCCTCCTGCATTTCTTTGAAGCAAGTTCGCCAGCAGGCCCCAAAGGTTCTGAGATGTCCTGCAATGGGGTTAGAGCTGCTTGACTTTGCGTGGTACCAACTCACATGGCAATGACCAGAAGCTCTTCCTTGGATGACATCCGGGGTTAGCATGCTAGAGTTGAGTGTGTGTGTGTGTGTGTGTGTGTGTGTGTGTGTGTGTGTGTGTGTGTGTATGTGTGTGTGTGTGTTTGGGGGGGAGAGAGAGAGGACACTGATTGATTGAGAATGCCTGTATTTGCCCAGGCTACGGTGGTAACTGACACATTCAGGCAGTTTTCTAAATTCTAATAAATGCGCTTTTGCTCTTTGCACCCGCCCCCAAATCTCTGCCATGTTTAAGTCGCCATTATATTCCCTTGAACTTGAACTCCTGCCCCATGGATTCGGGAGTATCTTCACAGTCAGGAAGCTGATGGGAAAACACAGCCATCTCTTTCCTTCCTAGGGCCTTCAATGGCTCCCCATTGCCTCCAGGATACATTCTGAGTACTCGCCTGTGCCTTTCCAGTGCAGCTCTCAATGTGGCTTCTGCCTGCTCATTGGCTTCTTCACTTTGTGTCCAACTAAACTGAACGTTTAGACGCTTCTTTACACTCTCCCTCACCTCTGATCTTCTGAGCATGTATGTCGTGTGCATGTTCCTACATATGGTGGCATGTGTAAGTCATGTTTCTGTTGCTGTGGTGAAACACGCAACCAAGGTCACTTATAGAAGAAAGTGTTTAATTGGCTTATAGTTTCAGAGGTTAGAGTCCATGATGGCGGAAAAAAGGCATGGCGCCAGGAACAGCTGAGAGAGCACCTCTCACATCTTGATCCACAAATACTAGGCAGAGAGTGAACTGGAAATGGCACAAATCTGTTGAAGCCACAAGGCCCGCCACTGTGACACACCTCCTCCAACAAGGCCACATCTCCGAATCCTTTCCAAATAGTTCCTTTGCTGGGGACCAACTATTTGAATGTGTGAGCCTACAAGAGCCATTCCCATTCAAACCACCACAGGGTGCATGTGGGGGCTAAAAGCTGACGCTGTACATCTCCCTCTAAACCTGGGACTTAAGGATTGGCTAAGCTGGTTAGCCAGCAAGCCCCAGGGAGCTGCCCCTCGTCGGGGCATGGAGGATACCGATGACTCATTTGGGGCCTGGAAGCCATATTCCTATCAGATCTGTACAGGATTGTGGCTAAGGCTAGATCCATTAGAATGTTTTGGTAAAGAGATCCCAGCCACAAAGAAAAAGTCCCTCTCCACCCCTGCCTCCTTTCCTTTTTCTTTTCAGCGTTTTGAGATTGGTTGTGTTAGGGAGCCCCCGGTGACTTTGAAATCTCAGTTCTGCCTCAGCCTCATGAGTGCTGGGATTGAAGGTGTACGCATCATGTCACACCATGCTAGCCTGTCTTCATCGACTCCCTATGAGTGTCTGCTGATGGAGTATAAGCTTCTGAAAATGCCACACCTTCCCTCTGCATTGCGTGACATCTCTGTCATCCACCAAGCAGCCGTCCATGGTGTCTTCTGTGTCTCTAATGAAACTGTTTGTCTGCACCCATGCCCTTCACTGCCTCGGTCACTACAGCTTTACTTCAGGTCTTCATATCTGGAAGTAGGAACCTCTAGCCTCATTAACAATCAAGATTGTCTTAGTACATCTTGGCCCTCCTAATTTCCATGGGAACTACTGGACCAGCTTGTCTTCTGTAAGGACAAAGCAACTGTTGGCATTGTGGTTGGAATTTAATTCTATTGATAGGCCAATTTGGGGAGAATAATTGTCCGTGCATGTGGAGGCCAGAGGTTGACATTGGGTATCTCCCACAATTACCTTCCACCTTGTTTTCTGAGACAGCATCTCTCATCAAACCTACAGTGAGGCTGGGTGGTGGGTGAGGCTGGGTGGTGGGTGAGGCTGGGTGGTGGGTGAGGCTGGGTGGTGGGTGAGGCTGGGTGGTGGGTGAGGCTGGGTGGTGGGTGAGGCTGGGTGGTGGGTGAGGCTGGGTGGTGGGTGAGGCTGGGTGGTGGGTGAGGCTGGGTGGTGGGTGAGGCTGGGTGGTGGGTGAGGCTGGGTGGTGGGTGAGCTCCAGGGATCAACCTCTCTCGGCCTCTCCAGGAATGCTGTCATGCTGCTCAGCTTTTTATGTGGGTGCCAGGGATCTGTACTCAGGTCCTCACGCTTGTGCCACAAACACTTTAGCAACGGACTCATTTCTTTAGCCTCAAGAATGACTTATTTTTACAGTATGGAGTTTTTTTTCCCCAATCCAGGACAATGATGCCTGAATTAATTTTGATCTGGAATTGGTTAGGTTCCAGGGACCAGATCTATAATCTGGACAGTGAAATTTTAGCTTACAAATTTGTTAAGTCATATGACTATCAAAAGGTGAAGGACTCTCAGGGGTATGAACCGTGTGAATGCAGAAAGCAGTTGTGACGTAGGAACAGAAAACAGATGGGCAGTTAAGAGGACCACTGACTCGTGGTTCAGGCTGTCTCAGACCTCTTGGGGAGGAGTGGTTGTCTGGTAACCTCTACAAAGGAGCTGGAAGGTGCTGGCCTCAGCTGGTCAATAGTTTCTGGATGACAGAGAAAGGAGCTAGAAGGTTTGTGCCACAGAGCTGGCTGGACTCCTACAGATCTGACCAATCAATGTGGTGATAATTCACATGCCCCACCCATTCTGAACCTCACAGGGCAATTTTTCAATGTCCTACCGTTACAGGCAACTTGGCAAACAGCTTGCTCTGTATCAAAACGATTTCTCCTTTGCAAAGATTAATCTATAAGGAAGCACTGAAGTTTTAAACACTTTCCCCTCCCTGACTCTGTTGGGGTGGGAATCATTTTTCTGTTGCTGTGATAGAGTACCCCGACCAAACAAACAAACAAAAAAACAAGTCAGGGAAGAAAGGGTGGTATATAGCTCCAAGGGAGTGTCAGCTGTTATGATGGGCTGCACGGTGTCATGGAATCGGGAGTGTGAGGCTAGCCTGAAAGTCAGGAGGCAGAGTGGTCACATTTCATCTGCACATAAGAAGCAGAGACAGGGGTCGGGGTGGGGAGGGAGGGAGAGAAGGAAGAGAGAGAGAGAGAGAGAGAGAGAGAGAGAGAGAGAGAGAGAGAAACAGGAAGTGGGCCAGGCTATAGAACCCCAAACCCTGTGCCAGTGACACATTTTCTCTACCCTCTAAAGGTTCTAGCACCCATCCAAACAGCGCCACCTACTGGGGACCACGAGTTCAAACACACAAGCCTGTGGGGGACATTTCTCATTCGAACTCCAACTGGATGATTCTACTCCTTCTGTTCTGAATTCCATTCACGTGGTTTCCTTTCAAATATGAAGCTCTTGTCACACACAGAACTGGTTCATGGCAGAATCCTTGTTTTATGCTGTTGTGTTGGATTCAGTATTTTGTTTATTTATTTTTTATTTTTTTCTATTTGGGTCTGTGTGAGAGAGCGGCCTGTCATTTTTTTTTCTGGTGATTTACTCATCTGGTTTTTAATATATGCATGTTTGCACCAAGGCTGTGTCAACTTCAAAGAGCTGAACTGAGAAGTGTTTCACTGTTTTGTGTTTTCTGTTAGAGGTTGGGGAAGGTCATTCTGATTTCTTTCTTAAATACTTGGAATAATTAGGTAGTGAAAACCACTGGGTCTACAGATTTCTTTGTGGAAAAGGTAATTACAGGCTCAATTTTTCAAATCGATGCTGAAGCAACCAGAGGTTTTGTTTCTCTCTGTGTTAATTTTTCCCCATAAAGTATGCCTTTCATTTGTGTCCTTCACCTAGAGTTTTTAATTCCATTGAAATAAAGTTTTTCTCTTTTAAAAAATAATTTTCTATTATTGTTTTTTTTTTTCAGTATCTTGGGATCTTGCTTGGAGTTTATCAATTTTCAAATAAACAATTTAGGTTTTGTTGATTTTTTTCCTCTATTGTGAGTTTGCTTTCTGTTTTTATTGATTTCTGCTCTTTATTATTTTTTCCTTCTTTGATTTGACATGTACTTTTCTAGATGCTTCAGATGGCTATTTATCTCCGATTTCCAATCTCTTCTAATTTGCCCATTGAGAATTGTGACTTTGTATCTAACCAGAGACTTAGCTATGTGCCACAGTTTCTGATGCATCCTCTTTTAACTTTCATTTATTTAAAAAGATACCCAATGCCCTCTAGATTTCTATTATTTCTCAAGCATCATATTTTAAAAATATTTTGTCATTATTGATTTCTAACATAATTGTGATCAGAAAATACATTCTGATAATTTTTTTTTTTACAATTTTGTTTAACTTTGCTTTCTGAATCAAATTTTGATTCATGAGGTAAATGTTTCCTGTGTGTTTAAAAATTTTTGCTTTTTAGCTCTGCAGTGGTGACACACTTGGGCAGTGGTGGTGCACACCTTTAATCCCAGCACTTACGAGGCTGAGGCAGGAGGATATCTGTGAGTTCTAGGCCAGCCTGGTCTACAGTGAGAGTTCCAAGACAGCCAGGGTTACACAGAGAAACCCTGTCTTAAAAAAACAAAACAAAACAAAACAAAATTTTGCTCTTTGTATAGAGTGAATTTTTATTTATCTCCTGTTTTACCAAAAGTATGTGTGTGTGTGTGTGTGTGTGTGTGTGTGTGTGTGTGTGTGTGTGTGTGTTTATTTTTTGCAGCTTCATCCAGTCTTCAGTCAATGATCTATTAGGTTTTTAATTTCAATTGTGTTTTTAAGTTTTAGGATTTATATTTGGGTCTTTTGTGGATTTCCTCTGGCCCAATTATGTAAAGGATTAAGTGCTCAGATTCATTCACGGTGTTGTTTGTTTCTTCTAAATCCTTGACACAGACTAGTTCACTTTTTAAAAATGAGTTCCTAGCCGGGCGGTGGTGGCGCACGCCTTTAATCCCAGCACTCGGGAGGCAGAGCCAGGCGGATCTCTGTGAGTTCGAGGCCAGCCTGGGCTACCAAGTGAGTTCCAGGAAAGGCGCAAAGCTACACAGAGAAACCCTGTCTCGAAAAACCAAAAAAAAAAAAAAAATGAGTTCCTAAGTAAAGGTGTGAAAATAGTCAACTCTAATGAAGTTATCTTCCTTTTCTTTTCAGCCAGCTTCTTGATGTTTACATTTTGAAAGTTAGTTGTTGCAAATATGAAATTGTTTTGTCTCCTGTTGGGTCAGCTCTTTCTTTGGAAACTTTCCCTTCGTATCTAGCTACACTGTTGCTCTCAGGTTTATTTGCTGGTTACTTTTGCTTTTGTTCAGTTGATATCTTTTGCACTTTCAGATTTCTGGGCCCTTATATTTAGGATGTGTCTCATGCAAGCTGTGTAGAGCTGTATTATTCCGATATAGTTAGTCAAAGTAGCTCTTTCAATTGGAGTATTTAGTCCATTTATGTTTAATGTAGTTTCTGATGCATCCTGTTTTGCATCTGTCCATATTACATATTAGTGCCTTTTTCTATTTCTCTCAGCTGTTTTTTTCTTTCTCTTTTTCTGTAATTCAAGTCAATCTGTTTTTAAAAATCAAATGAAGCTGTTAATTATACATTTGCACTGGTATGAATGACAATGGCCCCATAGGCTCATACATATGAATGCTTGGTCCCTAGTTGGTGACACTGTTTTGGGAAGGATTAGTAAGTGTCAGAGAAGATGTGGTGTAGTCAGAAGTTTTCCTTTGTCCCACCCAGTCTTGCAGCCACTGGGACCCAAGTAAACTCACAGATGCTTATATTACTTGCAAATTGTATGACCTAATGGCTCAGGCTTCTTGTTAGCTACCTCTTACAACTTAACTCAGTCCATTTCTATTAATCTATGCATTGGCACGTGGCTTCGTGGCTTACTGGTACTTTAACATCTTGCTTCTGGCAGTGTCTCGAAGCGTCTACCCCACTCTCCTTTCTTCTCTCTCTCCAGTTGGAATGTACCACCTAACCTTCTTCTGCCTCACCATTGGCCAAGCAGCTTTATTTATCAACCAATCAGAGCAACACATATTCACAGTGTACAGAAAGACATCCCACAGCAATGTGGCCTTGTTGGAGTAGATGTATCACTGAGGGTGAGCTTGGATGTTTCAAAAACCCACACCAAGCCCAATCTTCCCCCACCTCCTGTCTCGTGCTTGCGGATCAGAAGTAAACCCTCAGCTACTGCTCCAGCACCATGCCTGCCTGCCTGTTGCCTCGCTGCTGTGATGGCCATGGACTCATCCTCTGAATCTATAAGCACCAATAAACTCTTCTATAAGGTCTCTTGGTCATGGTGTCTTTTCATAGCAATTAAAAACAGCAACCAAGACACTATCTTTTAACAATTACCCTAAAAATGAAGGCATGATGCTTCTGTTTATTAGCGTCTACTGTAAACTAGTATTTTAAAATCACTTTCAAGATAATATGAAGGTCTGTTATACTGTAAACTAATTTGTCTACTTTCTGAGTTTTATGTGTGTGCATATTTTTCATTTAAATCTACAGACATTTAAAGCCTCATTAGAAATTGCTACTGTTGTTTTCAATGTTTAATTGTATTTTTTCATATGATTTTCCTGTGGGGAATACTTTTTGTGTTCTTTCTTTCTGGGGTAACTTTCCATTTGCCTGCAGAAGTCTCTTCCATACTTATTTGCTTTTGGCTTTGCTGGTGCTGTGTATTAGTTCCCTCAAAGTTGAAACATTCTATCGTTAACAGTCAGGAAGTAAACAACTCATAAGTCTCAGGAAGCCCCTGAAACCGACTGGCTTCACAAGACCCCCCTCCCTCTCCAAGGTTATATAAGCAGTACAGACTTTCAGACCCATTGAACTTCCTTCATGTGAGTGATCTCCCAGGCTAGGGTAGGCTTCCCAACAAGTCAGCTGCCTTTCTATGAGTGATCACCCAGGCTAGGGTAGGCTTTCTAATGAGGCAGCCTGGGGTCCCACCCACTCAGGGTGGATTTTATATCCTTGCTTAATCCTCCATTGGAAATGCTTTCAGGTGTGGCCAGAGTTGTGTTTCCTAAGTGACTCAAAATCCAGTCAAGTTAACAGTGAAGCTTGACTATCACAACCACACAGACATTAATGATATAACTCCAAAATACAAATCACCTGTGATTTTTCTCCGATTGGCTATTTCTTTCTTTGTGTGCCCGGCACACATTTATTTGACTAATTTGGGCCATAGGAAATGAAATCAGTATGTTGATGAGATGCAGTACTATGTATAATCACACCATTTGTTTATTTCTATTTCCTATTTATTTATTTAGACAGGGTTTCTCTGTGTAACAGCCCTGGCAGTCCTGGAACTCACTCTATAGAGCAGGCTGTCCTCAAACTCACGAAGATCATCCTGCCTCTGCTTCCCCAGTGCTGGGATTAAAGGTGTGCGCCACCACACTAGGCCCCATTTATTTTCTTCTATTACTTAATTTCTCTTACTTGTGGTGCTCGCACTTGAACTCAGGGTCTTGCACATTCCTGGTGAAAAATTTACTAAAAACAAAACAAAACAAAACAAAACAAAAAACCAATTATACTGAACTACACACTTAGCTCATGATTTTTAGATGGACTCTAGTTATGTTTCCTGGGCTGATCTTGAGCTCCTTGGGCTTACATAGTCTTTGTCCTCAGCATCCTGAGTACTGGCACTACAGGTCTATGCCATCACCCCTTGCTTTTTAGTGAAGCGTTATTCATAACTGCTAAGACAAGGAACCAAGCTAAGTTATGGGTGCATGGTACACTATGCACACATGAGGTTATTATTACGTCTTAAAAAACTAAGCCATTCCATAATGCTTACATATTTCCAAATACTGTTTTTACACAATAAAATGTGAAAAATTCGTCAATGAAATATAAAGAGATTTTGAAAAAATGAGCCTTGTAGTGGTAGGAGATGAAGAGAAAGGAATAATATGGATATATTTCAAAGGGTTTACCACTCACCTTAGTTTGTGAGTCACCTCTGTAATTCTTGCTTGATAACTATTTTGTTATATAGAATTTTATTAGGTTAAAGTTAAAACATTCCTTTTTGATTAGACAGAAAATGGGAAGTGCTGTGGGATGGTCTTTCTGTACGCTGTGAATATGTTTTGCTCTCATCGGTTGATACATAAAGCTGTTTGGCCAATGGCAAGGCAGAATAAATTTAGGTGGTACATTGGAACTGAAGACGGAGATGAAGGAGGGTGGAGTCAAGGCAGATTCTGTGAGCCACCACCAGGAGAAGCAAGATGTGAGAGAACATGTTTTGCTATGTGGCAAAATATAACTTAAGAGGAATGGGTTGAGTTACGTTGTAAGAGCTAGCTAGCAAGAAGCCTGAGCCAGAGGCCATACAGGTTGCAATTAATATAAGCCTCTGTGTATTTACTTGGGACTGAGCGGCTGTGGGACTGGGTGGGACACAGAAAACTTCTGTCTACACACCTCATTAAAGTCTCTAAGGTATGCTGAACTACTGTTTTGCATAGAACAAATGCAATTCAAGGAATTAGGCTATTTCCCTCAAGTCTTCATGGTGGGCATCATCAGACTGAGATTCAGGTCTCCATATCTTAAAGGACGCCTGACCCATATGCACTTCTCTCCATTCTACATCTTTTGTACTTTTTTGTTTCTGTGGCTGACTTCCAATCTGATTTTTTGATAGTCGTAGAATGTTAGGTTGTTGGAGTCCATCCAGGCTACCACTACAAGATACTAGAAACTGGGCTCATGAACATCAGGAACTTCTTGTTCCTATCTGGGGCCTGGGAAGTGTAAGATCAAGGTGTTGGCTGATTCAGTGTCTGGGGAGATAGTCCTGGCTCATAGACAGTCCCTTTTCAACCATGTCCTCACATGGTAGAAGGCAGCTCCCATGGCTTCATTGTCATTGTCTAAAGTGATAGGCTTTCTTTCTTTTCTTTTTTCTTCTTTTTTTTTAAGACAGGGTTTCTCTGTGTAGTTTTGGTGCCTATCTTGGATCTCACTCTGTAGACCAGGCTGGCCTCGAACTCACAGAGATCCGCCTGGCTCTGCCTCCTGAATGCTGGGATTAAAGGCATGTGCCAATGCTGCCCGGCCATGATAGGCTTTCTTTTCAAAGGCAGATAATATTCTATTTTGTATGTGTGCCACCCACCCATCCATCCAACCATCCATCCATCCATCACCCACCCACCCACCCACCCACCCACTCATCCATCCACCCACCCACCTACCCATCCATCCATCCATCCATCCATCCATCCATCCATCTATCCATCCACAGACACCAAGACCACTAATCTCATGCATAGGGGGCTCTGACCTCATGACTTAATCATCTCTGAAAGACCCAGGTGCCTACTGTTTCACGTTGGGTGTCAGATTTCCCACATGAACTTTTGGGAAAAGTAAATAGTCAGACAATAGAAAGTTAGATAAAGGAATGTTCCTGGAGAGAGAAAAGAGGGAAAATAAAGGAGAGAAACTGACAACTTCTTTCTGTTATCTCAGTACAAAATGACATTGCAGTTTTGGTAGAAGAATTCTGTGGGCCAGTCTAGAAATGCCAATCCCCTCAAATGGCCAGTTGAAGGACATAAGTTTGTTCAATGGACATTTGCTAATTTGAGTTAAAAAGAGATCCTAACAGTTGCAGCAGTAATTGTTATTTGGCAAGGACCTACTGTGTGCCAAGCACTAAGATAGGCACTTTGTTTAATTTTATCTTTAGTCATCAGCACATTTTGGAGAAGTTACTAATTTTAATCTTTTGCACTTATTTATCTACTTATTCCTTTGGATATGTGTACGGGCACTTGCACACCACAATAGGTGTGTGGAGGTCAGAGGATGATTTTCAGGAGTTGGTTCTCTCCTTCCACTTTGTGGGTCCTGGGTATCAAGCCCAGGTCATCAGGCTTGGCAACCAGGGCCTTTACCCACTGCGTGTCTGGCCTGGAAGTAGTTGTTTTTACTTCTGTTGTTGTAGATTTGAAAACAGAGACATGGGGAAATGAAGAACTCACCTCAGTGCACGTCAGATCCAGAATTTGAACCCTTTTATGAACTGCCCGCCAAGAATGCTTATATTTCTGTATGTGCTACTTAATGCTCCAATCCTGCTTTAAGCCAAAGAAGGAACAGAAGGAACCCAATAAATGCAATTTGTTTTTAGTGATACCGTAGTAGACTTCCCAGAAAAGAGCCACAAAATAATATTAGTGAGGCCTCTCTGTCTTGGCAGGAACTGTGATAAATATCTCCAAAACGACCCTTTGGAAGACCCCCCCCCCCCAGAGTTCCACATCAAATCCAGTTTCCAAGTGTCAGGAACAGATTATGTCCTTTTTGGTTGCAGGCTCCAAGGCTGCCATTTGCTCCAAATATTTCCTGGTTGCGAATGTTACTGATCTGACAGTTTATTTCCCGAGATATATTAGTTCCAAAGTGATATGATATGAATGTGCCACTCTGAGGAAATTGGCCTTGTGATAGGCTCTCTCCTGGGAAGATCACGCCATCCTGACGACAGTACTAATTTGATGAAGAAGTGGCAAACACAATTAGTGGGCTCGCCTGGTGATTTTCCAATCATGATGTTTGGGGGCCGTTATTGGTTTAGCTGTAATTGAGCCTAAGATGATCTGAAAATGTCTAAGTCAGTGTGAAAGTCACTCACGGTTTTGGCTCCCAGGGTGGATGTTCAGGAACCAGGTGGATCGGTGACATTTAGATGTTTGGGGACCGGAGGGCATGTGCCAGGATGGTGATGTCTGGTATCTCAAACAACACATTTTCATTTTGTGTCTTAGT
Organism: Peromyscus californicus insignis; assembly: GCF_007827085.1. NCBI lineage: Eukaryota > Metazoa > Chordata > Mammalia > Rodentia > Cricetidae > Peromyscus > Peromyscus californicus. The sequence goes on along the minus strand of NW_026294540.1, from coordinate 7,282,969 downwards.
CGCTGTTCTATTGCCGTGAAGAGACATCATGACCACGACAACTCTTATAAAGGAAAACATTTAACTGGAGGCTTGCTTACGGTTGTCCACTGTCATCAAGGCAGAGGGCAGGGCGGCATATAGGCAGACATGGTGATGGAGAAGAAGCTGAGAACTATGAGACTCTGTGTGTGGCCAGGGCTTTTGAAACCTCAAAGCCCACCTCCAGTGACACACTTCCTTTCGAATAGGGCCACTGCCTGGTGAGTAAGCGTTCAAATCCATGAGCCTATTCTTACTGAAGCCACCACACTCTGCCACTGATGAAGTGGTGGCTTCTGTGCTAATTCCTAAATCCTACAGCATTAACAGTGGGATCACTACATAGGACCTTGTTCTGTGTGTCGCCTTCTTCTTCCTTCTTCTTCCTTCTCCTCCTCCTCCTCCTCCTTCTTGATTTATTTATTATGTATACAATGTTCTGCCTGCATGTATGTCTGCAGGCCAGAAGAGGGCGCCAGATCTCATTACAGATGGTTGTGAGCCACCATGTGGTTGCTGGGAATTGAACTCAGGACTTCTGGAAGAACAGTCAGTGCTCTTAACCTCTGAGCCATCTCTCCAGCCCCTGTTCTGTGTGTCTTCTGTGAGTGTAACCAACTGAAAGTCGTCAAAGTCAGCAAAGATGAAAGTCATCTCAAGAGACACTTCTGTCCCCATCTGACTATCAGATTATTGAAACAGTGGACCCAGAAGAAATGGGGATTTCCTCGGGAACCTCATGCTGGGAAGAGGAAAAGACACCAGTCAGAGTGGGAGTTAAGTTCCTGGAAACAAACACCACACAGTTCTAACAACTCTTCACCACCCTATAGGAGGAGACTGAGGTCCAGATCAGGATGCGTCAATGTGGTGCGGGGCGGGACCATACCTTGACCAGGACTACTGAGATGTGCCTACCGCTAGCCCCCTATTTAAACTTTAATTCTCTTCAAGACCCCAAAGATAGTCTTGAAGGATGTCATTCTGTCTCTCTTCCCAATGTGGCCACACTGACTAAATCTCCCTTTTCTGACTTGTACTATTAACTTGTCCATTTAATTTGGCTTCTGGAGAAGGGGTGGCTGAACTTGGCTTCTCGGAGTCCACACTGTGACCTTGAATTTGGTAACAGTGTCATTTCTTGAGTGCATGTTAAAGTCATATTTATTGGTCGCTTTAATTATCACCAGCTGTCACAACACTCACCTGGAATCTTGGTGGATGGGCAGGAAGTCGGAAGCAGTGTTTGGGGGACCTTTTCCACCTGCTGCCTGGGGACCCAGGCTCCTTCCATCCGATGTACCATCATCTGCTGGGAGACGGCTCTCCTCACACTGGCTGTGTCTGTGTGGTCAAAACCCTCCCAGTAAAAGACTCTGATGGGATGTGTTCTGGGATGCTTGAATAATGCACAGAAGAGGGGAACCATCTTCCTCCTGGGAGACAATCCAGGACAATCCAGTCCCCTTCTTTTCCCTAATGGTCTCTGCTGGTGTTCTAGGATAATGAACCTGGAGAATCTTTCCTCTTTGCTCCTGGTTATAGAGGGTCTGCCCGGACTCCAGTGAGAGAGAAAATAAAGACTCCAGGAGAGGGCACTGGATCTCTTGAAGCTGGAGTTACAGGTGGTTGTGAGCTGCCTTGGGTGGGCGCTGGAGGTGGGGTCCTCTGCAAGAGCAGTTCAGCTGAGCTATCTCCATAGCTCGTCTTCAAGTTCCTACTGCTGCACGGCGTACTCCAGCCTTGCTGGCCGGAAAGCTCCCGAGCCACTCTCCCGTCTCTACTTCTCATTTCACCCCTGGAATGCTGGGAGGACAGACACAGATCACTGCATTCGGCTTTTTGTGTGGGTTCCGGAGCTCACCAAGCATATTTATCCACAGAACCATGGGACATCGTCAGCCCAGCCATGTTTCCGCTGGACAGCTTTGCAGCTGAGCTGGGGAGAAGCCTCCAGCTTGGCAAGCACACGGCAGGCTTACTTCTTTGGGATGAATAGAAGTTTCTGGGGGTGGAGAGGGGTTGAGGACAGGGTAAGGCGTTCTGTACCACCCCCCACTCCCTGAAGTAGACAGGGCGCAGCATCCTATCATCCCCCAGCCCCTCCCTCTTCCGCCCCCTCCTGGTTCTCTGAGGCCATTGCTGTTGCCACATGGAAACCTTTCTTGTCCAAATATCTCCTTTCCTCTGTCAACCCAAGTGGAACGTGACCCTCTCCTGCCAATGTCCAATGTCACAATAACAGTCCTGTCTGGCACAGGGCCTGCTGTGGGCCCCAAGAAAAGCCACTGTAGGTGGCAGCAGAGAATTGTGATGCCATGTATGGACCAAAAAAAGGGGAGGTTTCGCCGGGCGGTGGTGGCGCACGCCTTTAATCCCAGCACTCGGGAGGCAGAGCCAGGCGGATCTCTGTGAGTTCGAGGCCAGCCTGGTCTCCAAAGTGAGTTCCAGGAAAGGCGCAAAGCTGCACAGAGAAACCCTGTCTCGAAAAACCAAAAAAAAAAAAAAAAAAAAAAAGGGGAGGTTTCAGGTGGGCCACCTGTGTGTGGGTGGGAGGGGCATTAACATTTCCTCTCGGAGTCATTAGATCTCATTAAAACCAGTCCTCAGTTACCATGTTATTAGCAACACAGCTCTGGGATAATGAGTGTCCTGGGAATTTGCAAGTGCAGTTTGGATAGCACATGGGTTATTAAAAGAATGTTGCCCCCAAACAGCAAAGTGGAAAAGATCTCTTAGTAAGTCTATCCCAAATATTTTAAAAGTTAATTTATTAATTAGGTGTGTGTGTGTGGTCTGAGTGTGTGTGTGTGTGTGTGTGGTCTGAGTGTGTGTGCTGTATGGGTGGCTGTGCTTACCCATGTGTGCACCTGTGAAAGCCACAGGTTGACTTCACGTATCTTCCTCCATCATTCTCCACCCTATTTTTCAAGACAGGGTCTCTGATGGAACCTGATGAGAGTTGCTCATGCTCTTGGGCAGGCCAGCAGGCCAACAACATCAAATAAAATTAAAAATTAAAAATTAAAAAAAAATCAAACTTTTTAAAAAAGGAAAAGTGTATACCTGGTGGGTGCACATGATAGACCTTCCCAACCAGGTTGGCTCCATGACAATTATTAAGCATTCATCATGCAGAGAACCCACATCAGAATTTCCCTGTGAGGGAGAAACTGGTTTTTTCACAGTTTCCATACTACACTTGTTTTACTTTTTAAGAAATGTTACTTTTTAAAAAAAATATGTATTTATTTGTATTTTATGTGTCTATGTGCTTTGCACGCATGCATATCTGTGTATCACATTCATGAGGTGCTCATGGAGACCAGAAGAACAGGCAAAATCCCCTGGAATTGGGAGTTACAGATGGTTGTGAGTACCATGTAGATGCTGGGATTTGAACCCTGGTCCTCTGTGAGTACAGAAAAGTGTCTTAACTGTGGCTCCCTCTCCATCCTCTGTTCTTTAACTTTTCTGCAGTGCTGGGATTAGAACCTGGGGTATCCTACGCACTATGAGAGCACTCTGCCACCAAGTCCCTCCGTCTTTGCTCTGCTTTCCCAAGAGCCAGGGCTTCTTGCTTGGAATCCCATTGCTTTTTTCTCTGTCTGGGAAAGAGGAAGCACTGACTAGACCCATGAAAAGGATGCATGCTTCTATGTTAATTAAGGAAAATCTAGAGTCTACCCACCTCCCAAGCTATGTTTTCAGAGCTGTTTCTGACTCAGGTAGACCCTTGGCTGATTCAAGTTTATTATCGCAGAACACAAAGCTCTTGCTGGGTGCGGCTCAAAATTAGGACCTGAGACCACCTGGGCCTGATCCTTCTGCTCAAGGATCAGAAATCCAAGTCTGTAGCAAAGGCGTGTGATGAAGACCCTGTGGCTTCTGCTGCATTTTCTCTCTGGTGTTTTCTGTCATTTCCGTCGTGTGGCTAGCAGGTAACTCCCATGCTCGGGTCACAGATTGGCTGTGAGATCATGAGCTAACATCTGCAGCTGCATGGGGACTCTCTCCTGAATCTTACAGACAGGCTATTGTTCAATCATGCTGATGGTTAAACATTTTGTATGGTAAAAGAATTTCGAACATACCATTGACCCCCACACAGACATGTGTCCATTCCCCCAAGTTGGTCTGCTATTTCTTTAGTAATCTTTTAGTTAGGCATTGTACAGCAACTTCCTCCTAGATCAGCAACTTCCTTCTGGATAAACCTCCATTTGGGGGGGAAGATCATAAAGACGCAGATTGTTCTAAAGGGTGGTGGAGTAGTCCGCCCTGCAGGGAAGCACCACACACCCAGTGCATCAACAACGCAAGGCTTCAGGAAGTCCATGAAGCTGATCAGACTCACTAGGCCCTTCCTTCTCCAAACATATATAAATGGTAGGGACTGCGAGAAACGCTCCCAGGCCAGTCAAACCACCTGAAAGAGAGAAAACAACTGGGCTAAAGAAGCTCAGACCAGCTGAGCAGCTGGCAAGAGATTCTCTCCAACTTGAGCTGCCTGCAGGTGTCTGGACTTCATGAGCTGTCACCCATGCTGGTCTGATATTTTGGTGATGCAGCTGTCTTTGTGTCATTTCACTCCTGTAAGTGACTCTTTATCCACACTCCTATAAGTAACCCCAATAAGATGTATTGGGTCACCAATGAATTGGTCATTCCAATGGATTGGAGTTTGGTGGTGTCTCTGTTTTGATCTGTGGTTGATTCCCTATCCAGAGTGAGTAGACTTCCATTGACACAGCATTAGGATGCAGAGCAGAGGGTTTCACAGTGGCATTTTCCATTACATGAATCATTAAAGTTTACTCTGCTGTTTCTGTTGCGACTACTTGCTGGTCCTACTTGCAAATCCCAGTTGTCTTTGGCAATTCTCACTGGTGGTAATGAAATGACTGACTTAACACCATCTCATCCTGACTCCATTTTGTCTTTACTTAGAGCAGCGGTTCTCAACCTTCCTAGCGCTGTGACCCTTGAATACAGTTCCTCATGTTGTGGTGACCCCTGACCATAAAATTATTTTTGTTGCTGCTTCATAACTGTAGTTTTGCTACTGTTATAAATCATAATGTAAATATCTGGTATGTAGGATATATGATATACAACCCCTGGGAAAGGGTCATTCAACCCCCAAAGGAGTCATGACCCACATGTTGAGAACCACCGGCTTAGACAGTTCTCAGCTCCCCACCCTCCTATCCTAATAGGCACATCCACCTTGGCTTTTGGAACTGTCCCTAATCCTGACCATGGTCCAGATGTAGTAACCAAAATAATTTAATGTTTGTGCAAGTGAAAATGTGAAACTAAAATAACGAGAGGAAATCAAAACTAACTGTCGTGTTGTGTCTGGAAAATCCCGCTAAGCTCTGCAAAAAGACAGATGTTACAAGGTCACTCCAACCCCCTCGAACACTGTCGTAATTGTGGTTTTTATGATTTTTGCCTTTAAAATCACTGTACCCTAGCGCTTTGGCGCCAAGAGATATTTGGAGGCGTCAGCCTACTCCTGGTCTGACCATTATTAAAGGACTCTTATAGTCTTAATTGGCCTAATTAGTGTAGTTGTTGGTAACTATCTCTTGTGGATCATTTCAGTAAGAAAGGGAGGACACAGGAGAGCTAGTTCAATAGAAAATCCAAGCCATGGCTCTTGATAGAAAATAAGAAACTAGGCCGGGCGGTGGTGGCGCACGCCTTTAATCCCAGCACTCGGGAGGCAGAGCCAGGCGGATCTCTGTGAGTTCGAGGCCAGCCTGGGCTACCAAGTGAGTTCCAGGAGAGGCGCAAAGCTACACAGAGAAACCCTGTCTCGAAAAACCAAAAAAAAAAAAAAAAAAAAAAGAAAATAAGAAACTAATGTCTCCTTAACAGACCTGGCACACGTACAATGGTGAATATGTTTGAAAATCTTCCTCGAGTCTCAGGACTCCATGGAGCTGATAGAGGTGATGTTAGAAGAAACCCACGTGTGACCCACAGGAAGTCCACCATTCAACTGAGGCCCACAGGGGCAACTGTATGACAATATGGTGGCTGTTTTAGTTGATGGATGTACCATTGTCGTGGCAGCGGTTTGAACTGATCGATCAGTGCATTATAATGGCTATTCAATATTTGTATTATCGCCTCAAGGCGAGTTAATGGTTGAAGGGAAAATGTGATAAAGGAGAACTACAGGGTGGGCACTTCAAAAGAGAAAGATTTCCACATCAAAAGATTCAGGAGGGCTTCGGGGAAACTTGGCAAAGCCCGAGGCTCTTTTTTAAATGACCCTTTTGCTGCTGGGCTCTGAAGGCCATACCTGAAATGAAGGATTTTGTCAGCACCCCAAAACTCAATGCTTAATTCATTTTCTCTTCTGAATCAGAATACGTGCAGAGTAGAAATGATAGCCCCAAATCTTGCTATTTTGATAAAGTTTCATTTCTTCTTTTTTTTTAAAAGATAGTACTCTTGGAGTCAAGCTCCTTCTGGCTTCCACAGTTTTCCATGGAAATACGATTTTGAAAAAAATGTCTTCTTCTAAGGTTGATTTTCCTACCAGGGATCGAGAGTGGGGGGGAAGGTTCTTCCTCTTCTTCTCACAGGGAACACACTTCCTTATGTACTTCCTGCCTTGGTTGATCTATGGCCCTGCATCTCTCTTTGATTCCGCACTCCTCTCTCTTGCTGAACAGAGACATCACTGTGCACAGTTTTTCTTCTTCCCACAGCCCACAAGCACTCGGTCAGGGATATGGGAAGCTATTCCACAGGCTGGCCAGGAACTATACTTGATTGACTGTGAGCTGAACCAATCAGAGTCACACTCAGGAATCCCTAAGACTTGATTGGTCCTTGAGCTTGGCCAATCAGAGCCTCTCTTAAGGATTTCTACCGACTGACTGTCCCTGAGAGGGACCCATCAGAATCACTCTGAGGAATCTCTAAAGCGCCCGGTCAGCCTGTAGCTAGGTATCACAGGGACCTGTTTGTCAAATGAGGAGATGTAGAGAGAAGGCCGCAAGGGGGCAATGGGTCAGAACAGCTCTGCGGAACAGAGTCACATGCAGGTGAGAGTCCTCACCCGGTGCTCTTCTACCACGACACACATCAGGCTACAACCCTCTCTTCTGTGTGACAACACGTATAAGGCTCTCGTCTCAGTCTTGTGCTTAGATCTTGGTCATCCTGCAACCCAGTTGTCGCCCCTCACGTTATCATAGTGCCTTAGCCATGGCGGTGAGTTATGTGCTAGGCACAGTGCCAAACTTGGGCCACTAAGCATCAAATGAGGGACTGTTGTTTAATTTTGGCGGCGGCGGGGGGGGGGGGGGGGGGGGGGGGGGGATATGAGACCACATATAGATATAGACCATAAGTGGATATAGATGTGAAGTTGCAAGCGGTAGACTTGTTGAGAAAGGAACACAGTCGAATATCAGGACTGAGAAGGGATAAGAACACAGATTTGGATGTCAGGGTTTTAAGAGGCTGGTGCCCATCATGCCTTCAGGATTCCGGGCATCTTTCTTTGCTTAAGCTGTTTCTGTTGCTTGTTACCGTAAAAGTCACAACCTACATCTCATACTTATTGGATTGTGACAATGTGTTGTGTGACACTATTCCTGAGGAGTTGTGAATAAGCATCTACTCACTCCAGATAGGAGACCAAAGACAGACCAAATTGTGGATACCACCAAAGTCCAACTTGGTGAACCAAAGAGTTTTATGGGGTTGCTTACCAGAATATGGGTGAAGGGTTACTTACAGGAGCAGAAATGACTCAAGGGCAGCTGCATCCCCAAAGGTCACTCCAACATGCGTGACATCTCATGAAAGCTGGGAACTGGGAGGCAGCTAGGCAAGATGGAATGTGTGTTTTCCAGAGAGATCAGCTGGTCTGAGCCTCTTCCAAGGCAACTCAGCTTGTGTGACAGTGTCTCTCAGCACTGGGGAGGGAGGGACCTAGTGAATCTGGTCAGTTTCAGGGACTTCCTGAAGCCTTTGTGTTATTTACTTCCTGAATATTAATCAGGGTCCTTGAAGGATGGATGTTTTATCTCGGGGGAAATGGCTACAATACATAGCAATGAGAGGATTGTCTTTTTAGCTATCCTAAAAAGACATTTTTTTCTACCCATCACTCTCTCTGATTTTTCCAACAAGCTGAGATCACACAGGCAAGATTGTGACTTTGGTCAAGTTCCTGCTGGTTTCAGTGGCTGCAGTAGGCTTTCTTAAGTACTTAGAAGTAGAGAAAGTGGCTGGATGTGGTAGTGTATGCCTGTCATCCCAGCACCTGGGAGATGGAAGCAGAAGGATCTATTCAAGGTCATCCTTGGCTATAGAGCAATTTTGAAGTCAGTCTATATTATAAGGGACCTAGTCTTAATAAACAAAAACAACAACAACAAAAAACCAACCAACCAAACAAACAAAAAAGGAATTGGGTATATGGTTAAGTTGCCTAGCATGCCTGAAGCCCTGGATTCCATCCCCAGCGCTATATAAACCCACTGTGGTGGTCAAGACTGTAACCTCAGGATCCTGGAAATAGAGCCAAGAGGATGAGAAGTCCAAGGTCACCCTTAACTACACAGCCCAGTTTGAGACTAGCCTGGGATAAATGATGTCCTGTCTCTAAATAAGTGAAGGAGAAGACAAAAAGAAAAGAAGAGAAAAAGGAACAGGAGGAGCCCGACTTCTGAGAAGTAAATCCTGAAGTCAATATATTCTGGATCAATGCAAAGGAACACAAAGTCACCTTGCTGGTGGCTCCCAGGCCTGCCAGGCTTGGCTGTCACTTAGTCGAATGCATTAGCATATTTCAGAAAAGATGATGTCCACCATGACCCACCGTGAATGCACCGAGGACCAAAAGCTGCTAGGAAAGCCTCTCCAGCAGCCAAGAAGCTTGCTCTGAGTATTTCCGGTGGCAGTGTTGAGAGCAGATCTTGGAGATGTACTTCTATCGGGTCCATCATGGTGGTGGTGGGTGGCTCAACCTCCCATCACGAGGCAGGGTCTCATTCCTTCCCTTTCCAGGCCAGGCTCACTCTCTGGCTTACTTTCGAAAATAGAATGTATTAGTTTCTTGTCTCGTTGCTGGGACAAAATACCTGGGAAAGGTAACTTGAGGAAGGAGGAAGCTCAGCTTTGAGGGTGAAGTTCATCCTGGCAGGGAGGCAGCAGTGGGATGTGACTGAGGACATTGTGTCCACAGCCAGGAGATGGATGCTGCTGCTCTGCTCACTTTTCTCCCTTCTGTTCAGTCCAGGGTCCCAGCTTAAGTCCCAGTTAAGGTGGTTCTTTCCACATTGATTGCCCTAATCTAGATAGTACCTCACAGGCATGCCCAGAGGCTCATCTCTTGGGGAGTTCTAGATCCTGCAGAGTTGACAGTATTAACTGTCAGGTAGAGCGATTGGGACTCAAGGCTGTGGAATTCTCGAGGCAGAGCTGTGAAAGATGCGCAATGCCCACCTCTGCGTCATTGGCGGACTTCACTTTGTAGGTTGAGCATCCCCTCTGCGAAAAAGCCCATACCTGCTTTGCAAGGCTGCTGTTAGGACCCAGAGTGCTGATATATAGAAACTGCTTAGCACAGTATCTGGCTAGAACCGGTGTTCCCTGATCCATGGCTATTTTTATTCTGATAGACATTGTGTCGTGACTGAAGTGGTCGGAATGCCTGGTCACCCAGAGCCACACTTAACCACCCTTACAGCTCCATTTATACACTCTGCCATGATTCATTGAGTTTTCACTGGTGTAGCGACACCCCGGTCAGCATTGCGGGCAGGATGAAGGACAGATATACCAGATATGCTTCCAGGCCCCAGGGAGGCTGCCATCTGGATGAGGAGGCAAGATAAGGCCACTGCAGTCATGGAGAGAGGCCGTGCACACCTCTTAGGGAAGGGCTTGCTGTCCAGCTTCAGAGAGTATGTTAGCAGACACCCCCCTCCGCCCCCATGCTGTCTTTTCCTTCCAGATCTGTCTTGGCTGCAGAGAGATACTTTGCTCAAGTTCATGTCTGTTCCAGGGAAACCTGCAGCCAGAGGCTAAGGCAGGGTAGAGTTTGAGCACCACCCAGACATCCCAGCCCAACTCTGGACAGATGGCCTGTGATGCTACCTAGCTGTTTATTGGGTAGGGAGGGGCATGGAGGTCACAGTGTCATTTCCCTACACCCTGCTCTACCCTTGCCCTTCCTCTCTCTGGGATGGACCCTTAGGAATCATCGTGCACTCCACACTCCTCTGAACCCAACACAAGAGATTATGGGGACCTGAGAACCGATGAGGACAGAGGCTCAGTGAGTTCTGATGGAGCTGGTTATTATTCAAGCTTCTCTCTCTCTCTCTCTCTTCTCTGTCTGTCTTTCTGTCTGTTTGTCTCTGAGCTTTTTGCCTAAACAGCATGGATAGCATTTTCCCTTCTTTCGTCCTCTCCTCTCCTCTGTCTCTCCGGAAGTTGGTGCACCCCCAGCTCTCTTGCAGCCCCTCAGAAGAACAGGAGCTGGTGGCAGCCCCAACTGGCATTCACCCCTGAGCTCAGAAGCAGCTGCATCAGGGAGTGGGCAGAGGAGGTGTCAGAACGGGAGGAAAGCATGTGATTACTCTCTCCCAATAATAAATAATCCTCATCAAGGCCTCCCTGACGCTGCAGGGCACGCTCCTGGGGTGGGCCTTATTGCTTTGATAAAACTGGCAATATCTGGAAATTGTCTCTGGTGCCTGAGCACACTCCCTGTTCTTGACTTGCTTGTGTCGAGGATAAATTGTTTCCACTGCCTTGTTATATATAATTCAGGCCCCACAGATGCGGTGGGGATGCACGTGGCTCTCCTGTGATGGTTTATTTATCTGGGAGGAGTTGATTTCACTCACTGGGTTGTGGGTTCACTCTTGCAGTGGACGGAACCTGCAGGAGCTCTCGGCCAGCAGGAAGGCAGGCTTGGCTAGGAGGGCACCAGAGGTCACAAGGTCCTCTTTGAGGTAACCAGCTGAGCTCCAGGCTTCAAAAGGGTGATTTGAAGCATTCTCAACAGTAGCCTTGGGGGGGGGGTGGTACTGGTGCCCCCAGTTAACTGATGAGATTATGTAGGTGGGAAATGTCCTGAGACTTGCCCAGCTAACCAGTGAGGGGGGTTTCATATCCATGGATGGGAGCTCATCTCCCAAATACACCTGAGCAGGTGGCAGCGTACAGATGGCAGTGAGATGCTAGCCTACAGGAGGACTCGCCTCCTTTAGGCCACCACCCTGTGGGGTATTAGGTGAGTCACCTGCCTAAAATAGTCAGGAACATGACTTGGAGTGCTCGGTGCCAGAGGCCAGGGATGCCCCTTCAGGAACTGGGTACCTAGGACTTAACTCAGGGAAATCAGTAGACAACTGACTGCCTCCATCCTGCCTCGGCCTTCAAAACACTGGGACTGAGGTGTGGGCCATGCCCTGCTCATGAGTTTAAGACTTGTGTTCTGACATACTAACTTCTTTGAAACTGGGGCGCTTCTCACAGCAGGTAGTGCTGTGAAGTTGCCGGAGGCCACCAGCAGCCAGGACCAGGGTGGCCTCAACAGGAAACAATCGTGAAGCTACATTTTGAGAATTCATAGGTCTCTAATGTCCTTTGTGGTGCAGAGGACAATATCTTGTAGGGAAATGTCAACCTTGGAAACTATGATTTGAAAAATTATTATGTAGAGACCAAAAAAGGATTATTTAGACTATTCATTCAGTCACACATATTGATGGTAATTTGGGGGGCTGGGTGTGGTGGCTAACACTTATAATTACGGCACCCAAAATGCTGAGGCAGGAGGATTACTGCAAGTTCAAAGCAGGCCTGGGTTATGTAATTTATTGCAGCGGACCATCCAAGGCTATATAATGATTCTCTGTACAAAAAACATGGGGCTGGGGCATAGCTCTGCGTGTAGCGTGCTTGCTGAGCGTGCTCAAAGCTCTGGGTTTGACCCCAGCCATAAACTGGAGATGGCGATGCCTACCCCTCATCGCAGTACTCTCAAGGCAGAAGCCGGCGGATCAGAAGTTCAAAGTCATCCTCAGCTACACAGTGAGTTTAATGCTAGCCTGGAAGGAAGAAGGCAAAGAAAGATGAGGCACTTTGGAATATCCGCTCAACGTACTTTGCCTCTGCTTTCTTTTCCCTGGATGTGTGTGCAGAATGGTACGTAATGTGATAAACAGTGATGTCTACATAAATCCAAAAGTGTCTTTCCAATGAGTGGAAATAAAAATTCTGTGCGATAAGAAAGCATGGTGACTGTCAGATATACGGCAAGTGTCCCGCTAACAGACACCCACATAAAACACGTGCGCGCATGTTTATGGCGGCCTCCATCACAAGTCAGAACTCAGAACCACCCAGTGCGCATCCTCAGAGGAGCGAGTGGAAACAAGACCCGTGGCTGTCCACCAGGAGCTTATGGAGCCCCACCCCTCCGGCCGTGCTGCCTGAGTCACTCCTAGCCTCTCTCTTAGGCTGGCTCCACTCCAGGAAATGAGTCAGAGCGCGGATGCTTGGAACCTCATGGATGAACTTTGAATACGTGGTGCTAAGCGGAGAAAGTCAGCCACAGAAATCCATGTTATGATTCCGTGCCTGGGACGATCCTGACCGAGGATATCTCTAGAGAATGTAAACGAATTCACGGTGGAAGGCAAGGGGATGGAGGTGGTAGCTGGGTCTTGAACCCAAGACTTTCTGCATGCTAGGTGAGCACTGGGCCTACCGAGCCACATCTCCAGCCAAGGCTTATTGTTGAAGGGAAGAAGATGGGTGAGGAGGGTACTTTTACATTGTATATGATATAATTTCCTTTTTTGTTTTGGTACTAAAATACCTGCTTCCCTAAATCTCTAAGTGAACTTTATGATTCAATGTGTGTGTGTGTGTGTGTGTGTGTGTGTGTGTGTGTGTGTGTGTGTGTGTGTTGTTTAGTCTCTGAAGAGCTGCAGGGAAGAACAGGAGCTTTGGATTACTGCGTCTTGTAACCAGCCCTTGCTGCCACGTGGATGTGGCTTAGAGCATGGACCCCGCTGTGCTGTCCAGAAAGAGGTTAGCCTCAGCCCTGTGGCTCCCCAGCCCTTCCAGTGAGGCATGCTGGGAAGCAGACATTCAAAGGCATTGAGAACCAGCCAGTGCTGCCTGCAGCTCCCTGGACAATGTGGAGGGTTCCCTCGTGGACCTGCCACTCTGGTTCCCATAGCTCTGCCTAGGAACTGAAGTCGGCCATGCAGGGCTCATGCGGGAACTTTCCATCGCTCTCTGGAAATTCTCTTGGGCCGCATTTGCCGCGGGGCCCGCCCTGGTTTTGCTATGACAGATGCTATGAGAGAGTGTCCTGCTCACAGGTTAGAAAATGAGCAGCCCCAGCCCCCAGGAGACCAATTTCTCTTCCAAACTGCTCAGGGATGACTGGGCTTAGCCTTCCGAGTCCCCCCGCATCCTTTCTTTCTTTGCATGGCTGACAGCCTGATCCGTCTACCTTCATATTTCTTTTCATTTTCAATGTTTTTTTTTTCTTTTAAAAATAGAGGTTTAATGCATGCTATCAGCAGCACAGATCTGAAGGACACAGATGTGCGGATTTTATGTCTGATCACACACAACCACCCCATGGATCATGTGCAGGAGCATCCCTTAGCACCTGGCAGACTCTCATTATGCCTCTCAATTGCAGTCACCCCAAGGATACTGGGGTGTCTATAGCCCCCCCCACCAAGGATTATTTTTGTCCATTCAGAGCTTCCTGTAAACAGAATCACACAGAATAGACTATTATGACTCTGTAGTCTCCATATCATGTCAGGAAGGTCCATTCATGTTATTGTGGATAGTGGCAGTCTACCCTCTTCATGGCTGTGTAGTAGTCCATTGTATGAATTTAATACAATTTTTTTATATGGTTTATAGTTGGTGGGTAGTCTGAGGCCATTATAAATCACCATGATATTCTTGCATGTGTTTTTAATAGCTAAAGTCTTTATTTCCACCATCCTTTCTTGTTTGTGCCGTTGTTCTGGTTCCTGGCTCTTCCCACTTACATTCTACGTAGCCGGGAGTGTGACACTGTGTGACTCAGCCGCTTAAGACTCCGAAGCTCCCTTTTGTATTAGGTGACCCCCTCCCCCCAGGGTCTCCACTCCCGCCTTTCGCAGTCCTGTGTGGTCTCACTTCTGCTGGCCACTGGCATGTATGAAACTTGGTTCTGAACCATCCTTTATGTGACATTTCGGCTGCCCCAGCCTTCCCTCGGTCCCTTGAATGTGCCAACCCTGCTCCTCATGTGGCCCTCGGTACCAGCCGCTCCATCTCTCTAGGACTCCCCTCCCTAAACTCTCATCTACACTCTTTCTCTTCTTTAGGGAGACTGTCCCTGACCACCCTACCAGGCAGGGCCCCACTGCTGGCAGTGTCCCCAGCCTGTGGTGCTTGTTTCACCGACCCACAGCCTTGTCCCTGGTACCCAGGTAAAAGGAAGCAGAGGAAGGAGAGAACAAGTAACTAGCCTCATTTTTGAATGCACCTAAGATCACAAGTGCGGTTTGAATAAAAATATCCTTTTGGGTTCCATCTAGATTTGTCTTCTACCACCAGAAGTGTGGAAAATATACACAAGGCCATTTGGGAAACCTTCAAGCAGCCCCAAAGGGAAGGCGAGCCAGGAGCCACCTGCTATTTGCTGAGTGTCAAATGGGTCCTGATGGTGCAGCCATTTTTCCAGGCTCACGTGGAGGGAAGACACTTGCCGCTTAAGTCTTCGGTGTGATATTCCATATTGCACACGAGTTCTGCCCCTGCCAGACTTTTCCCTTGTAACAAATGCTGTCTCCCCATGAAGCTGGGCACGGCACCTTCCCGGGTGCTTCCCTGCACAGGTGTGGGCTGGGAGCATCTCCCCGCTACCATATGGGGGTCAGGGTGCTGTAATCCATCATCGAGTTCTTTGCTCCCTGTGCATGCTGAGCCGCTGCCAGGGATAAGCGAGCAGGTGCTGTGGTGGGGGAGATAGTGTCTCTCTAGATATCATCCCTCCTGAATATGCTGCCGTCACTGAAGACAGCACCCTGTCCCTTCTTTGCTGTCTCTGTCTCTCCATGCCTAGCCCCTCACACAGTAGGGTTCCCCAGAGGCCAGCATCTCCCATCTGTTTAAGATGAAAGGCAATACTAGCCCCTTCCACGCATCCAGCCAACAGTTGTCACCACACCGTGACTTCGAAGAGTAAGCGGCCGCTGAACCACCACCCCACCTGGTACTACGAAGTATAAACGAGTCAGTGTAGCTCGGCTATGTTCGGCATAGTGTCTGGTATGTATCAAGCACTCAGTGTGTGCTTTTCCATTCTGTCCTGACTATTTATTCCTTGGAAGGCGTGTCCAGATTAGCTTTGACACTGGGTGGCTCCAAAGGGAACGTGCCAGACGGAGCAGCCAGAGGGGCCAAGGGCCAGATTCGTTCATTGTTGCTCAAAGTGTGGCCTGTGCAGCAGTGGATACAGACACACACACACACACACACACACACACACACACACACACACACATGCACGCACACACACGCATGTGCACACACACGAGTGCATGTACACATGCACACACACACACACACACACACACACACACACACACACACACACCCCCGCACACACACCTGGTGACAATGAGGCCAGTGACGGTGCAGGCCACCTTGGATATCCTGTGTCTGTGCCATCACAGTCCTTCCTTCCTTTTACCCCTTTCCTTCTCTTCTTTTAAGCAAAAACATGACACATTGATTTAGAAAAGAAAAAGTCGCAGTTCACAGTTTGGAAAAGACACATTCAAGTTGCGGCCAGGTCTAACATGATAAAACATTTATGTTACCATGTTATAAAAACGGGTCTGTTCTTTCGCCTGGTTTCATTAGCTCGTGGACATGTAACATCTTATTTCCCTGCCCTCTTTCTGGTCCTTTCTACCTCCCCAAAGTGTACCGTTGTGTATGGCCAGGAGAAAACCTTTTTTTTGAGGCTCATAGCAGTAACAGAATACATTTATTTAGTGCTGTGTGTGTACAATTGGCTCCCTCAAGCCCTTTTATGCGTGGACTCAGTAAATTCAAACCACAGCCCGGGGAGAGTAAGTACTGTTCTCATCCACATTTGACAGATGGGAAACTGAGGCACGGCACAATTGCCGATTGACCCCTATCTGTCCATTCTGACTGAAGTCTCCCTTTGGCTGTTTGGGGCTGTGTTATGTCAACTCTGCTGCTTCAAACAGAAGCCAAAGCTACAACCTTGTCAGTGGGCAAGGCACCTAACACGTGAAGCGTTTTTAGTCGGCAGTAGACAGGTGATCCGAGAACTTCAAGTTTCTGAGGCTTAAATTTTGAACTAGGGGTGGGAAGCAGAGCCGAGTGGTACGAGATCTGCTGAGTGTGCACAGGCCTGGGTCTCTCCCCAGCATCCTCTCCTTGATGATGCTGCAGGTTTTGCAGGCAGGAATGGAGGAATCCTGGAAGGCCACGTCCAGTAGGTCTTCTGTTTTGGACAATTTAATACTGTCACATACTCAGCGGTAGCAGATGAAGGAGCCCCTGGAGGAGGCAGCAGCCATCAGCCCTTGTTAAAAAAGTTTCACTGTCTCGGACACATGGTGTGCTTAGTTCCCAGAACTTCACTCCCCACATCTTTTGGGCCCAGAAACTTTGGTGTCAAAGCTTCCTACGCATGGCAGGTGGGTGAAATCCAAAGAGTTGAGAGCCTGGGTCAGGTGCTGATTGATGGAAATCAAAAGCACAGTGGTTCTGAGGAGTAGAGCACTCAGATGTGCCCACATGCACAGGTATGGGTGGACAGAAGCACACACACACACACACACACACACACACACACACACACAGATGCACACAGATGCACACAGACAGAAACACATGCAGATATACACATGCACACATAAAGATATAGAGACACACACTGGCCCAGGCACAAACACAAATATACACAGACACACATACAGACAAAGATACATAGACACACACAAACCCACACATATACACATATAAAAATATATATGCACACACAGACGCAGACATACATATATACACATATACAGATACATACACACAGACACACAAATATACAGACTTATATGCATACAAAAATATGGACACACAGAGACAGGCATACAACTGTATGTAAACATACATATAAAGAGATATAAATACACATAGGCACATACAAACATACATATCTGCACACACGAAGGCATATAGACACACAGAGAAATCACAGAGAAATCTACAGATACATACAGACATGTAGAGACCAAGTCTCACACACACACACACACACACACACACACACACACACACACATACACACACACACACCGCACACCACACAATGATATATACACACACACAGACATAGACACTGAAATGATACAAACACAAGGCACGTGCATAGAAAGATGTGTAGACACACACACACATACACAATATATGCATGAAATATAGACAGACACACATATGCACATAAAGATGTATAGAGGTGCACAGACATAGAGACATGAACACATATATGTAAACACAAACACACACACATGCAGCCCTCTGCCTACCTGCTCTGTTCACTATTTCTGCTTCACAGCATGGGTCTCCTAAGCCTCAGGTCCTGGCATGTGGCCGCCCCTCTGCCAATGCCTGTTGGGTGAGTCAGTGCATCGGTGGCCTTGCTCCTCTGTGACCTGTCCTTGAATGTTCTGGCATTTGTTCTTTGCTGGGTTGGACACGGAGGAACAGGAAATTGAAAGGAGGCCTGTCTTCCTTTCCAATGCATGACGAGCTCCATAACCAGCCCACTCCTCAGCCTCATCCCCCTCAGCCCCACCCATCAGTCCCACCCCTCAGTCCCACTCCTCATCCCCACCCCTCAGTCCCACCCCTCAGCCTCACCCCTTATCCCCACCCCTCAGCCTCATCCCTTCAACCTCACCCCCTCAGCCTCACCCCCTCATCCCCTCAGCCCCACCCCTCAGCCCCACCCATCAGCCCCACCCCTCAGCCTCATCCCCCCTCAGCCCCATCCATCAGCCCCACCCCTCAGCCTCACCCCCTCAGCCCCACCCCTCAGTCCCACCCCTCAGCCTCACCCCTTATCCCCACCCCTCAGCCTCATCCCTTCAACCTCACCCCCTCAGCCTCACCCCTCACCCCCTCAGCCTCACCCCCTCATCCCCTCAGTCCCACCCCTCAGCCCCAACCCTCAGCCCCACCCCTCAGCCCCACCCATCAGCCCCACCCCTCAGCCTCATCCCCCCTCAGCCCCATCCATCAGCCCCACCCCTCAGCCTCACCCCCTCAGCCCCACCCCTCAGTCCCACCCCTCAGCCTCACCCCTCATCCCCACCCCTCAGCCTCATCCCTTCAACCTCACCCCCTCAGCCTCACCCCTCACCCCCTCAGCCTCACCCCCTCATCCCCTCAGTCCCACCCCTCGGCCCCACCCATCAGCCCCACCCCTCAGCCTCATCCCCCCCTCAGCCCCATCCATCAGCCCCACCCCTCAGCCTCACCCCCTCAGCCCCACCCCTCAGTCCCACTCTTTAGCTCCCCTGTGTGTCCATCTCCATCTCATTCTCAGTGACCTTTATGTTTTCTAAGCCACAGGATCTTCTGCGGATCTATCTGATGGAAGCTAGGGACCTCTTCTCCAATGTGTGTTCCAACAATGTTCATGGAGAATGCCTGGCTTATTGATTGTTCTCTAAGAAATACACAGACAGGATCCAGGCTGGGGGCCTCTGTATGGTCTCCCTACACCGGGGTACATGGCTGGGGAAGCCCAGAACAGGGAAGCTTCTTGCCCAGGGTTATGAATGAGAACCAAGGGCCCAAGTGTCCACATCTCAGATCAGACTTTCCCCTTTTCATCCTGTGTTGATGAATGAGTGCTGTGTAATTACTTGATACAATGAACAATTAACTCAGACATTCTCCTCCAGCCTTCCCATCCATCAAACCCTCAGGGCTGGCAGCTCCTTCAGACGCTCAAATGCCAGTGGTTCCCTGAGAACAGCATCCTTCCTTGTAGCTCAGCTTTGCCCTGATGGTTATAAATGGCAGAGATTAAAGCGGGGACCTGCTGGATGGTCCACCAGCATCCTCCACCTAACCGAGAAGGCCCATCCTTTCCCTGAGACTGTCAGGAGAGCATTCAGAACAGGCCATTCATTCTAGCCATTGTGACTTCCCGTGTTCAGAACTCGTGGGCCTGGGAGATGCAGCCAGCGTGTTCTACCATTATGCCCCACTACGGTTTGGTTCTGGAATGTTCCCGAAAGCTCATGCACTGAATGTTTGGTATCTAGGGCAGTGATATGACTGAGGAGGATCAACCCACCGGTGAGGTGTTCAGAGACAGGATGAGTTGGAGGGAGTGGATAACGGGGGATGTGCCTTCAAAGTGTGTACTCTGTCCCTGGAGGAAGAGAGGAAGAAAAGGAGAGACAGAGGGAGGGATGGAGGGAGGGAGGGAGAAAGGGAGAAAAGGAGGGAGGGATGGGTGGAGGGATGGATGGATGGATGGATGGAGGGATGGATGGATGGATGGAGGGAGAAGGAAGGGTTGAAATGAGGAGAGGGTGTGACCCAGAGTTTGTTCCGTCTCCCATAAGTTGAACGTTAAGGACTTGGCTTCAAGTGTGGACATCTAAGGGTGAGGAACCCACGAGTCCTCTCTGATGCTCTGTCTTGCTCCTTCAAGTGTCCAGGGGACCAAATGTCAGTGGTGGTTGTGAGACACACAGCTGTGAAGTTTCCTCAGAGGAAGTGGTGAATTAGGGCTCTGTTAAGGTACAGAATCTATCACTTATCTGTCGTCTACCTGTCTGTCTGTGTGCCTGTCTGTCTATTTATCTACCTTTCATTGCTCTATCATCTATCTCCTTATATCTATCTATCAATCAATCATTGATCTATCTAGCCTACTTGTCTATCAATTAGTCACTGATCTCTGTAATCTATTTGTCTATTAATCATATATCTATAATATAATCTACCATCTGTTTGTCTATCAATCATCTATCTATACCTATCATTGATATATCTTTTTGGTTATTATCCATTTATTATTGATCATCTATCAACAATATGTCATCTATCTATATATCATCTGTTCATCCATCCATCATCTGTCAATCACTTCTTTCTCCCTCCTTCCTTCCCTCCCTTCCTTCCTTCCTCCTTCTCTCTCCCTTTTTCTCTGTAGGAACTCAAGGAAGGAACCCAGATCATTCAGTAAAACTGCTGCTGGGCTCATCCCCAGGCCTATGCTTGCCTAGCTTTCTTCTAGCACCCAGAACCCCCTGCCTAAGAATAGTCACACCCATCGAGGGCAGGTTCCAGGGTGGGAGACTTGGCCACAGAGGACGTGCTGATGAGCTCTCCAGGTGAGGACCACAGATGGGTGCGGCAGCTCCTTCACGTTAAGATCTTCCCACCAGAGCACAGGACTGGCGTGTGCATGATCCCTCTGGAGGCAGGCAGGCAGGTGGGTAGGATGAGGGACCTGGGGGAGAATAGACCCCTGGTATACACAAGCAGCAACTTGTATCCCATCTTAAGAGCTGGGAACACTCCTTGTGCATTAGGCCAAACAGAGGTCAAACATCCCGTATCAAACTGGGTTCAAAAACAGATATTTTAAAAACTGTTACTATTTGCTTATTTAGCATGGGGAGGTCAGAGGACACCTTAATGGGGTCAGTCTTCTCCTTCCATTACACACCGGGAATCGAACTGAGGACGTCAGGCTTGGCAACAAGTGCCTTTACCTTCTGAGCCTTCTCACCAGCTCCAAGACACTCTTCTTTGAGCTTTCTTGGGACCAAGACTGTGCTACACCAACGTGCTACCGAAAGTGTCATCCATACAGGTGACAGCAACATACTCTCCCTGGTCCCCAGTGAGTAAGTAACCCGGAGTTCGTGTTCAGAAGTTTTTATAGCAATTTGACATTGCCGTCACATCCAAATGGATTTTTTGTGTTTACTTTACAAAAGCAGAGGTATGGGCAGGTAGGAGGGAAAAGGGTTTGAGGGGTGTGTGGGGGGGGGGTGTCATTCCTAAAAGGCTGAAAAGCACAGTGCAGGATTGCTAAGTGGCTCCTCTTGTTTGTGAGTTTCTTCCTAATCCATTTTCCCCGGCGAGATCGTTCTAACATGCAAGTCAGATGCTCACGCGCCTCTGCCTGCCGCCCTCTGAGGACTCTTCCCCGAGCTTCTGAATACGAACTAAGGTCATGTTCTACATCCCCGGGTCCAGCTCACCTCCCTAACCTCCCCCTTTCTCCCTCCTCCAGCCTGCTTGGGTTTCTGACCGCTCTGCCTTTTTATAGAGCTTTGATAATGAATCTCAGCCGTCAACTTGTTTGGGCTGAAGAGTGTAGATGATCAGGAGAGCAGAGCTTTGGGGGGGAGGGTGTCTGTGAGGGCGTTTCCAGGTGGGATGGATGGGTGGGCAGCACCCTCCCGTAGGCTGAGGATTTACGTGGGATAAAATTGAGGAAGGAGAAAGGAAAAATGCACAGGGACACCCACTCTCCCTTCCTCCCTCCCTCCCTCCACCAGGATGTGAACCACTCTACTGAGCCACAACTTACAATCAGTGATGAACTGAGCCCCCTGAAGTCATAAGCAAAACAAGTCTGTGTGTGTGTGTGTGTGTGTGCACACCTCCATGTGTAGATGGTTGCATGCTCACCTGTGTGTGGAGGCCAGGGGATACCTGTTTTTGTTTGTTTTTTGAGACAGAGTTTCTCTGCGTAACAGCCCTGGCTGTCCTGGAACTAGTTCTGTAGACCAGGCTGGCCTTGAACTCCCAGAGATCTGCCTGCCTCTGCCTCTCGAGTGCTGAGATTAAAGGCGTGCGCCACCACTGCCCAGCTGACACCTGGGGTTTTGTCACTCAGGCTCTGTCTACCTCGTTTTTATTTTTATGTTTTTAAAGACAGGGTCTTTCGCTGACCTGGAGTCTGATAAGTAGACTACCTGTCTGGGATCCACGAAGCACGCACCAACGTGTCTAGCTTTTATTTCTTCTTTAGTGCGGTTCTGTGGGTTAAACTCATTCCTCACACTTGCAAGGCAGGTCCCTTACTGACCGAGCCCTCTCCTCAGACTCACAAAGGAAACTTCTCCTCCCTTACATTGGTCTGTCCGGTATTGGTCACGTAGGTAAAACCGTGACACAAGATCCTCACACACAGCATACTCTCCTTAGGCTGGGGCCGCTGCCTGGCGGGCTGGCCCCTGTGTGGTGCAGTGACTCCTGTCCTGACATGGAGTGACGTCTCCTGAATCACTTCCCTCAGTGTCCAGTAGAAGCCCCTGCTTCTTCTCTTGATAACATCTCACACATACTCAACCACCCCATGGGTCATGTGTTCATCTTCTCCACGGGTGTGCAGACTCCGAGAGGGCAGAGGCCTTGTCTATGTCTACCCCACAGGCCTTGTCAGCTCTAGGTCCCCGGGAAATATTGGTTGAATAAAGGAATAATGAATGCAACACCCAGATGTCCCAGACCGGGCGTTTGACATTGACATTTGACATTGCTTGGTGTCTGTTTTGGATGCCAGGACTTCATGCAGTAAGGGAGCCTCAGGCTTCCTTCTGCTCTGAGCCTGGTAGCCTGTCCCAAGCTCCTGCTGAGAAATCACTTTATAGGCACAGCTGGACAGGGAAGGACAGAGTGAATAATAGGAGTCGGGCACCATGTCATGGACACAGGCCCCAGCTGACTTGGTAACAACAGGCACACCGACGTGGCCCAGCTGTAGTCTGGACTCTTGACATGCTTGCAAACAGGCCTCTGGTCATTTTTCCCATGTGCCGGGGCATGTGAAAAAGGCCAGGGATGGACAGAGAAGGGGCTGGCGGAGTCTTACTCTTTCCCAAAGCAGTTCGCAGCTCTGACTGGAGAGAGCCTCAGCCTGTAGTGCTGATGCCCTGTGTGTTGAGGCCTGAGAATACTTCATCTAGTCATTTTTCATATACAGGCTGAACATTTCCTGTCTGAAATTCTTGATTCAGGGGCTGGAGAGATGGCTCAGCGGTTAAGGGAACATTTGGCTCTTGCAGAGGACTGGGGTTAAGTTCCAGGACCCATGCTAGATGGCTCACAATTGCCAGTAACTCCAGCTCTAGGGGATCTGACCCTTTTCTGGACTCCACAGGGTCCTGTACTCACACACACCCATGCACAGACGCTGTCCAACACATAATAAAAACATAAAATCCAATGGTTTTAAAATATGAAGTGTGAGCTGGAGAGATGGCTGAGCCGTTAAAGGCTAGGCTTATAACCAAAAATATAAAAAAAAAAAAAATGAAATGCTTGATGAGGCCAGAAGTGTTTCAGACTTGGGATCATTTTAGATTTTAGAATATTTACATATTGTTAATAAGGTGTCTTGGGGGGGAGTAGATCTGAATATGAAATTTGCTTTTATTCCAAATGCACCTTATTTGAATGACATGAAAGCAAAATTAATTGTACGTGGTGTCTGTAATGACTTTGAAATAAAATTTCATGGTCTCCAATTTTCCACTCATAGTGTCACGTTGGCTCTGATTTTTATTTCATAGTTTGGATGCTCAGGTTATGGGCACACAGCCTAGCCTATAGGGCATACAGCAATGGAGTGTCAACTACGACCTTAGTTTAGGTTTTATATTGTAGCATGCTCTAGAACTGCAAAAGTTAGTCTGGGCTTTAGGCAGGAACTGCCCCAGGAGGCTCTGAGTGGCCCCACCATGTAGGGTTAGGTGTGGCAATCCACGGCAGACACTTGGCGTCACCTAAGCAGCAATGCCTGGTTTGGTAAGAATAGTCAAGAAAACTCGGATAGGCAGTCTCTAATTTCTGCATGCATGCATGCGTGTGTGTGTGTGTGTGTGCATGTTCATGAGTATGTGCACATATGTGGTTGTGTGAGCCAACATTTGGTGTTTTCCCCTATCACTCACCGCCTTATTTTTTTTTGAGGCAGGGTCTCTCACTGCCGGCCAGTGAGTCCCAGGGATCCTCCTGTCTCTGTCTCCCCTGTCCTGAGATTGCAGGGACATACAAGCACATGCCACCAGGCCCAGGCTTTACGTGAGTGTTGGAAATCCAACTCAGGACAGCAATATACTTATCAGCTGAGCTGTCTCCCCAGCCCCTCCAGTTTCTAAGAACTATGTATTCAGAGAGCTGTGTCTGCCCAGGTATGTAAACTTCTGCAAGCCCAGATAGGTCAGGGTGGGGATCAAGAGGGCAAATGAGGTGTGTGGGGGGGGGGTACAAACTGCAGTGATAGGCTCCTTTTCAGAACAGGTCTGCAGTGATAGGCTCCTTCTCAGGACAGGTCTGCAGTGATAGGCTCCTTCTCAGGATAGGTCTGCAGTGATAGGCTCCTTCTCAGTACAGGTCTGCAGTGATAGGCTCCTTCTCAGTACCGGGTCTGCATGTGCAGACACCTGTATGTGAGCATCCCTTTCAGTTTTGTGCCCCGGATACCTCACTCATCTCAGCCTAGACCAGACTCTCACATAGGAAATGAGGCAATTTCTGCTCACAGTGCCAGCCAAGGTGATTTAGACCAGTCCTTCCACTAGACATGGCCAATGGAGTGTACGTACATCTCCACCTTACAACCTTTAGGACTCCAGAGAGCCCCTAAGGAAAATTCACCGAAACCTTGGATGCCAGAGGCCCAGAGAGTTGACACCAATATCTGTAAAGCCTGATTATAATGGAGAGCTAAGAAGTCAGGGTCATTTCAAGGCCCTTCCAGGGCAAGAGCAGAGGGAGGCACTCAGGGTTGGCCAAGGGGAGGAGGTCTGTGAACTCTCCTGACTTTTGGTTTAGATCCTAAAAGGCCAAATTCTAGAAGGAAGGGTGATGTGGGTGGAGCCAGGCTCTGGCAGAGACCAAAGCTCATCACTGACCTGCTCAAACGCCTGAACTTGGTTCAGATGACTCCTTGTTGTTCGTTCCATCAGCAACTTGAAAGAAGCAACTATATAGGCCTTTGATGACGTCTACAAGGAAGTTTGCTAATGTGAGTCTGGTGTGCATTTAAAGATTAGGTTTTAATTTTGTGTGTGTGTGAGCACACATGCACATCTGTGTCTGTGTATGTGCATGTGAATGCAGTACCTATGGGGGCCAGAAGGGGGCACTGAGGTCTCTGGAGCTGGAGTTACAGGCACTGTGAGCCACTTGATAGAGGTACTGGGGGCCAAACTCTTGTTCTCTGCAAGAGCAGAATACGTTTTTTAACTAAAGATCCATTTTTTGCAACCCCAGTCTGGTGTGCATTTAAGCAATAATCAGGCACATGAACAGCTGAGATAAAACAACAAATATAGAAAGAGCAGACTAATCAAACAGACCTGCAGGGCTTCTAAATATTAGGATTACCAAAGCAAGACTTTCACTGTCCCTGCCACCTTGACAGAAATAAAAGACAAAAGTGGGACGTTGAGTAGAAAACTAGAAACCACAAAGAAGCAACCGGGGAATTTCAGACATGAGGAAAAACATGGCTTCAGTTGAAAATTCCGCAGATGGCTGAGCAACAGATTAGACGAGTCTGAAGAGAGACTTAGTGAATTGGAAGATGAGTCAGGAGGAAATTCTCCAAATCAGGAAGAGAAAATTGCCAGGTGGGACAGAGGACATACCAACAAACACAACGAGAAAGCATAACCTGGGTCCTAAAAGGAGAAGAGAAAGAGAATGTGGTAGGAGTCAGTGCTGAAAAATCTGACAAAAACCATCAAGCTGTAGACGTAAAACATTCTGCAAGCCCCGAGCAGGGTAAGAAATCTATACCTGGGAACGTTATAGGAAACCAAAACAAAGAGAGAAATCTCTCCTTATGTGGCCTCTGAGTAGACATTGCCCCCATATTCACCCTGCAGAAGGTTTTTCAATAACCTGTTTCCATAAAACTTTGCTCTTCAGGCTGTGACTGTGTGGTGGTTTGAAAGAAAATGACCCCTGAAGGGAGTGGCACTATTAGGAGGTGTGGCCCTGTTGGAGGAAGTGTGTCACTGTGGAGGCGGGCTCTGAGATCTCATATATGCTCAAGCTGCACTCAGTGTCTCAGACCACTTCCTGTTGCCTGTGCAAGATGTAGGACTCTTAGCTACCTCTCCAGTACCATATCTGCCTGCATACTGCCATGTCACACCATGATGATATATGACTAAATCGATGAAACTGTAAACCACCACAATTAATGTTTTCTTTATAAGAGTTGTCATGGTCATGGTGTCTCTTCACAGCAATAGAAACCCTAATTTGCGGCACGAATCCCAATTGGTCTTTTAATAAAAACCCAGAGCCAGACATCAGGGTGAAAGCTGAAAGATCGGAGAAGCAGAGCAAGCCACAGCCACCACCTCTTACCAACTCCTCAGCCTGAAAGAGTTCCTGTCTCCTCCCACTTTCTATTCCTTTCTCTGCGGAGCCATATCACTTCCTGTCTCAACCTTCCTAGTGCTGAGATTAAAAGTGTGTGATCTCAAGTGCTGATATTAAAGGTGTGAGCCACCACTGCCTGGCTCTGTTTCTCTTTTAAACTGGATTAATCTCATGCAGCCCAGTGTGGCCTTGAACTCACAGAAATCCAGATGGATCTCTACCTCTGCTAGGATTAAAGATGTGTGCCACCATTGCCTGGCCTCTATGTTTAATCTAGTGGTTTGTTCTGTCCTCTGATCTTCAGGCAAATTTTACTTGTTCAAAATATCCCCACACTAATTAAGAGAGACTGTGTCCCTGTATATTCTGAAAAGGTGCAGGAGGATGGGGTGGGAGTTGAGCATAGTAGGCTCTTCTGTATTTCACTTGGTCAGCTTCTAAGTATAGCTAGAAGTTTTCCTGTGTCCCGTAGCTGCTCAGTCCCAAGTAAACACATAGAGGCTTATATTAATTACAAACTGTTTGGCCTATGGCTCAGGCTTACCATTAACTAGCTCTTACAACTTAATTCAACCCATTTCTATTAATTTATGTTTTGCCACATGGCCTTGTGGCATTACCTGTGTTGCATCACATCTTGCTTCCCCTGGCAGCACTCAGCATCTCCCTGACTCTGCCTGTCTTCTCCCTGTATCTTTGCTTAGATTTCCTGCTTGGCTATAACCTGTCTTGCCAAAGGCCAGAGCAGTTTCTTTATCAACCAATGGGAGCAACACATATTCACAGGGCACAGAAAGACAACCCACATCATCTAAGTGTGACCTTGAAACCAGGCTTCCCTTAAAATATGACGTTGTCAGTCTATTGGGTATCAGCTTTGGGCCCCAGTCACAGCCTGGAACCTTTGTTCATTCATTCAATACACATTTATGAAGGGACAGGGTTTGGGTTTTGAATAGAGAGTCAGCAAACCTCTCCTATAAAGTGGCATTTGAGCAAAAATCTGAAGGAAGTGATGGTGAGCCAGGCAGACATCTGGCTTGTGCTTGTGGAATTTTCCTCTTACATTTTGTTCTAAGTAGAGAGTTTAATTAAATACTTCAGGTAAAATATGTGTTAAAAAGAGAGGCACTGTCTCCATGAATGTTGAGTTAAATGCTTTAAACTGACTCGAGAAAGACGAGTTTTGAGGAAATGTTGTCAAATCGGGGTGTTGGGCAGGGGGAGGGTGAAAACTTGAGAAATTAATGAAGAAAATTCTCAAATTTGAAAGAGCACGGTGCTCAGGTGACTCCACGGGCATGTTTTAAAGGGCTCCACACTGAGGAAACTGGAGCTGGCTGTCAGAAGTGTGTGAGTTTTAAGACATGAGGGAATCCCAGGAGGGTGTCTCAGCTCCAGAGAGGACCTCCTCCCTCCACCAGGAGGTTAGCCGGCAAATCCCATTGCTGTCTTCCCATTTAAAAGAAACCCTGAAGGGATGAATGACATATTTCTAGTGTCTACTTTGGCTTTCTTGATTAGCCCACCAGCGATGAGTTCTGATCCGGGGCATGGGCCAACTTGTTGAGCATCCTTGAAATGAATGCTGTTTTTTCTAAAAATCAATGTGTTGGGGTGGCATTCAGCCTTCCTGCCAGAATCCATTCACTTTTTCTTTTCTTTTTTTTTGTCCTGGAATGCACTGCAGAGAACAGGCAGGAGACAGAGGAATCTAAGAGAAAGAGGGTGCCTTTCTGTTCAGGAGATCTAGCCTCAAGGTCAGATGGTGTCTTACTGTAAAGTCGAGCAAGCATGTTACTGACAGAGCTGTCGCCTAAGTACTTCCGGCTTTGTTTGATGAGAGGGTCTCAAGTAGCCCAGGCTGGCTTTTCACACTCACTCTGCAGCTGAGGATAACTCTCAGTTCTTTTACATCCACTTCCCAAAGGATTGCAGGTGTGAGCCCTCACGCCTGGCTTGGATGCTTGTTTACTCGTCATTCTTCAAATGTAGCTTTACACTGTTCCCTGTGATGATAATGGGTGATCCGTGAAAATGTTTCCACGCCATGTAAATCTGGAAAAGTGTAACACCATAGTGATGGTGATTGTGGGTAGTACTTTTGGAGGGAGAGGAGCATTGTGTGTCTGAGGCCTCTTAAACATCTTCCACAAGCACATATACTAGTAAGTGTTTAGGGAAAAAAAAAAAAAAACAAAACGCCCAGGTGTCTGTCACCATGCTAAGTTCACGTGGAACTGGGGTCAAACACAAAGCTTCCTGCCTGCTAGGCAAGCATCCTACCAATGAAGTACATCCCAGGCCAGCCCTTGTGTTTTTGAAGATGGTGAAGCCAGGAGATAGAAGGGTTTGGGTCATTATGTCACTATTTAGAAAGCTGTCCACCACTAAGGAGACTTGCCTTTGAAATACTACTTGAAGTAGAAATTCCTGTTATATTTGAGCTAAGATACTGCTGGGGGCATTGTTTACAGGGACGAATGTCTGGACAGGGCATTTGCACTCAGGGGAGGTTGGCAGTACGCTTGGGTGTAATGCACACAAAAGACCTTGGACAGGTAGGGGTTAACTCTGCCCGTCACGTGTCTCCCTGACCTTGTGTACACTCTGATTTCTGTCAGCTTTTGTGAGTTCCCTTTAGAAAATGGAAATGATATTTACCCTTGTAGGCTCATTGTGAAGGTTTAAAGAAAATGCATTTAACGTGTCTGGTGCAGTGATGGGAATATTATAGGTGCTCACCAAATGGCAGCCACGTTGTTGACTCGATCACTCTTCCACGGCGTGTTGTTCTTCTGTTGGGGCTCCGCAGGTTCAAACAGTACGCTCTCCCATAAGGCTTCATCCTCCAGTAAAATGAACAAAAGTAAGACACTGAGAGATGAGAATCTTGTCTCCCTTCTGTTTATGATAGGTGCAATTCAACAGCTACATACATGAAACTCACGTCACTATCTCTCTGTCTCCTAGACAGGGTGATGGTTGTTTGGTTTCATGTGGCTGCCCCACTGTATTAGTTATTTTTCTCTTTCCTGTGACAAATCTGATAAAAAACCACCTAAGAAGGGATGAGTTTAGTCCATAAACACAGCCCACTAAGTCCATTTAGTGTTGCTCATATGTCACGTGTTTAGAGTGGCTCACTTGAGAGAGGATAATCTCTGTCCCTGGAGAAAACAGTTTTCTCTTTCATCTACCATTCATTGCTTATCACTCTTCATCCAGGGATGGGGCCTCGTAAGACTTCCCCCGTTCACGCTGGCACGTCAGCGGATGCTGTCATCATTCAGATCTTGCTTAGGTAACCATACTGTTTGGGTTTCGTGGCTGACGCTTCCCTGTGTTGTACAGAAGACATAATCTCAAAGCAGATACCCTGGTCCTCTGTCTCTCACAGTCTTCCTGCCCCCTCTTCCGCCATGCTTCCTGAGCTGTAGTCAACTAACATTCCTTGAAAAGAATAAAATGACCAGAAAGCAAGATCTTGACGGGATGTAATAGAGTATGGGTAAATCTCTCCTGAAGTGGGTGACTGGAGTTGGCGTTTTCCCTAGCAAAATGCTTAGGGGGGAGTAGGCTCTTAGAGTACTTGTCAGAGTTTGAACAGTCTAAAAAGACTTGGAACTGGAGCTTCCTGGTGCATCATGACCGTGACCTATGAATGTGGTGGGTGTGGGAGTCTCTGGAAAAAAAGTGCCAGACGCAGGAACTGCCCACTTCCCTCATCTGATCAGAGCACGCCCCTGCCTTTCCCAGATCTGGGAGCATAGGTTTAGAACTTATGCTTCACCCTTCCTTGCTTTCTGAGCTTTCCATGACTCTCAAGCTGTGTTAAAACAGATATTGATAAAAACAAAACAAAACAAAACAAAACAAAAAACAGGTATTAGTTTGCAGATGTGGAGCAGCTGGATCTGCATAAAGCTAGCAGCGGATGGAGTTCATCAGCATTCGTCATTCCCATAGGGTTGGGATTCTTGTGTGTTGTTGGCTTGTAGAGCGCAGGGCAGCACAGAGGTCCCATAACAAGAGTGTCCCCAGACCTGGGGAAGAGTGATGGATGGCATCTGCCGCCCCTGCCTCATTCTTTATTTTCATTATAACATGGCTCTTTTGGAGGTAGCATGCGTCAGGTGGCCTTCTTATAGCGCTGCTTGGGTGACATATCCTAGCTTTCTGGGCACACATTCCCTGGGTGCTGCTGGCCTTTCTGTCTGACTAATGACATCTCCCTCAACCTGGCTCTGCGTGCCTGGTCATGTTTCCCTGGTACCCTGCAGAGCTGGCTTCTCAGCACGTAGAGAGCTGACACAGGGGGACTTCACTGCAGATTTCAAGGTCACTCCTTGTTTGTTCACACACACACACACACACACACACACACACACACACACACACACACTACCAAGAGTGGGTCACTAGAAATGGTCTCAGGGTACAGGCTGCTAGCAGCCTGGAGACTTCTCTATTGAAAGCCTGCACGGGAGCATCAAGATATACAGGTCTTTGGGACAAATCTGCATTGGCTCAAAGGACAAAGCTGGGAGATGGCTCTGATTCTCAGGGAGTCGGATGGGGCAATTAAGAACTCGGAGTCTGGATTTTTTGCTTAGCATAATGATTTTCTGTTCAATCCATGTTTCCTACAAATGTTCTGATTTCATTTTTCTATAGAGCTGTGTAAAACTCCATTATACCTGTGTACCCTGTTCCTTTTATCCATTCATCAGTCGATGGGCAGCTAGGCTGACTCCATATCTTGGTTGTTGTGAATTGTGCTTCAAAGATCTCTGTGGTGTGCTGATATAGAGTCCTTCAGAAAAATACCCAGGAGTGGTACAGCACTGTCTCACATGATAGTTCTGTTATTATTTGCATGAGACACGTCCATACATACTGATTACCGTGGTGGGTGTACCAGTTTACACTCCTAGTAGTAGTGAGCGAAGGTTCCACTTTCTCCTATCTTTCCCAACATTGGCTGTTTTTCTTTTTAAAATATGTATTCATTTATTTATTGTATGTATGTGTGTGTGTGCCTGCATGAGTTTATGGACACCGTGCACGTGGGTGCAGATGCCTGTGGAGGCCAGAAGAGGGCACCAGAGCCTCTGGAACTAGAGTTCCAGGCAGTTCAAGGCACCATGTGGGTGCTGGGAACTGGGCCTGGGTCCTCGACAAGAGCAGGAAGTGCTATTAACTGCTGAGCCACTTCTCCAACCCTCCGTTATTTTCTTGGTGTTAGCCTCCTAAGGTGAGATGGGAATCACAAATTATTGTTAACTTGCTATCCCTGATGCTAAGGGTGTTGAATGATGCATATACACACGTACACACATACATACATGTGAATGCAACTATAAAGAGGGTAAATAGAGGGGATAGAGGTCTTAAGTGTATGGGAAGCAAACAAATAAGAAGAGGGTAACAGAATGACCACAGTGCAGGAAAACCCACAGGAGCGGGTTGTTTTTTTTTCTTGGTGGATTTTCTGGCTTGTTCCTCTTAGTTTTTCACTTTTTTCCTCCTTTTTCTCTTGGAAGTAAAGATCTGCTGTGTGATCTGGACACATCTTAAATCTCACAGCCTTTGGGGGGTCCCTGCCAGCTGTGGTCATTTTTGTGTAATCATCATCGTCTGAATTTTCACAGACTTAGCCGTCTGGCTCCAGCAGCCAGCTTGGATCCATAACTGTTGTTGATTCAGTCAATAAACCGTGCGGGATCCTTGTGGAGGGACTCAGTGGAATTTGGTTGTCGTCTGCAAACTCCCCCTTGAAGCTTTTGGAAGAGTAAGAAACGCCAGCATCAGCCATTTGCAGAGGAATCCAAAGCTTGTAGGAAAAACGCCAGACAGCAGGGCTGTGCTGTTTAAGGGAAAAGCTTCATGGCCCTTGCCACGGTCCAACAGGAAGCTCTTCCAACAGGAAGCTCTGCGTGGAAATGGCAAAACAAAACATAGATATTTTCGTCCAGGAGATGAAAGGGGTTAAGAAGAATTGGGCTTTGAATGGAAAACACTGTAATTTCCTTTGCTTATATTTCTGGCTGTGAAAAGTGTGAAGCCTAGGGAAGTGACTTGGTGTGTAAAGTGCTCGCTGGACAAGTGTGAGGACCTGAGTTCAGATCCCAGCACCTACATAAGAAGTGAGGAGAGCCGGTGTTTTTCTGTGATCCCAGTGCTGGGAAGGAAGAGGCTGGGGGATGCCTGTGACTTGCTGACCAGTCAGCCTAGTGGAATCTCCATGGGCTCCAGGTTCGGTGAGAGAGCACGTCTCAAAATTAAGGTGGAGTTGAGGTGGCTGCTATCTTCTGAGAGACTGGCACCCACCTGCCTCCTGACTGGTGGCGGTCACGTGGGTGTTGGTTTTGAGATGACCCCTGGAGCTGTGCCTTTATGTTCCTGTGTGTGGTGTGCTTCCCTATTATGAAAATAGCGTGTCTTAGAATTATTAAGATCTTCCATCTGCTGAGGCTCAGGGATGTTTGTGTGTGTATATCTGTGTATTTGTGTATCTGTGTGTATATGCACACACGCATACGTGTAATGTATTTATATATGCATATATGTGTCGTATCTGTGTGCATAAGTGTATATATGTTCGAGTGTATGGGTATATGCATTTGTGTGTGTGTGTGTGTGTGTGTGTGTGTGTGTGCGCGCGCGCGCGCGCGTACGCATGTATGGAGTGTGCATGGATTGCCGGTGGATTTGTTTTTTCTCTTTCCTGGTAGGCATACCACTAAGGTGACTCAGGAATTCAGCTGGCCTGGGAAGAATCAGGTTGACACCAGTGGGAATGTAGTAACATGTACATTTGTCTGTTGGTAACAAATAGGGACTATAATAGAGTGTGACAAATATGTAATATCTAGTTACAAATTAACATGAAATTACACAAGTCTGGATATGTGATGTGGCATCGCTAAATATATTGAATATGTATTATGCTAAACGTGTGTAACAGTATATTATCATAAATATAGAATAACAAACACGTTGTAAAGGACCTATGTTGTGGTGGACACACCTATTATAATAAATGCACAGTGTGTGCACACATTTAAATGTACAGTTCTTGACTTACAATGTAGTCCCTTTGTAATCCTAAAGGAAGCGCCTGAGGACGGGAGGGTAGAGAGCTGGCACTAAATCTCAACAGAGAAAAGTGAGAGGGGACTTTAGTGAATCCTACTGTTCAGCCTGAGGTCCTGAGGTGTGGAGGGAGGTGAGATGGTGGGAGGTGGGAAAGCTCTGAGGAGGGACCACAGGCACAGAGCTGGTGGAGCCCATACAGAACTGAGTGGAATCAATGGTAGACAGAGTCAGGCATTTCCCATGACCAGTCACAGCACAAGGGGATAGAAGAAATCGTCATGTCTACTTCTAATGATAATGACATGCATTTACGAAACTATTTGCCTTTTCCAAAGTTACTATGATTAGCATTTAGCATATTGCATTAAGGGAAAATACATTTTTGGTGTGTGATGTGGGTGCACATCTGACGTTTGTGTGTGGGGGGGTGTGAGTGTGCACATGCCACGGCACATGTGTGGAGGTCAGAAGATGATCTTTGGGGTAGGACCTTGCCTTCCATCTTGTTCAAGGCAAGGTCTCTTTGTCATTCTCCATGCTGGCTGGTCCACCAGCTTTCGGAGATGCTCCTGCCTCCACCTCCCTTTCTGCTGTAGGAGATTACAGATGTGTGCTACTGGTGCCTAGCTTTATTAGGGTTCTGGGGATTTGAACTCAGATCCTCATGCTTGTGAGGCAAGGCTTTAACCACTGAGCCATTTCTCCAGCCCAGAGGGAAAAAATTTTTTTTTAACACTTAAACTTATGTGCTGGAGTTAGCCCTCCTCTCCATGTTAGTTTGTGGTTGGGGGTGGTGCCCGTGGATGTATTTACAATCCCGGGAATGCATTTCCAGCAGCTTAAATCTAGCCCAAATCTAGCCCATTCTAGCACCAGTTTCCTGAATGCCAAAGGCAGAGCAGTCAGGTGTGCAGACAGAACACTGTGCAAAACCATCATTTGGAACATTCCAGGCTTCCAGTCACCCACATTTCATCTTTGTGCCTTTGTCTCATGAACATGGGTGACTGTGCGGCACCCTGGACACGTGTAATCTGTGGGGGGCACATGGAATCGGTTTAAAATGCTCTTGTTTTGCCAATAGCAGCAACTTTCCTGTCAATTATCACCCAGCAGAGCACTTCAACACACAACCTTGCTCTGGCCCTTGGTGAGCGCCTCCAGGGGCACCTAGACACACAGAACAGTGAAGCTCAGCATGAGCCCTCAGGGAAATCCTGTCTCCTAGGGAAACTAATGGCACAGGACTCATGAAAGTACAGGGTGAGATCATTATGATGGAATGGGGGGGGGCACATTTTCCTCTTCCCACCCCACCTTTCTGGCATAAATGAAGGCCAATATCACAGCAGGAGAGACATGCTTTTTCAGCATAGTGGAGAACATAGGATGAGCTAGTAGGGGGATTAATCTTGGCAGGGGGGAAACATCTGATTGCTCTATTTTCCCCTTTTTTTCCAAAATAACTCACTGTGAGAGAGCCCAGCCTAAGTGCCTCGATGCTCTACTCCAAAGACATCCCACCTCAAACTCTGCCACAGCAGTGGGACAAAAGCAGGTCTGAATGGTCCGGAGGGAGCCGTGCTGGAACCGGAGCCCCAGAGGACGAGGAATGTTTTGTACAAGCAGATTGTCCTGGCTGGTTTTAACTCTCAACTGGATGCAACCTAGACTCACCTGGGAGGAATCTTAATGAGGAATCCCCTAGTGTAGGTTATCTGTGGGCATGTCTGTGGGGGATGGTCTTCATTGATAATTGACCCAGGAAGACCCAGACCATTGTGGGTGGCACCATTCCCCGGGCACGGGGTCTAGAACTGTATAAGAGAAGAGAAAGCTAGCTGAGGGCCTGGAGGCTACCTTTGTTCTCTGTTTCCTTGACTGTGGATGTGATGTGACCGGCTGCTTGAGTTCCTGCCTTGACATCCCCTCCCCCCACACGTGATGAACCCTAGACTTGGACTGTAAGCAAAATGGACCCTTTCTGCCCCATGGTGCTCTCTTCAGGGTAGTTGTTAGAGCAACGGAAACGAAGCCAGGAAGTAGAAGGTCCAGAGGAGAGAGAAGGCAGACACTGGGAGAGTGTGAGGCTTCAGTCGCGGGCAAGCCTCCTGGGATGCCGTTCCTGATGACCCGTGGGAGAGTCCCTTTGACCACTGAAACAGCTTTGCTAGAATCTGTAGATTCTACAGTAGAAGGTTGAAGGGTCCCATCTACTGTGGCTTAATATATCTGTAAAAAAAAATCAAGGACCCACAAATGAGAGGAAACGTGATTATTTCTCCTTCAGAGCCTGGCTTAGTTGACTTAACATGATCTCTGGTTATATCCATGTATCTATCAAGCAATGTAATTTCATTTGATGTCATGTTCTCAGTGACTGCCCTTCTGGGAGGGTGAGATGGAGTCTTGGTGGCTTTTGGTTTGCATTGATTTGGTGGTTTGTGGGGTGGAATAGTTTTTCATATGTTTATTGGCCATTTGGATTTAACCTTTTGAGAACTGTCTGCTCGCTTCCTTACTCACTGTGGTCATTTGAATGTAATTGGCCCCCATAATCTCACAGGGAGGGGCACTATTAGGAGGTGTGGCTTTGTTGGAGGAAGTGTGTCACTGTGGGGGTGGGCTTTGAGGTTTCCTATGCTCAGGATACTGCTGAGTGTCTCAGTTGACTTCCTGCAGCCTGCATATCAAGATGTAGCCAGCACCATGTCTGCCTGCATGCTGGCATGCTCCCCGCCACGATGATAATGGACTGAACCTCTGTAAGCAAGCCACCCTAATTAAATGTTTTCCTTTATAAGAGTTGCTGTGGTCATGGTGTCTCTTCACAGCAATAGAAAACTAAGACACTCCACTTATTGATTAGGTTGTTTGATATCTTGTTGTTTACTTTTGTGGGTTCTTTGTATATTCAAGATCTTACTCTTCCATCGGCTCTCTAGCTGGCAAAGGTTTTTGTTCACACTGTGGGTTCTTTTCACTCAGTTAACTGTTTTCTTCAATGTACAGAGGCTTTGTCATACCATGAGGCATGAGGCCTTGTTGGTTGATTGTTAGCCTTATTAGTGTTTTTCAGCACATAGGCTGTCTAATGGGGGCAAGGTGCTAGTCTCAGTCCCAAAGATTCCGTTCTTAACAAAGCTAAAAGCCACATCCTCTTGGAATTTTATTCTCTGCGGGAGAGACCGTCTAGTGGGGTACAAGGGAGAAAGTAATCATTAGTGTCCGATGGAGTGAAGGTCACCAGGACTTTCTAGCAGTTACACACATTGGCACTGGACCTCAGGTGAGAAAGGCTTGTTCAGGGGAGGCAGCGTGAGAAGGCAGGGTGTGGCCCAGGCTGGGGTTATGCTTTTAGGGGGTGGTCATCAACAGAGTTACACCATGGAGCCCACATGGCGGAAGGAGAGAACAGACTCCTGAAATTTGTCCTCTGATCTCCACACGTGCCTCGAGTAATGTGCCCACAATAAATAAATGACATTGGAAAATTAAAAAATGCATCCAATTTGCCTAGCAACCAAACATCAGTTAGCAGAACAATGCACTGAATTTTTATTTTGCTAACAGTTCATTTGCATGGCTGACTTGCTGGCGGGGGGCGGGGGGCGGGGGTCCCAACTTACTGCCACCGCCCAGAATCATAAAAAATATCATACTACATACTGAGAGGGAAAAAAAATCAAAATTCCAAACGTGAAATGTCTCCACTGGACACTGTCACTCTTGCAAACTGAAAAATTTAAGCCGAGTCATTGTGGATCAGGGTCGGTTGATATATTATCTCGCTTGACTTTGAGCCTTATGTAAACTAAATTATATGCAAACATCCTGGCATATTGCTCCTTTCATGGGACATATTCACTCATATCGAGTTATGTACAGGTCTCTCTCTTTTTTCTCATCCCTGCACTCCATTCTATGGCGACACTACTGCACGTATTAATTTTTAAAAATCCATTCTATGTCCTCTCCCGTGGGCAGGCATCTCATTTCCCCATGTGGGACCCTGGTAAAAGGTTGTGCTTTGACCATTTTTGTGTGTTTTTTCAGTGGACACCCAGGCGTGATTTTTATTGTGTGTCTAAGATGGACTCACTGCTTACCTGGCTCGCCGTGTTTAACTTGCACTGACAAGTCAACTTTGGAAATGACATATGTAAATTTGCACTCCTACGATCCCTGGACACCTGCCTTGCCTAGAGCGTCAACCGTGCCGCGGAGGCTGGAGAGAGGCCGAGCTGGAGACGTTGACAGTTGAGATGCTGCTGTAAGAGATGATGCTCACGGTTGGAAGGATGGCTCAGTGGTTAAGATCCCTTGCTGCAGCTGGAGAGATGGCCCAGTAGTTAAGAGCACTGACTGCTCTTCCAGAGGACCCGAATTCAATTCCCAGCACCCACATGGCAGCTCACAACTGTCTGTAACCCAACACCATGGCAAAACACTAATGCACATAAAGAAAAATAAAAAAATAAATTAAGAAAAGGGGGGGGGGCTGGAGAGATGGCTCAGAGGTTAGGAGCACTGACTGCTCTTCCAGAGGTCCTGAGTTCAATTCCCAGCAACCACATGGTGGCTCACAGCCATCTGTAATGAGATCTGGTGCCCTCTTCTGGCCTGCAGTCATACATGCTGTATACATAAAAAATAAATAAATCTTAAAAAAAAAAAAAAAAAAAGATCCCTTGCTGCTCTTTTAGGGGGTCTGAGTTAGGTTCCCAGCACCCGTAGCAGATGGCTCACAGCAAACTATAACTCCAGCTCTAGGGGATCTGATGCCCTTTTCTGGCTTCTGTGGGCACTGGCATAGATGTGTGCACACACACATGGGGGGTGGGGATTCATTCACTTAACACGAGCAGTGAAGCCTTGCTGTCTGCCTGATACTGTGCTGGGCTCTGGAGACACACATGTAAAAGGTGCACAGCATCCAGCCCTCACGGAGTTCACAGTCCGCTACAGAAGGAGGCATTCTTGTCGGAACTGCAGCACCAGCGGAAAGGCCTTGTCTTTTGATTTTTTTCATTCCTGTCCTAGGCTGCGAATAGATTTCCTTTAGACTCGGTCCAATTTCTTTTTGGCCACAGTCTGCTGGGCTCCAGCTAATTTGATTGGCTTCCTTGGGGATTATTGACTGCTTGGACATCTGGATACATTTAAATTCCAAAACTCCAATGTCAGTCCTGGAGGTCAATTAGTGTGCGGACGGATCTTTGCTGCCTGACAAGGCTTCCAGGCTTCTGATTTATCATCTTGGTTTCTCTTGCTGAAGCCAGCCAGAAGAGATCAGGTCCACCCACACCATGGCAGCAGCCTCATGAAATGCACGCTCCTCCATTTTCTTTTTTTTTTTCCAGAAGCCCCGCCCTTCCACACACCTCACTTCGTGACATTATTGCAGGTGGATATTTGTGTTCTTCCTCTTGAGGACCCAATACCAGCCTTCTTCTAATTCCCAAGCCCAAGAAGTCATGATGCTCTTGGCAGAAGGGTTGGTCAGGGAACAGAGACATCCTCCTGCCTCACAGTGGGGGCATACTTATTATGAGTCAAAAAGAATGACTGGAACTAGAGTGATCTGAGAAGAAAACAGAGTATCAGAGAAAACTCCCTCTCTTTGCTCCATACCTAAACCACCACATTTTCTTGAGTAAATTGAGTAAATGCTACGTGGCAGGTATGCGGGGCATTTGATATTAGTGAACAAATCATATAGTCTGCCCTTACAAAAACTCAGGGCTTAATGGCAGAGAGAAATGTGACACACACACACACACACACACACACACACACACACACACACACACACACGCACACACGCACGCGCGCGCGCAATTCAGAAATGCATTCTATCAGCACACACCCCGTCAACAGGGAGTTTGGTGTGTTTCTCCAAAGGAGTCATCCATGTGACCTGTGGGACAGAGAAGACTTCCTGGAATGTGACTTATTTAACTGAGACGGGTGGGTGGAAGAGTGTGAGAAAGTTGGGAAGAGCATAAAAAGCAAGAGGAACAGCATATGGAAAGGCCTTGAGGGCGGAGAGAGCATGGTGAGAGCATGGTGCCACAGAACTGGGAGGTGTAGATGGGATGGTGGAGAGGCATCAGGTTTCAGCGGTGGGGAGGGACCAGGTGAATCTTTTAAGTAGAGCTGGAAACCTGGGCTTCTTGCCCTAGTGATGGAGGCAGGATGTGGCCTTAGGCAGTCGGAGAAACCTCCATGTTCAGTTTTGGATTTTCAAGAGCGGACTCTCATTGGGCCAAAGGTTGGTTCTCTTCGTGTTCTGACCATTGGGCACTTGTTGGGAGTTGTGTTGTGTGACATCCACGATCTTTTTGAGTTGCTCTGAATTAACATTTGATGCTCTGCCATATATGGTTGGGGCCCCACAAACCTAGCCATTGTCCTCATTGGGTTTCAAATCCTCAGCCCAAGGCTCCCAGAAGCCAGCACTTTGAGTCTGCCGATGGCTCTCTGTAGCAGCTGGAACAAGTTTCTTGGGGGTGGGTGGGGTGGAGGGGTGGGGGTGGGAAGACTAGGGGGGAGGGGGGATAAGAGGGGGATCTGTGGTTGGTATGTAAAAATGAATAAAAAAAACTTAAATAAAAAAAGAGACCATCCCCCATTCCCTTCTTAAATTTAGTGAAAAGCTAAATTTAGTGTTGAAATGTCCCACCTTGAGAGGGACATAATAAAAAGACTATTTTACTTATATAGATTGACTTAAAGACTCTGTATGAAGTCTATTTAAATCCCCTTAGTGGAGTCCAGTCTTTGGATTGGACTGTGGACCCATGAAAGTCTCCTCCCTTCGGCAAGCCCATTTTCTAGTCTGGGAGAAAAGATGAGCATGTTGGGGCTGGTGCCTTGCTGTGGTCACAACAAGACGAAAACATCTGGCCAGGGCTGGGTTTGGAAGGAGCCCCCGAGCAGACAGCCACCCACTTTTTCTCCTCTTGTGTGCTTTGCGGGGCTGGTTATTTCATTCCACCACGTCACAGATTTCGGAAGGCCCATCTGCCTGTTTGATTAATGAGCCCTTTCTGCAAAAGCAACAAAGATGAATGTCCTCTGGGAGCCCCGGCAAAGAGAAATGAAGAAATAGGTTGGCTAATTTTCAGCCATTATTTTGGAGTCTGAGCTCCTTCGCCGCATCAATTTAGCTATTATTTCAAAAACTAATTAATCTTCACTCAGGCAGCTCCGAGGGGCCCCGTGTTTAGATGATTAACAACTCGGCCGACGATGCAAAGTCTCACTTGCAAATTTGGCTCCGGTGTCTGGGAAGAATGGTTTGGTGTTATTCCGCTGTAAGCCCTCTCCTTTCCAGCCTTCATTTCCTGACAATTAAGAACAAATAATTAACCGTGATGGATCTTGCTCGCTTTACTCGCTGCTCGGATAATGTTCTCGATTCTTCTCTGTTCTCAAGCCGCCTCCTTCGGGGCCTTTTTCTGGACCAGCTTCCCAGATAATTGTGTTTTATTTACCAGGTGATGGTAGGCTGCATCCGTGGTGAACAGGTACCAGGAACGCGTGTGTTTCACCCGTCTGAGGGGTGGGAAGAACTCCAGGGCTCTTAGAGAAACAGCAGTTCTCGGAGCTCAAGGCTTTTGGGTGTAACTCTATTTAGGAAATCTTTACTCTGCCAAGAATGAGGAAAGGTTTAAGCCAGATATCAAAGACAACCACACAAGGCAGAAACATCTAGAACAGGCTAGCAGAGGGGGCGAGCCTTTCTGCGAAATTTCAAAACCACGCCCTCCTCGAAATCTGTCATTCAACAAAATAGCTGCTGGCTGTGTTCCAGGCACCATAGAAACTTCTGGAAATACGTCTGCCATGAAAGCGAGTGCTATTCCTGGCCACATGAAACTTCTAGTGAAGAGGCCAGACATTAGTGAAACAATGCTCAAATTAAAAAAAAAAAAAAATTACACGTGGGAGATACAAAATGATACTGAGTTATTTAGACGGAAGAAATGACCTGTACTGGAGGCCGTGGGCAGAGGCAGAGAAGGCTACCTGGAGCTGGAACAACATTGCTTCCAGAGGGAAACAGCACAGGAAAAAAATCTCTTGAGATTTTTAAGGACCTTGAGTGGATGGTAGAAAAGTTTTCCATTAGATTTGAAATGCTGAGAATGAGGGTGATCAGCTCAAGTTAAATTTAGCTTCAAGGCTTGTGTGCAGGGCTCCCTGATTTTAAATTAATACGTAATAAAGATTGGACTGGAATAAGCCAACCCCAGAAAGACAAGTGACATGCGCTTACTCCTAAGTGAGAGTTAGAAACACAACTTCAAAGAAGGGAGTGGATGCCACCAGCAGGTGATATCTTGAGTGGGGAAGTGTGGGGTGATGGAACTAAGATGCAGTTCAGTGGGAAGGATCAGTTCCAGTGTCCACAACACAGTGGGAAGACAATACCTTACAATGTGTTGTATGGTTTTTAGTTTTCTATTACATTTTATAAAGGGTGTGTGTGTGTGTGTGTGTGTGTGTGTGTGTGTGTGTGTGTGTATACACACTTGAATGCTCTTTCATGTGTAGATTGGAGGTCAGTTCTCTCCTTCCACCATAAAGGACTTGAGGCT
This sequence comes from Peromyscus californicus insignis, assembly GCF_007827085.1. NCBI lineage: Eukaryota > Metazoa > Chordata > Mammalia > Rodentia > Cricetidae > Peromyscus > Peromyscus californicus. The sequence continues at coordinate 7,240,751 of NW_026294540.1, read as the reverse complement.
CAAACTCAAGTTGTCGGCCCTTGGTGACATTACCCACTGAGCCATCTCATTTCTAGAAGAGATGAGCTCAATTGTGCCAAATGTAGTGGTAAGATAGACATGGTCGTCACCCAGTTTTGCTCACTGTGAACCAAATACCATGTTCCATGTCTTGAATATGCACCGTTGTTACACATAAATTAAAAAGACAAACAAGAAAATTATATGCATATTCATAAAGTTTTTTAAAAAATAGGCAATCGGGGGAGAGAAAGGTGGGATGCAATCTTGCAAAATTCAGCTATGTAAACGTGTTGTTAAGGTTTAAGGAAAGAGGCATCAGGCCAGCTCCATGAGGTTGAGTGACCCTGTTAAAGCCACAAAGCTAATAATTGGTGGTGAGTGTCAAGACAGAAGTGTGTGTTCAGTTGGAGAGTCTCATGAAGATGTTAGCTTGTGATAAGTTTTTTTTTTCTATTTGAGCAGTTAGGTTTGTTTGTTTGTTTGTTTCAAGACAGGGTTTCTCTGTGTAGTTTTGGTGCCTGTCCTGGATCTCGCTCTGTAGACCAGGCTGGCCTTGAACTTACAGAGATCTGCCTGGCTCTGTCTCCCGAGTGCTGGGATGAAAAGGCATGCGCCGCTGCCGCCCGGCTTTTGAGCAGTTAGTTTTTAACTAGACGATATCCAGTTTGTCAAACCGTCTGAGACAGGGTCTTGCTGTGTCAGGCTGGCCACAGATTCAGTCCTGTCTTACTCTCTGGAGAGCTGGGATTACAGATGTGTACCCCCATGCCCCCCCCTCACCTTAAAAAACCTTTAGTCTCCTGAATCATGGTGCTCAGAAGGAGGCTATGTGAAAAAAAGCAAGCATGAGTTGTTTTAAGAAATGACAGAACAATTGCTGTGCATACAAGGTAAAAACCATCAGGGTTCTAAAAAAAAAAAGAGTGAATGCTGCATGCCATGCTGTTGGGAGCTGCTGTTCTTGCTCCCAGCAAGGATTAGAAACTGAGGTGGGCATTTTCCTGTGACCCTCAGAGAGTCCCTGGAGGCTTTCTGGTTCCAAAGCCACAGTCTTTTTATTTGTTTATTTATTATTATTATGTACACAGAAGAGGGCGCCAGATCTCATTACAGATGGTTGTGAGCCACCATGTGGGTGCTGGAAATTGAACTCAGGACCTCTGGAAGAGCAGTCGGTGTTCTTAACCTCTGAGCCATCTCTCCAGCCCCCATAAGAGTCTTTAAAAATCTCCCATCAGCTCATTTCCCTTTAAACTTTATAAGAAAGCCGGTGGTTACAGACTTCACATCATCTGAAGAGAGTGCCAAGGAACAGAGAACATGGTGTGGTGGGTAAGGGGGTTTGGAAGGGGCTGCCATGCAGCAGGGGGACCGAGTGGTTAAGAAGTGCAGACTTTGGGTACAGAGTAAGGCATGGCGGTCAGCCCTTTCTCAGGGTACTTGTGTTTGTCAAGCAGCCCTTAATTTATGTGGCACCTAGTAGTGGGTAGCTGTCCCAGCCTTGACCTTCAAGCACTGCCCCTAGTGAGGCAGCCAGCAACTGCCACTCAAGCCTATGACCTGCCCCTGGGGCGTGGCCGAGACGGGAGCCCTTAAGACCCGAGATGCATGTGTGCGGGCTCTCTTGGCTCCTCGTGATCCTGGATGCTGGATGGCAGACAAAGTCAGAGTTCTCCAGAGAACCACGCTGGACTGCACCTCTCCCAGATCCTGTAACCCACCTCTTTACTGGTTGTAAGTTACCCTGAAATAAACCTCCTTTAACTACCAGATAAGCTATGTGGAGTTGCCTTGTTAGTTCCCTGCTTAGGCACCTCTTCTCCCTTCAGGAATGTTGGTTGCCCTCAGCAGCTCTCAGGATGAGTCCCGAGGCAGCATGGAAGGACACGAAGTGAATTCTTGTTAATCTTTTTTTTTTTTTTTTTTTTTTTTTTAAAGGATTTCCTTTTGTTTGTTTTTAGAGACTAGGTCTTGCTGTCCTTGAAAGTGCCAACCCCTTGCTTCAACCTCCCCAAAGCTGTTATTGCAGGTGGGGCTATCACACTCCCAGAAGTTTTCATTTTGAAAGCCAGTCTAGTCCTATTTTCTCTTAACTGGTTTTAAGCACTGGGCAGCAGGGAGATGGGCCTCACATTCCAAACACTACCAGTGGCCAGCACAATTATCTAATTGTGGATATCTAATTGTTATCTAATCTGGATTGTATTTGTCTTTATACAACCCCCCATTATTTATAAATGATGCACAGATAACACATATTTTATCAGAGGAAGCAAATTATGGGCCTTAATGTTCCTTCAGATCCACCAGAGTCATAATATAGCCCTGGATCCATCTTCTGACAATGGAAACTCAGTTTCCCATTGGGCACCCTTGCTTCCCATGCTCTCAATACTGTGATGGATTGCTAGTCATGACTGTAGACCATCTGAACTAGGCCCAGCCAATCAGACCCAGGCATCCTTTATCTTCTGGGACTGGTTGAGAACAAGGAAGTCATTCAAGTGATGTCCACTAGAATTAACAAAACTTGTCTTGGAACAATGGGGAGTTTAGGATAGAGCATAGGCCTAAGGGTGTTGTGTGTCTTCACCAGCTCAGGAGACAGTTGGAGAAAGAAGTAAAGCCTAGGGTCTGAGCCTCCAGTGATAGGAGTTTGGGACATTAAACTTGGGACAAATCCTTGTCTATGTTCCCAAGGGAGAATCTGATTGGTTCAGTTTGGGTGGCCAACTCTGGCCAGCTGGAGGTTGGGGTGGGAGGGAGTTGGTCAGAATGAACATGAGTCATTATGATTACTGGGATTTGGAGAGGTGGCTTCTTGGTTAAGAGCATTCACTGCTCTTCTCAGAGGACCTGGATCCAGTTACCAGCACCCACATCAGGTGGCTCATAACTACCTCTAATCCAGCTCTAGGACCTCACACTCCCTTCTGGACCCTTCCTGACTCTTATACACACACATAAGTAAATAATAAAAAAAAATCCTAAAATAAAACATTAATACTATTCACTCAGTGCTTCCTGGGAGTTTGGGGTTGGGCACAAAATGTCAAATACACATTATTTGCTAGAAAGCATCTTAGTTGAGCTGAATGGCCATGGCATGTAAGGTGATAGACTTCTCTTGTGACATGAGAATGTCACACGTTTTTGGTCAGAATGTCCCAAACTCTGTCCACGGTGTATCAGTGTCAACGAAACTGTGTGGAATGATTTTGGGAAGAAGGCTCTGTGACCTAGACCATGCAGACTTAGTTTTCAAGTCTTGTGAGACTTCCCAGATCTTCAACCATGTGAGTGTGCTTAGTGGAATTCCAAAGAGGAGGGTGATAGATGCTATCAAATGTGTGTGGCCTCCTAACTTAAGTTCAAGGATTCTCAGTTTTGAAGAGCCAAGGGATAATCAAGTTTGTGAGACGCTGAGGATGTGGATCGCTGAAGAAGAAGAAAAGAAATTTAAAGCTTGGGATCTTAAGGAATGCCCTTTTCTCATGTGTGCATCTAGAAGTGAGACTTGGAAATGTAAGCCAACTCCATCAGTATTAAAATAGTGAAAAGTCATCGTTTAGTGTATATTTTAAGCACACCAAGAACTATGCTGAAGTGGGTGTAGTCTGTAGCACATTTGATGGTCTTCACAATATATGAATGTGGGTGTTTCTCTTAGACTGTTTTTAAATGAGAACACAGAGAGGGGATGGCGCAGAGGCCTGAGAATCTGAATTGCATCCAGGTGGTGAAAGGCCCCCATAGACTCCTATGTTTGGATGCTTAGTCCTCAGGGAGTGGCACTATTTGAAAGGGAACAGGAGGTGTGGCCTTGTTGGAGGAAGTGTGTCTGGGGGGGGCACTTTGAGGTTTCAAAGCCTGTGGATACAGATGTAGAACTCTCCGTTCCTTCTCCAGCACCATGTCTGCCTGCACGCCGCCATGCTCCCCACCATGATGATGATGGACTAAACCTCTGAAGCTGTAAGCCAACCCCAATTCAGTGCTTTCTTTTGTAAGTGTTGCCATGCCATGGTGTCTGTTCACAGCAATAGAACACCAACTAAGTGTTCTGGGTTTGGAGTCCTGTTCCTAATTCCCATAGAATTCTAAAACCACATGTTTCTTGCAGTAGGTGAGTCTCTTCTCATCAAATCAGTTTCTTGATCTGCAGACTTTAAACTGCTCTATCCAGATTTCTAAGATTTCATGATTTGATATCTCTAGATCACACCTTGAGAAAGTGGCCATGGCTGAAATGTTTTTCTTGTTCTTCGAAATGAAGCAGTTAAGAGCATGCAGGGGACGGGAAGGAGGGCTGGGGAGCTTCAGGCAGCTGTTTATAGACAGAAGCAGCCGCCTTGAATGAAGTTCTCACTACTGCACAGTGACATGCCGGCCAGCTCAGCGAGCCTGGAAAATGACTCTCGGAAGGAGTCACCATCGATTGCCAGTCTGAATTTAGCTGAGAGATCACATGCCCTAACAGACATCAGTGGCTGTTCCAGCGACCTGGGCTGCTTTTCTGGTGGGTGTGGCAGATAGGTGTTCCAGCCAGACTCAGCACTTCACTGGTTTGCTATCCATCAATCCAGGGTGGGTGGGCCTTGAATCATCTCACAATCTCCCAGGGACCAGACAACATGCAGCAAGATTGATGCTTCCTTCAGAACCAGAGTGGAGGATGCAGTATCAGGGAAGCCCTTGGAGATGCTGTGTGTGCATCTCTGGACCACTTTACCCCTGTTATCTCATGTGGTTCTCACATCGGCAAGGGCTGGGTGATAATAGAAACAGTGGAGATGTACTGAACCCACACTCTGTGTAAGCCCTGAGGGTCATGCTTTATTTAGGTGCATTGTTTGTTCAGGTCCACACAGGTGGACACTGACTATGTATTCTGGTGTACCTGGGGTAGTTCCAAATCCATCCGGTAACCTGCCCTTGACATCATCACCACTGGACCTCAGCCTCTGAAAAGTGTGTGTGTGTGTGTGTGTGTGTGTGTGTGTGTGTGTGTGTGTGTGTTGATACAATTGAAACATATTGTATATGTGTATGAAATTCTCAAAGAATAAGTAAAAAATACATTAAAGTGTTATATTTTACAATAAATTATATAGGCCCCCAGTCAGGTTTCCTGGACTGAATTCTAACATTGTCATTTGGGGTGTCTCATATGCTACTTGTCTCAACTTCTTTACAAGACACAGGGTGGATAATATAAGAGTCTCTCACACTTAGATCAGTTTTTTTTTTTAAATCAAACTCAAGAACATTTTAGATCCCTGCACCAAAATATACTACCATATCTCTGTGGGATTGTGGATGGGCAATTGCAGAGAGATATGGAAACTATGTATATGTGCGTACATTTCTCTATGTCTTCGCAGACTGCCTGACATTTATCAAGTGTCCGGGAATGTAATAGTTTATTACCCCTCTATTTTTTCCACTTGTAAAATTACAAAAAAGTGTCTTGTATTCCCGTATCAGGCACTAAGTGAATAAACACTGCTTATTGTCTTTTTTTTTTTTCTTTTTTTTTTTCTTTTTTTTTTGGTTTTTCGAGACAGGGTTTCTCTGTGTAGCTTTGCGCCTTTCCTGGGACTCACTTGGTAGCCCAGGCTGGCCTCGAACTCACAGAGATCCGCCTGGCTCTGCCTCCCGAGTGCTGGGATTAAAGGCGTGCACCACCACCGCCCGGCCGCTTATTGTCTTAATTCTGCTAAGTGTATACATCGTCTCCCAAGCTCCCTTGAAGAGAATTGCCATATGTGAGGCAAAAGAAATGGTTGTCTTGGTTGACAAGAAGGCTCGCTGGTTAGGAGCGCTTTCTGCTCTACCAGAGGACCCGAGTTTTGTCCCTAGAACCCACATTGAGTGGCTCACAGCTGCCTGGAAGTTCAGCTCTGGGGGGTATCTGACGTTCTCCTCCGTGGGCATCTGTGCACATGTGGCTTACACACACACACACACACACACACACACACACACACACACACACGTATATGTTTCAGAATGGTTTTATGAATCACGGCCTTGGTTTTTGTTTGTTTGTTTTCCGGTTAATAGGTCCAGAAGCGTCCTATTCAGCCATCCTCAGGATCTTTGAAGAGGAGCTGGAGAAGCTGATTTTGAGTTAACCGCAAAGGGCACTCTCCAGGGTCCTGAAACCCCACAGGTCTCACTCTGTGCTCTGAAGGGCGTTCTGAGACACCTGGGTGCATTTTTTTTTTGCGGCCTACAAATAGAGAGGGCTTGTGTTCAATGAGTACCATGGCCTTCCAATTGAGGAAAAAAAAGAAACGAGATCCAATATTAATAGTTCTTACCAACTGCTGGGTGATTACAGAGTTGAAAAAGTGCAGGAAGCCTTCCAGACAGAATTGCTATGTGGAAAAGCAGAAGTGACCGGAAAGGAAAGGGCTGCGAGCTAGGGGGAGTGGCGGCTCAAATGGAGCAAGGCTGCCATTTGAGGGCAGGGACCACGTAGTCTCTCTGTTATGAGGTGAATTGCGCCCTTTGGCTGATCAGTATGCCCCCCTGGGTCCATCATGGGGGGCGCTCCTCCTCAGAGGTGAGTCAGAGGATGTTAGCAGATGCAGTGACAGCTGGAAAGATGGTTATATTGCTATGGCCTTTTCATTCTCCCTGACAGCCTCATGGCTGCAGAACCCCACACGGCTGCAGGGCTCATTCTGTGGCTCTCTCCCCGTATCCCATGGAAGGATGCATGGCGTTAGGAATACATGGAAATACAAGTTAGACTCACCTGTGGTGTTTACATCAAGGAGCCAGGGGAGATGGCTCACCGGTTACTGGAGCTGGTTCAGGGAGCGGGTTTCAAATGTCGGGGGTCAAGATGTCTGCCACATCATGGCGACATGCGAGGGTAGCTTTGATCTCTGTCGTCTGACAGATGTTCACGACAGAGAGGGGGAGGGGCAGGGGAGAGGGCACAGGCACGGGCTCGGGCTGCTGTGCTCCCTCTTTCAGGATATGAAAACGGTTCTCTGTGAGTTCCCTGTCAGGAGACTTCTGCTCATAGTCACTGGCTGCACCACGGTCACATGACCACTCCCAGCTGCAAGAGAGGCTGGGAAAAGGGGTAACAGTGCCATGATCAATAGAGGTCACTTTGGCCCATTTTGGGCAGCTTGCACTTCAATTTTAGATAAAAACTGGTTCTACTGTTAAGAACAATAGAGGAATGGGCGTGGCTGAGGGGGTGACTGACTGATACTGCCTGTTCCCTTTAAAGTCTGAGTGGCAGTCTTGGAAGACTTAGCTCTATTATTATTATTATTATTATTATTATTATTATTATTATTATTATTTTATTATTATTATTACTATTTATTAGTGCCTTAGAGCCTTAAACTGTGTTTATGGCTACTGAGAAACCTTTAAATGAATAATAAATGATGGGGCAGGTTTTGGCTCAGTTATCAAATACACCCTGCATCTCTGTTGCTGTGATAAACACCATGACCAAAAGCAACAGAGGAGGGAGACGATTTATTTCATCTTACAATTTACAGTCCAGCATGAAGGGGAGTCAAGGGAGGAACCCAAGGCAGCAGCCGGGAGGCAGAAGCTGAGGCAAGGACCATGCTTACTGGCTTGCTCTCCATGGCTCACTCAGCCTGCTCCCTTATACACCCCAGGACCACCTGCCCAGTGAATGGCACCATTTACCGTGGGCTGGGTTGTCCCACACCAACCATTCATCGAGAACGTTTCCCACAGACATGCCCCCAGGCTGATCTGAGGAGCCCAAGGTCCGTTCTCTCAAACCCCTCTTCTAGATGATAGTCAACAAGAATAAGAGACCATGAATCTCCCCGAGAATGAGTGGATATTGGGAAGCGTGTGAGGTGAGGATTTTAACTCCCGTGTGCACACGTGACTTCTGATAACCTTGGAAGACACTCTCACCCCGAGTGTCCACAGTTTACCTAAGGCAAAGCTGAGCTCTCTCCTGTGTGACTGGCAGGGCTTGGGTATTCGGAGTGGACTGTCACTTATGGGTTCAAAGCAGGTCATCTACTTGTAATTTCTTACATAAAGGAAAGAAAACAGAGAAAACCTGATTTAGGGGAGCAGAGTATGTCGGTGAGGATGGCATAACTGCTACGACCTTCCCATCATTAGCTACAGTGTGGTCACATGGCACCCGCGAGGCCGTTTCCGGCTGCAAGGCATACTGGGAAATGTCTTGATGCTTGGTCATCTACTGGGAAAGGGAAGGAGGGAGTTTAGGGCATTGGCGGTTAATCAGTAGTCTAATCACAGAGGAAACAGAGGTTTGGAGGGGAGGAGCCATACAAGGTCATGTAGTGAATGGTGAGCATGGACTGGGGAAAATTTTGAAGAGGATTAGAAGTGGCCGTGCTTGGAAGGGTCCTCAACTGTGCTGCTGTAGATGGATTATTTAGGGCTGCAGGCTGCAGGGTGGAGTTAGGCAGAGCTTCGGGAAACAGCAGCTGTGCGAGGCATCGAGGAAGCAGCATCGGGAAAGAGGGAAGTCAGGGACGGGGTGTAGGGGTGTGGGGTGTGTTCAGTCAGTACAGTGCTTAACGCACAAGTATGAGGACCTGAGTTTGGATCCCTGGTACCTATGTACAAGGCTGAGTGGAGTGGTGGTCAGCACCCACTGTATCCCCCCCCCCCCCCCCCCCCCCCCCCCCCCCCCCCCCCCCCCCCCCCCCCGCATCAGCATCTCGCCCATCCCATCTCCATCCTGGAGTCAGAGTGTCTTTAGGACTTTGGAGCCTTTGTGAACTCTTTTTCAAATCTCCGATACTTCCAGGTTTGTGACGCAGGGGTATTTACAGTTCAGATGTTACTATTCAAGTGATAGTTTGTTGCAGGGTCCAGACAGATGGCTCAGCTGATAAAGGGGCTTGTCGGCAGCCTGGTGATCTGAGTTCGATTCCTGGGATGAACAGGATGGAAGAAAACACCCAAATCTCAAGTTGTCCCCTGCCCTCTGAAATAAAGGCTGTTGAGCCATTAGTCACCTCTGGGGGGTTGGCATCTCGTGCAGGAAGCCGTTCTGGGGCAGACACCAGGAAGATGAGTCAGGAGGCCACCAGGAAGTGGAAGAAAGCCAGGACAGCTCAGTTCCAAATTCTCTTCCTCACTTCATCCATGACAGACTCTGTCTGGGGCAGGGAAAGAAGGGGCTCTGTGGGGTGCTGATGTCAGACTCTCCAGCTCCAGTTTTGACTAGGTCACTCCTACCTCAACTCCCCTATTTCTTCTGTTTGAAGTTCTAATTTCCTGTTTACCAAGATGGCCACCTTTCAGATGAATGAAAGATCACAGTTTGATCTGACTCAGACTTTGATTTTTTTTTTCTCCCTCTCTCCCTCAGAGTAACAGCTCAGGCATCTGAGGGCTGCGGCTGAAAAGTGATTTTTAAAAGACTTCTCATTGGCGAAGAAATCAATGGCGAGAAACCTCCCCCACCCTGCTCCTCTACTCTGTCTTTAGTTTCTCTCCCTCTCCAATCCCCTGCTAGGAAAGTTTAGTCAGAGGCCTGCTAACACTCCCTGTCAGGGAGTTGCCTTGTTAAGGATCGGGGTCCTGCTGGGTGAACTGAGGGGGCGGAGCAGTTTCCCCACAGCCTTGGCAATTAACTCAGCTCCAGAGAGGTGGAATCAAAGGGTTTCACCAGGGCGACAGAATCTCAGAGCAAGCGCAGGATTGTTATAGCTGTGGAGGTACCAGAAGGGATGGGGCATGGGAGCTTCTCACTTTCCAGGCTCTGCTCAGCCTCTCCATAGCGGCTGTGCCCCCTTGGACAAGTTAATGAACATCCCCGAGACTCAGTTTCCTTATCTGTAAAATAGGTGAATGGCATCAGTGAGGTAAGGCAATGAGGTGACTTGCAAAGGACGCTAGCATGTGTCAATCAAAGTCTACATCTTGGAATAGGAAATTCCAGAATCTCAAGGTCCTCCAATGGATGTCTCCTCCCTCCTTCTGTCTGTGTTTGCTCTGTGCTCCTCTACTGTGCTCCGTGCTCCATGCTCCTCTACTGTGCTCCCTCCAACCTTGTCTTTAGTTCTTGGTTTCAGCTCTTCCAATTTGCCAAAGACTCTCAAGGATGCTCCGGACCCACTCTGTGGCTTTCCCTTCCTGTGGAAGAGATGGCATCATGACGTGTCTCAATTGCATTTCTGAGAGAAAGAGAGAGACAGAGAGTGAGACAGAGAGACAGAGATAGAGACAGAGAGACAGAGACAGACAGAGAGAGAAGTTGAGGTGGTCAGCTCATTTCTATGTTCTAAGACTCTGGATTGGCTGTGTTTAGGTCAGAGGATTAATGCTAAGCCAATTAGCTGTCCATGGAAGGGTGGACTCACATCACCTGCTTCAGACAGAATCTCATGGCTTAAAAGTCCCCAGCCAGCAGCCAGGACCACCCACGTCACAATTAGCGTGCATATCTGATCTTATTCGTGAACAACTATCACATTTCTTTATTTTTTTTTATGGGGGCAGTTTGCACACGTGCCAGGGCTCACATGGGGAGTCAGAGGACAACTTTTCTCTCCTTCCGTCAGGTGGATCTGGGACAGAGTGACAGAATTCAGGTCGTCAGACTCGGTGGCACCTTTATCCACTGAGACATCTTTGGTTTTTCGAGACAGGGTTTCTCTGTGTAGCTTTGCGCCTTTCCTGGAACTCACTTGGTAGCCCAGGCTGGCCTCGAACTCACAGAGATCCGCCTGGCTCTGCCTCCCGAGTGCTGGGATTAAAGGCGTGTGCCACCACCGCCCGGCCCACTGAGCCATCTTGCAGGCACCAAATTTTATTGGATTTCTTTAAGACTGGAGCCCTTGGGACCATGAGTTTGTTGTGAATCCTGGCACCACCCCATCTCACGGAACTCATTTTACATCCTCTTCCTGGGTCTCCCTGTCTCCCTTCCTCAGTGGAGCACTGAGCTTTACCTTGGTACCCATATGGTCTCCTCTAAGGCAGCTACCCAGACTTCCCCGGGAAGTGACCAGATGATCCAAAGCCCAGCTAGGCCAACCAACAGACCAAAGTGGCTCAGTGTGGTAGGCGCCTCTTGTCTCCTTTTAGCGCTGACGTGATCAAAACTGCTTGTGGGATGCAGTTCCTTTGGGTAGAATACTTCCTTGGAATTTAGGAAGTGGTCTGGGGTGATTGTGGCAGTATCTTCAAGCCCACATGCACTTCTATGGCCTTATGTAATGCAGGTGAAGTTGAACCCTCTCCCCTCCCGAGAACCTTGGGGATTTTCCATAGTCTTCAGCAGTACAACATTATTGAAGTGGCACCCTAAGATGAGCCCAGCTATTTCATAAGAGCTCACTCCTCTGCCTCCGCATTCTCATTGGGATTCAGCCACCATGCTATGAAGAAGCCCAAGGAAAGGTCCATGTGGAAGGAAACGCAACTTTCAGCCCTTAGCTTTGGCTGAGTTCCTGACCCAAATTTGGCACCGATACATGGGCAGTATTGTGAGCCTCATCTCATAGTGAATAGAATGGAGGCAGGACATGCACTGCTGCGTCCCAACCAAACTTCCTATGTGATGGCAAAGCAAACATCCATTGTTTTAGTTTACTAAGTTTTTTTTTGGGGGGGGGGAGGCAGGGGAATGCTTATTAGACAGCAGTAGCTAGCAGAAACAAAGCTGCATAAACGCTCTCAAGAACTTTACTAACACCGGGTGTGAAAGGGTGCTGAGGAGGGCTCAAGACCCAGGATGGGGGGGGGGGGGCGGGGAGGCTGGTGAAGCTGTACAGAGCGGGGTGTTCACAGGCTGGAAAGGGCAGGTCACCATGGCTAATGGTAACCGCTTATGGACAGCTTACTGGGCACCACCCCTGAGCTTCCCAGAGAGGCAGGGGTCATTATGGTTCCTCTTAGCAGAGGACACAGAGGTTGGGAGAGCCGATCTGTCACCCAAGGTGTTAGCACTCAGGCATTTACACCGGCCTGCTCTCAGGGACCTAGCAGGGCACCTCAACAGGTGCAGCCAAGACTTCACACTGTAGCTACCACAGCCACCCAGCAGAGCACTTTCCCTATGCGCATGCGCTATATCCCCTTACAAAAGGCAAGCCCTTCCTGCCTCTCCCCCTCCTTCTGCTCTCTCTCAGAGGCCTCCGCACCTCAATAAACCTCCCGTGGGAGCTCTGCTGCATGGTGTGACTCTGTGGTGCCCCTTGGCTCTAACCCACCAAGGTCGCCTTCCTCCGCTAAACTATTACACAAGGTCACGCGTGGCAGAGCCTACATGTTGTGTAACAGGCTTTTTTTTTTTTCCCAGGGAGAGGCGACTCACAGGTCTGCTCACCCTGGAAAGGGAATCCACAATAGACCAAAGTAATGGCTGTATCAAAGCCCAACTTGGTACAGTGAGATTTTATTGGGGTTGCTAGCAGGAGTCCGGCTGAGGGGTTACTCACCGGAGTAAGGACGACTCAAAAGCAGCTGCATCTCCACTAAGCCAGCCCAACACAGGTGAGGACTTCAGAAAGGTGCATGTCCTGAGCAGGTGCATGTCTTGACAGGCGGCTAGGCAGGTCTGAGAAATCTCTGGACAGAAGCTCAACCAGTCAGTCCCCCTTCCCCAGCAGTGTTTACTGCTCCTATAGAGCTGGGGAAGGTCCCCAAGAATCTTGCAGGTTTCAGCTTTCCCAGACGTGTGTTTTGGCATCTTCCCCCCCCCCCCCCGAAGGAATGCTTCAATTCTGAAGAAAGTGACATACAACACTTTTGAACTCAGATCACTCTTCTCAACCCTAGTGTGATGGCAGACCAAATCTACCCTTGACGAAAGGCTCATTCTTAACAGTTACGAACCCATGTCCATGAGGAAAGTCCAGTATCTACTGAGATTCATTATTTGTTTCAAAATGACTGCTCACGTATATTTAGCACAAACCACAAATCGGCCCAAATCCTAAGCAGGTGCGGAGCCCAGTCCGTCTGCACACAAGCTTCGTGTTTTCAGATAAAGATTGATTCAAGGCTCTGAGAGGCTGAGTGACTCTTTCAAGGTCACACAGGTAGCCACGACAGAGGTGAGTCTGACACCATATCCACAGTTCATGACCACTCCAGCTTCCTGTTACAGCAAAGAATGACAATGGGAGGACCCAGTGGGGGAGGGGAAGAGATGGGGGGAAAAGGAAGAAGTCCCCATGTCCCTCCCAGGGAGACAAAAGGAGAGGCATAGAAGGGGGGTTCATTGATGCCAGAATTGTGCCTGTCATGATGAGGACAGCAAGTGAGGGTCCAGGTGCATGCTGGGGACATGCATGGGCTGACACCAGAGTCTGCGTCCTACGGAGTTCTTTTTCCAGCTACGCCAAGAAAACGTGCAGAGCCCAGGAGAGTGCACTAACATGGAACACCCTGCCACTCACTCGTCTTCTTTACAAAGGGAATCCTCCTATAATTTATCAGTGGGAAAGGTTTAAGTGTGTTTTGTAATTCTCTTTATGTGCCTAAGAGGAGAGTTCTGCTTTGCCTCAAGGGGCTTTTTATTGTTCTCCGAAGCCCAAGTGGAGCTCAGAATTCAAAGGATGGAGGTTCCTTCTGTGAACAATAAACAAGAATTTTTCACAATAAACAACTGTGTGCAAAGTGAGTGGGAAAATGGCCCAGAATGTGAGCACACACATGTAAACAATCTGACACATATGTGTAGATACACACACACACACAAAGTCACACACACAAAAACAAATGTACTTGTGGTAGCTTGAATGTATTTGGCCCCCATAAGCTCATAGGGTGTGGCACTCTTAGGAGGTGTGGTCTTGTTGGAGGAGGCTGGATGATGCACGCCTTTAATCCCAACCTTGAGGCAGGAAGGCACACCTTCTGGAGAAAGTGTGTCACCGGGGGTGGGCTTTGAGGTTTCATATACTCAGGATCTAAGTGTGTCAGTTGATTTCCTGTGGCCCGAGCTGTCTCAGCCCCAGCATTACCTCTGCCTGCACGCCGCCATGCTCCCTGCCATCATGGTAATGGACACAGCAACAGTAACCGTAACCAAGACAGTGCTGCTGTTGTCTGACTGGGAAGTGTCCCCCACAGGCTTATGTTTTTATGCACTTGGTCCTTAGAAGGATGCCATGCTAGAATCCAGCTGTTGCTCACAGCTTGAAGCATAAAGCAGCCACTCCCATACCAAATGGGGGCAGGCGGTGAAAATATCTACCATTTAGTGCTATAGAAATCAAACAGGATAGTGTTTCTGAATGTGCCCGGTATATACACAGAGTGTAATGAAGGGTGCCAATGAGGGGCTTTACTGAGTCACAGGATCAAGGGTGACTTGGAAGTTTAGATCAGGAACAGATGACAGTACCATTCATAGAACAAGGAGGGCAAGTCAGAAGGAAACTTGAAAACATGGGTTGGCTTTAGGTAGGACATGAGTTACCAATAGTCTGCTGCATTTACATGGAATGTCTTTTCAGGGCAGGAATGGAGTGGTAAAGGGGTCCTGACATGGGTATTCGAGTGTTGAAGGAAGAGCTTTGGAGTAGCATACAGTCCCAAAGAAGGCCCCCTTTCCTTGTATCTGTTGAGGTCACCAGGGTTTGTTGGCATAGCTATTAGGTTGGAGGATACTCCATTGTAGAGCCGTTGATCCAATACAACCTGGAGTGGATGGCTGAGACTGGGAGAGAGAATGTGTGGGGAGATGGGTGTGAGTCAGAGCCTGGAGAAATGACCCCAGGGAAAGAAGGGATGTGAGCAAAGACCAGAGAAGCAGAGGGGGTACAGAAGAGATGGGGAAGGTGGGGAGAAGGAAAAGAGGAAGAGGAAAGGAAGAAGAAAGGGAGGAGGAGGAAGGAAAGTAAGGAAGCAGAGGAGGAAGAGAGAAAGCAGAGGGGAGAAGGGGAGGAGGAGAAAACTGAAGAGAAGGAAGAAGGAGAGAGGGTGAGGATGCAGTGGTGTGACTGAGGACGGTCCCCATAGGTTCGTACATTCGAATGCTTAGTCAACAGGGAGTGGAACTCGTTGCAAAGATTAGAAAGATTAGGAGGTGTGGCCTTGTTGGAGGAAGTGTGTTCCTGGGGGTGGGCTTAGAGGTTTCAAAAGTCCATGCCAGGCCCAGTCTACCTCCCCACCTCGCCTGCCACTTGCAGATCACCATGTAGCTCCCAGCTGCTGCTCCAGGACCGTGTCTGCCTGCTGCCAGGCTCTCTGCCGTGACGATAATGGACGAAGCCTCTGCAACTGTAAGCAAGGCCCAGTTAAATGCTTTCCTTGATAAGAGTTCCTGTGGTCATGTGTCCCTTCACAGCAATAGAACACTGACTCAGAGAGAGTAGGAATGGAAAATCAGTGGAGAACCAGAACCCAGAAGGGAGACCAAGCCTTGGGGATGGGAGGAAGTGAGCTGCTACATCATGTGGAGCAGACACTTCAGGAAGGGCTGCTTTGGTGTACAGGGCAGGCTGATGTATTTGCTTCCACCAGGCTGGTGTCCTCTGACATTTGATGGGTGCCCACTCCTGGGAGATCTGAATGCTGTGGGGTGCATCATCCTGCCTTGTATGGATGAAAACATTAGCGATGGCTGCAAACTTGGTTCCCAAGGTTCACTCAATAGGAGCCCTGCAGTGGAAGAGACCCAGCCTCCTAGGAAGGGTGTTGGAAGTCATTTGTTGTTACCCAGGCATCCCTCTTGTGTGTGGGGGACTGTGAGACCCCCCCCCCCCAGCTTATCAAACCTTGCTTTTCAGCTAGAAGGGGCTCCCATAAGCAAATTTCTTCCTCTCCTTACATTTGCAGGGAGGTTTAGAGCCTGGTGGGGACCTGGCTGCCCTGCCAATTAATCAAGTCAAGAAGGAGGGTGCATTGTGGAGCAGTCACAGACCGGCTTGCCCCACAAGGTCACTGATAAAACCTTGGGCCCAGCAGTTCCCCGGGGGTGATGCCAAAGGAAATACAGGGAGCCAATGGCGAGGCTGAACAATCAGTGTAGACACAGCATGGCTGCCAGAGTTGGTTGGACTGAGAAGAGGGCAGGCTGGAGGGAATGGCTCTCAGTCTTCTTTAATCACAGGAAGATCTGAAAATGTTCTTAAGCAGGACATTTTAATGGAGGAGTAAGCAGAGGGACACCGGCCCCAGCCAGAAGCAGACAGTGGCTCCATAGCAAAGGGCCACACCCCCTATCTCTGCGGTGATTTCTCCATGTCCATAAGCGTCTGATGTTTATACCTCTTCAATGGCTCCCCACTGTGTCCAAGATGCACCCAGCATGCTGCTCAAAGGCCATCAGATGAAGAAATCAGGGTTGGGGGCTGGGGGACAACCACGGCTCCAGCATGTCAAGAGGAGGCAGGAATAAGAGACTGGAAACCTGAGAGCTGGCCCTCTTTCCATTGTACACACTTGAATCTGAGTTCTGTCTCTACCCTTTTCTAGCTGCGTGTCCTTGGGTTTCTTGATTAACCTTTCTGGGGGTGGGGTGCAGCGGGGGAGGGGGCAATAGTACACAACCCAGATGCATCCACGTGAAGAGTTTATTATAATAGAGAGATAAAGAGGCAGAGAGAGAGAGAGAGAGAGAGAGAGAGAGGAACGGAGAGGGGGGTGTACACCTCATAAGAGGAAAAGGTGGGAGAGAGAGAGAGAGAGAGAGAGAGAGAGAGAGAGAGAGAGAGAGAGAGAAAAGGGTGGAGTTTTTCCTTAAGAAGAGGCTTCTATGGCTTCTATGGCAGGATGCAGGGCGGCCCCAAGGGGCAATCAGAATATTGACACCTGGAGCGGTGGCAGCCATTTTGCAGACTGAAGATAAAAGCCAACAGGATTATTCTGGAGTGTCAGTGTGCTCATATCACCTGAACAAACCGGTCAGAGAACCATCTCAAGAACCATCTCAGGACATGTGAAGAGTCTGGGTGCAGGACGAGGCGAGAGGCTGTGAAGCATGCTGAGAGGTGTATCCAAAATCCAGAGAGGGAAGTCTGCATGACCCTGTGCAAATGGTGTCATTCAGAGAAAGCTCTGGTATCATCCTGAGGGAAGACCTCTCCTCTGTTGACCAGTGAGTCCCTCCTGCAATCTCTCCAGGTTCCTTGACTCTAAGTGTGAAGTAAGAGGCAGGGCTAGTGTGTGGCAAGGGGTGGGGGCTTTGGGCAGCATGCTGGGTGCATCTTGGATGTGGTGGGAAGCCATTGAAAAGATACCCAGCAGGTGTTTCCTGACATTGAAAGCCACAGCAGAGAGCAGGGGCAGCTTCCCCTTGGCTACTCAGCTCCTGTCTGCTGGCATTTCCTCCTGTGCTTGCAGTGACAATGCACACTCCTCCAGCAAGAAGGGGCTCCTCCCTCCCTCTCTGTCTGGGTCACAGATTCCAGAATCAACAGGGGTTTCGGATTTCTTATGGAGGACACATATGGAGGACACACCGGAGTATGTGTTAATCTTCGGCAACAAGGTATTTCTCATGTACTTCATTTAGCGGCCTTGTCTCTTATTAGATGTGATTCGTCTCTCTGTGGCTGAGACGGAGGAGGGCATCTTCAAAATGAAAATACAGCTGGAGTCACATTTAGCAAGGGAGTTTCTTCCTCTTTCTTTTCTAAAAATTGTTCTGTGCGCCATGTTTCCATGAAGGCACATGTGTATTCCCAGCTGTGCACGCACGCACATACGTGTGTGTGTGTGTGTGTGTGTGTGTGTGTGTGTGTGTGTGTGCACATGGAGGCCCGAGGACACACTGTGTTTTGAGACAGGATCTCTCATTGGCCTGGAACTCACTGATAAGGCTAGTCTGGCTGGCCAGGGAGCCCTGGGAACTAGCCTGTCTTTGTTGCCCTGGCGCTGAGATTACAAGCACAGGTCTGGCCTTTTAATGTGGATTCCTGGAATCAAACTCAGGCCCTTAAGCTTGCAAGGCAAGCTCTTCACTGACTGAGCGATCTTCCCAGCCTTGGCCGGAGTTCTCTGCCACTTCCTGCAGAGGTTTCTAGGGCTGGGAGCCCAGCTTGGCATCCCTCCTCCATTTGCAACTGTTTTCAGGACTGTAGTAGACATTTGAGTAACTGAGAAGGGTCTTAGAGTGTATACACCACTGTGTTAGCTAGTTTTTTGTCAATTTGAGACAAGGTATATAGTCCTCGGAGAGGAGGGAGCCGCCACTGAGAAAACGCCCACCCTAAGACTGGGCTGTATGCCACCCATGGGAGCAAGCCAGTAAGCAGCACCCCTCCATGGCCTCTGCATCAGCTCCTGCCTCCAGGTTCCTGCCCTGCTTGAGTTCCTGTCCTGACTTCCTTAGGTGAAGAGCAGCGATGTGGATGTGTAAGGCAAGTGAACTCTTTCCTCCCCAAGTTGCTATGGTCATGATGTCTCATCACAGCAATTGTAACCCCGACTAAGACTTGTTTTATAGTTGAGAAAGCTGGGTCCCAGTGAGGGAGAGGAGTTTCTTAGTTTACCCAGCCCTTCTAGATTCCACTTCTGCTCTCATGACCATAACAACAGTACCTAACACTCGTTCTAGGCCTTCGGATGTCATCCACACAGGGACATGTTCACCGGGGAACTGCCCACATGCAGCATTAACCACCAGGCCACCATGTCTTTAGTGCACGTTCCCTGGTCCCGTTCATCTGCTCCAGCTCTCTCAGCCCATCCCCTAGTCATCCGATGTTGGAAGCATCCATCAGTATTGAGGAAATAGAATGGGGAAAGGTTGTGAGGAGATGTGAGATTTCATGGGCACAAGGGCAGGAGAGTGGCTGAATCTCAAGGGAAGGAAGACATTGATGCTGGAAAACCCCAGCAGAGGCAGGTGACTGGGGAGAAAAGGATGCATGAAGTTGACCCCCAGGGGTCCTGCAGAAGGTGAGCCCCGCCCCCCCAAAAACAGACTCCTGGGGAATCCCATGAAGCTCATCCACCATGAACTTGCTATGAAGCTTAAATACAAGACCTGGAGTCTTCACAACATACGGGAATAGCATTCGATTGAGAGAATTCTGCTCTGTCCCAAGCAAATCATCCAAAAACACTTCCCGGCTTGAGAGTCAGAGCATGGAATTGCAGCAACCTAATTACAACTTGAGGTTGTTTTAATATGAGAGATAAACACATTTTCCTAATTTTAAATTTGATTTTCAAGATTAAAATCCCAATCAGAGCTTTCTTGCTATTACTTTTTATGAGCAAGGATTTCATTTAGCTGAAAGGAACACCGATCTAAGTAAGTGGTTTAGTTTTTTTCTTTTCTTCTTCTTTTTTTTTATTAACATAAGGATTTGAGGGAAGGTGGCTTCTGCCTCTGGTGCATTGGCTCTGTCATCCCAGAATGAGGACTTTATAATTCTCTTGCATTTCCCCTTGAGGTTTCAAAGTGGCTGGTGCCATTTCAGCCTTCACATCTGTTAACCTGATCTGAGCCCAACTTTTTAAATTTAATTTTTTACCTGTTTTAATGAACAAGTAAATTTTATGTATTTATATATAGCATATAACATGACATTTTGGTATCTGTATCTGTTTTGGAGTTACCAAGTCAAGCTTATTTAACATATAAAATGTTTTGTTTTTGGAGTGGCATCTCACTCTATAACCCAGGCCAGCCTGGAATGCATGTAACACTTCCTAGCCTTGCATTTGCAATAATGCTCCTGCTTCAGTCGCTTGAATACTGGGATTACAAGTGTGTGCCGCCATGGCTGGCTTCACATACCTCTTGTGAATTTACTCACCAGATTCCAAAGTACCACATGTTATAGTTATTATATAATACAATCATCATCCTCATTATCAAAGTGTACAAAGCTTGACTGTTTCAGATAAAAAAAAAATCAAAGACTTTCCTGGGAGCCTTTGCAGGTGTTTTATTGGTGTTTATGGGGTATAGTCCTTCTAGCTGCAAGAGAGTCTGGAAGTTGGGAACTTGATGTTCCCATCTTTGAGCAGAGGGGAACAATGACTGTCTGGTGTGTTCACTGAACCATTCACTCAATTGGCCTTTCAGCTAATGTTGGTTTGAATTTTTCTGTATGTGGAAATTGACCCTGAAGGCCCAAGATGCTCCCAGAGGTCATACCTGGTGTACTTTTCGCAGATCCCATGGTGAGATGGAAATTTATTAGGGCAATGCTGACTTCCTCTTCTTCTAGCTTTGAAAAAAAAGTATTAATACTTTCGGCTTCTAGAAGCAGCAGCCAGCAACGACAATGTGCAAGCAGTCCACTTTCCACATGTAGTATCTCTATTTCCGTAACAGCCCCTGTGCATTCCACGAAGGAGGCTGTTCTGGTTTCCTTTTTGTTGTTGTGATTTAAAAAAAAAAAAGTCTTATAAAAGCAACTCGAGGAGAAAGGGTTTAGTTGGCTCACAATTCTAGGTTATAGTCCATAATTTCAGGCAAGTCAGGGAGGCAGGCACTTGAAAGGAAATTGAAGTACCCAGTTGCATCCACAGTCAAGAGCAGAGAGAGAATGAATACACAGATGCTAGCATTCAGCTCACCCCCCTCCCCCCCCCGCTTTTAATAGTATAGGACCTTAAGCCTAGGGAGTGGTGCCGCCCATAGGGGGCAGGTTTTTTCCACCTCAAGTAACTTAATCAAGTTAATTTCCTCCATAGACATGCCCACAGGCCAACCTGATGTAGACACTCCCTCCTTGGGACTCCTTTCCTTGGTGATTCTAAATTGTGTCAAGTTGACAGTTACAACTATCCATCCCAAAGGTCTTGTTACAATTTGCTTCTCATGGACAAGGACACAGAAAATCACTTGGACTGAGTGGCTCACTAAGGGTGGAATGAAGTACACCTAGAGTCTAGGCCCTGCCTCATCTGGTTCCTCACTTCTTGCTCACTTCTGTTAAAACAGCACATGCCATGGACCGCTATCACAAAGCGTGTTCCTCAGGCACAGAGGGAAGGGATTTCAAAATGGCAGAGGCATAATATGGTTAAATAACTTGGAGACTCTCTGGGCAAAACAGACAAAGTCTTCTTAGATATTGCACTGCAGATGCACTTTTGGGGAAACTATGGCATGCCATTTGTTCAGCATGTCTAGGGAGGAGGAACCCCCAAGGGCAGCCAAGGGGCAGATCCTAGAATGGGCTGCTCATAGTAGCCTTGAACCATTCTGATGTTCCAAGTTGGCTTTCCAGGTATAGAAGGCCATGTTCTTCTCCTGTCTGCCCCACACAGGAGGAGGGAGAAATGTTAATATGGGAAGAATGTTCTAGAGCAGCGGTTCTCAACCATCCTGTTACTGTGATGCCTTAATACAGTTCTTCACGTTTTGGTGACCGCCCCCCCCCCCCCCAATCATACAATTATTTTTGTTGCTATTTCATAACTGCAATTTTGCTACTTTTATGAACTGTAATGTAAATATATGTGTTTTATAATGGTCTCAGGTGACCCCATGAAAAAACTGTTGAGTCTCTAAAGGGGTCGTGGACCCACAGGTTGAGAACTTCTGTTCTAGAGAGAGGAGCAACAGGAGAGGAAAAGTAGTTCTCCAGGGATCTAGTGAAGGATGTCTCACAGGCTTAGCGTCCACTGAGGCAGGTGCTCTAAGAGCCTTAGCTCCCCCTGTGGCGTCAGTTAGACCCCTCACCCTCTCTACTGTCACATGTTTGTCCTCCACTGGGTCACCTTTCCTATTTTAGTGCTGGCTTTCTCTGATGACAGCTGGCCACTCTGTTCTTGGTCTACTGCTGGAGAGAACAAACGGTTATGTAATCTTAAACGCCGGGGAAACACTAGTGCCATCGCCACCGCATACGAATTTAGCCTTGTCATTTGGAAGGCTCAGGACTGAGCTGGTGACAGGGTCAATCACGCTCAGCTACCACTGTGCATGCCAGCACCCTGTCACACATTACCACCACCACCACCACCACCACAAATGCCACCTCTAAGGACTTAATTAGGTCCCCTTGCCACTGGGAAGCCATCTCATTTGTTTCAGAGAACATTCTTTTCTCCTGATTCCTGGAGGCACTAAAGGTGCACACAGTAAGGCCATTAAAATTCAAAAGGTGATGGCCCAGCCTTAAGAACACTTATTTACTTCTCTTGCAGATATCCCAAGTTCAGTTCTCAACCCCCATATTGGGCAGCTTATAACCATATGTAATTCCAGCTCCGGGAGAGCCCATGTCCTCTTCTGGCCTCCAAGGGCACTACATCCTACACACACACACACACACACACACACACACACACACACACACACACACACCTTGATGGCGAAGCACACCTCTCTCTGCTGTTATTTTGCGTCTCTTCGCTGGCAGGATGGGCAAGATCACCCATGAGAACAGTGTAACCAAGTGGGCAATGATTTGTCTCAGCATTGACAGAAGTTGCCCAGTTGCACATTTCTATTTGCTCTTGCCTTCAAAAGGGCGGGGCTTCCTGAGCGGACCTCTGTATGTGTGCATGTTTATGTATGTGCCTGTGCATCTTATTCTTCGAAACTGTCTCTCACTGAACCCGGTACTCACTGATTGGCTAGTTTGATTGTTCAGGGATCCGCTTGTCTCTCCCTCCCCAGTGATGCTGCACCCTAGGCACTGGGGTCCACACTCAGGTTGTCCTATGTGTACCCTCAACGCCTTGTCCGCTGACCCTCAACCCCATGAGTGGGTTTGCAGGAGCCAAGCATAAAGCCCTTGTTCCACGTACTGTTCCAGCACACTGTTCAGATTGTGTCCTGATGATGACCATGCCAGCCCCACTCTGCTGAACACGGTGCAAGGGGAGAGGCTCCTGGAAATGTAGACCATTGAGGGAGGGATGGGAGGACAGACAAGGGAGGGTGTGGGAGAGAGGGCTTGGCAGCTCTTTTGATGAGAGAGGGCTTATACCTTTGGTATAGTAAAAGAGCCCTGCCCACCAAGAAGGACTAGAGCTTTTCTGGCTTGACACAGTATCAGGAAACAGTGTGTGGGGAGCGGGGAAGGTGTACCTACAAAGAGGGCAGGAAGGAGCTGGAGAGATGACTCAGAGCTTAGGAGCGAATACTGATCTTGCAGAGGACCTGCATTCGGTTCCTGCACCCACGTCAGGCGGTTCACAACAGCCTGTAATTCTAGCTCCAGGGGATCCGACACCCTCTTCTAGCTTCTGCTGGCACCTGGATTCTTGTGTGCATAACACACACACACACACACACACACACACACACACACACACACACACAAAATCTTGAACTGTTTTAAAAACAAGAAGGAAGGGATTGCCTTAAAGATTTACAAGGCCTCTGGGAAAAGATAAATCCCCAGATTCTTTGGCATTTACTTCTCCCTTGTGCTCTTTGTACTTCCACAATCACAGTGTGCACTAAGGCGCAAAGAGGCGAGGGCACAGGGAAGTGTAAACCTCACGAAGCCTTACTCTGAACTTTAGTTCCTCATGCACACTTGTGTAGTCGTACACACACGTGTATAAATATGCCCTTCCTACCTCACTCCAGGCCTGGATTCACTGGGATATTTTGATGCAGAGAATGAGTTTAACTTAAAATGGCTTAAAAAAAAAAATAAGGACATTTATTGCCAGTTAGGAGACCGTGCCGTTTGTCATCCAAACCAGGAAGTGTTTGTTCTTGCCAGATACAACAGGGGACAGTGTGTTGGCACAGACAAAAAATGGGAACGATTCTAACAAAGCCAGCACATACCATGGCATGATTCTCTTTGCCATCAAGATGTCTTTAGATGAGACAACTCCAGAATGAACTGCAGGATCTCCCAGCATCTCAGGGGCTGGCTTCCAGTCCTATTCCTTTTCATTCTCTTTCCAAGATGACTGAAGTCCCAGGCACCACGGCACCAACCTTGACAGCAGGATCAACTTTGGAAGATGAAGATATCATTTCCCAGGTGTCCCCATCAGATTCCCCATCATGGTTAGAACCACGTTGGGTGGTCTTGCTCCAGTCACCAACAAGGGCCAAGGTGTTATTTTGGTTGGTTTTCATCCCTTGGAGATGCCATTTGGTACAGTTTAGCTTCAAATATCTGGTTGTTGAACTGTCAAAATGGCCCATTTGGTAAAGTTCTTGCCATTGCAAGTGGAAGGAACTGCGTGTGATCTGTAGTGGCTGTCCTTTATAATCTCTGCAATTGGGAGGCAGAGACAGGCAGGTCCGAGCTGGCTCGCCAGCCTAACCTCCTGGGTGAGTTCCAGTCCAGTGAGAAATGCTTTATCACAAATCGAGGTGCCCCTGCCTGAAAAAAAAAAAAAAACCCAAGGTGGATGGCACCTGAGAAGTGCCATCCAAAGTCGTCTTCCACATACATGGGCATATACAAGCATGTACAAGCATACAATGTTTAACTCTGAAGGGCGTGAATAAATTGGAACTCAGTGGCAAGCATGATTGGGCAGCTGTTGGCTATCCAGAGGACTCACCACCCACTCACCAGCTCTAGAGGGTTCTGTCCTGGGGAATCCTTTGAGAAACAAATCAAAATGAGAGGTACACATCATTGATGTAAAACACCAGGGCTAAAGTGTCTATGCACATGCTCAAAGATCCTCTCATCCCCTCCTAGTTGGCTTTCTATTGGGGTGATAAAAAAAACCATAACAAAGGCAACTTGGGGAGGAAAGGGGTTATTTGGCTCACACATCCTGAGTCACAGGCCATTGAGGGAAGCCAAGGCAGGAACTTGAGGCAGGAACCTGGAGGCAGGAACTGAAGCAGAGGCTATGGCGGAATGCTGCTTACTGGCTTGCTCCCTATGGCTTGCCTAACCCGTTTTCTTACACAACTCAGGAACACTTTCCCAGAGGGGACGCCACCCAAAATGGGCTGGGCCCTCCCTCATCAATCATCAGTCAAGAAAATGTACCATGGGCTTGCCTCTGGGCCAATTGAATGGAGGCATTTTCTCAATCGAAGATCTTTCTTCCCAGATGACCCTAGCTTGTGTCAAATCGACAAAAATTAACTAGCCTACCTCTGTCACCTCTCTAGATTCCGTGACAGTCCCATCTCATTGGTAATATAGACATGAGGGTCCTTGTTGCCCAACAGCAGCCAAAATCTAGAGGTTGACATGCTGATGGCTAGTCTGTATTCTTAAACCGGAGCTCAGGGTTCCTCAGTGCCTTGCTGCTAGTCTCTGAATGCGCATGTGCTCAGGGAGAGGGTAGACCATCAGGTCTTTCTGTCTGTATAAGGTCTGCCAATACTGCTATACTGTGGTGGTATCAAAATTCAAAACAGTTTTTCCCATGTGTGGTGGAAGGTGGGATGTGAATATCCCCCACGGAAGCACACCCTTCGTGACTGTATGGGGAAAATTGGAATTGGTTGGGTCGTAACCTGGAACCCTCCATGTTTCTTCTTCTGCATGGGATGAGATATTGGAATATGTAGGCAGAGAATAACATTCAAGAGACAACTTGAATGTATTGTAATTGATTTTTCCCCCTAAAGGAATAAAGGAATAAATGAAGATGTAGAAGGGAGAAGAAAATATTGTTAGACTTTGATATTTTTGAACTGGTTTATAAATCTTAATCATAATATGAAAACTTTTCCCACATTTCATAACCAGTTTCCCTACATCAGGGAATGGCAGACTGCCTTGGGGACTGGTGCCCTATTGGTCACCAGTAGGTGGAATGGATGTGTGTGGGGGGGCTATAGAACCAGCCTTAGCTTCTTCAAAAATGCCCTATTTGGGAGTTGGAGAGATGGGTCAGTGGTTAAGAACATTGACTCCTCTTACAGAGTACCTGAGTTTGGGACTGGAATTGATCCCTGGCACCCACAAAAATACCAGGTGGGTACCTCAGAAGTTGGAGACAAAGGATCCCCAGAGCAAGCTGCCTAGGAAGAATAGCCATATCTGTGAGCTCTGGGTTTGATTGAGAGACCTTGCCTCAATAAATCAGGTGGAAAAGTAGGGGAGGGTGATTCCCAACATCAACCTCAGGCCTTCCCATGCACACACAAACATGCACAGATGCATGCAAACGACACACACACACACACACACACACACACACACACACACACACACACACACACCCCAATGGAAAAAGAAGAAATGTCCTGCTTTGTGTGTGTGTTATACCCAGTCCATGGCAGCCACCCACTTCTTCCCTTCCGCCCATGCTCTGCCTCCTCCCCACTTCTCCTCTTCCAATTAGGGCTGTCGAGGATGCGTTTCTAACAAGGAGCTGTGTGCAAGGGCTTCCTAATGATTTCTTTTTCAACATGTCATGCGTCAGGAGGCAGCTGGGAACAGAGGCGCTCGGTGCGAGCAGCCCTGGCTAATTAGGTTTCTGGCTGCCTTCTCTCTGCACCCACCACCACCGGCCTGCCCTGTCACGCCCTGTGTTGGCTCAAATTCTGCTCGCTGTCTGGGATAATTTGAAGATCCCACACAGAAGTACGCCATCTTCTACATTTATTAAAGGTTTCTCTGCTGGGGCTGATAATGCCAAAACTAATTAGGAAGTTCTTTATCCCTCCCCACCTTGGGGTATCTTCTTCATGGGTGAGCCTGTAGCAGTCGGGGAAGGGGCGGTACCACCCAAGGGATGCCTGTCATTTTGTGGGGACACTGTTTGGCTGATGATGAGACTGGAGAAGGGATGCTGTCTTCTGGGGGAGGGTAAATACAAACAAATAACCACTTTCCCTCTTGATGGGCCGCCAAGAGCAGATCAAAGAACAATGGCGAAGTCCAGCTCGGCAAACGAATGAGTTCACTGGGCTTATAAAGCATGGGTGAAGGGTTACTCACAGGGCAGCAATGGCCCCAAAGACGCTACATCACTGAAAAGTCTCACTCCCGCATAAATGATGATGTCCTAGCTGCACAGATGGAGTCCCCTCTTTCAGTCAACCTGCAAGGACCATAAAACCACCGGCAGCTCCAGTAGAGTCGTATACAGTCGAGCCATATGGGAAAGAGTGGGTGGACTGTCCAGTGAGGGAACAACCCCGCTGTGAGAGATTATCAACAAGCTCCATCTTGAGGGTGGCTCTGCAGAGTCCCAGCTTTCAGTTCAGAGGATGACATTCAACAGCGCCATCCAGGTTAGGGGGACACAAGGAGAACGTCTTGCCAAGTCAGTCTCTGTCCAGGGAGCCCCAAGAGCTGCTTACATCAGCTTTGACCATGGGCTGAGTGGTTCTAGGGCTTGGATGGAATTCCATGGCGCGTCTGCTACACCTCCAGGGTTCAGCGAGGATGGGTGGGAACCCAGGCAGGCATTTTAACGGAAAGGATTTGATACAGGGGCTTAGAAAGATGCAGGTTACGGATGAAGCAAATGCCAGGACTGAGCAGGAGCTGCTGGAAACCAAGTGACTAATGTGGAGTCAGGTGATGGCGGTCCCCCACATCTCCCACTGCCTCAGAGACACGTGGAAGAGCAGCAAGAAGAAGCTGGGAAGTGGGGGGGCTTTGGCCTTAAGACTTTGATCTAACAAGTTGTCATGTCCGATCTGAGCTGCCCTTGTAGGAGGTCCATAAGGCGGTGTAAAGTCTGCTGGAGGCTTGAAGCACTTGGTGGGAGAGGGTGTGGTGGGGAAATGCAGGCTGGAAGGCTTTGCGGGGGAGGTGCCTCTTCTTCTCCCTCCTCGGGCCTTGCTCTTTTCTGTTTGTTTACTGTCCTTTGAGGTCTCTGTCTCCCAGCTGTTGACAGAACCCTCGAAGAAACCCAGCAGGCAAAGGAGAAATGCAGTTTGCCCACCCGCACCCTCAGCCTGATGCAGACTAGGTAGCTTAGCAAGCCACAGCTGAGTCAACCAGCTAGCCAGCGCAGGAGACCCTGGGAACCCGGAGGTGAGTCTGGGCTCTCAAAGGCAGTGGTCTATCCGGAGCCTACAGACTGGGGACATGGGTAATTACACACAGTTAATTAATTACCTCGGAAAGCAGATGTCACAGGGCAACATGAGTGTGTCTGAGAGGCTCCTCTGGAGGAAGGAGACACTTAAGAACCAGTTAGGAGGAGAACCTGCGGGGGTGGGGGAGTGGGTGGGGGAGGGCAGAGGAAACAGCCCATGCAAAGGTCAGAGGGCGAGATGGGACGGAGCTTTGGGAGCTGGAGAAAGCAGAGCCTATGAGGCGAGAGATGCACAAAGGAGTTCCCCCTTCACTCAGGCCTCCTGCTGATACTTGCCCTCCAGCTAGAGGGCAGGCTGAGCTCTTCCCCCCCCTCCTCCCCCGCTGAACTCGGCCCTGGCATGCGCTCTGCGGTAGCCTAAGCTGTCCCTTTGGGCTTCTGCCTTCTGCTGCTGCGTGGTCCCCACGTTGATAAATAACTTCCCACGTCACCCGCGCGCTCCCAACTTACCTTCTCTCTGTTAAACGCAGAGGAGCCATTCCCACAGATGATTGATTTAACCTCGCTGGTGGTAAAAATTGCAAATCAAACCACCCCTGAGACGCCATTTCTCATCTCTCAAATTGAAAGGTACACTGAAGACGTGGAGAACGCGAGCGGAGGTGGGAACGTGAAGGACCCGCCGTGTGGGATGGTAGGTCCACGCTAGCTTCCCAGGAAAGAACTTAACCAGGTAAATAAAAAACTAGGTCCAGTAATTCATCTCCCTCCAGCAGTCTATGCTGAGGACACCGCACCCGGGCTTCTGTGTATGCAGATTCTATGTTGGTGGACACAATTAAGACCAGATTGAAGATGTTTGGGGTAAACCTGCCTCCTCTTGAGATCTCTCTCCCAGCTCCAGGGCAGACCCTGAGTCCTTTCCCGCTGAACACCATCTTGTGACCTTCTCTGGCATGCAGCTCTGTAAGAGACCTGTGCTGCTCTGTGGGTTTCTGACTTCTTTTTTTTTTTTTGTTTGTTTGTTTTTGTTTTTTCGAGACAGGGTTTCTCTTTGTAGCCTTGCGCCTTTTCCTGGAACTCACTTGGTAGCCGAGGCTGGCCTCGAACTCACAGAGATCCGCCTGGCTCTGCCTCCCGAGTGCTAGGATTAAAGGCGTGCGCCACCACCGCCCAGCATGGGTTTCTGACTTCTATGGTGGGTATAGACGGTAAAGTAGAGATGGTTGAGAGACCGTGGAAGGATGCGAGGCAGGTTATAGGCGAATGTGACACCATTCTGTGTAAGGGACCCGCGTGTGGGTTTTGAAATCAGCAAGGCATCCTGGACCCCACCCTTTGCACCCACTTTGTGATGCTGATGCTGGTGTTTCCTGACAGGAAATAATCTCAAGTGTCTGTCAGCTGATGAATGAGAATGGGGTAGGGATGGACCATGGAATACTATTCAGCCATGATAAAGGGTAGACGCTGCTTGTAACTTGTAACAATGTGTTATGAATTGGAGGTCATTCGTTAAGTGAAACACGGAAAGACAAATGCCAGAAGGGTAGGTAGGTAACGGTTCACCAGCAGGTATTAAGTTAGAGTTAGATAAAGAAATTCCGGTGGCTACAGATAATTATAATAAACCCCATACCTTTCTAAAACCTTGAAGAATGAAAGCTGAGCATTCTTTTTACCATAAAGAAATTATGCTTTAAACAGTCAACATGTTTACCCCGATTTGAACATTTGTGGACATGTCACATGTAGTACATGCAATTTTTTATGTTATCAGTGAAAACTAAATTTATTTATTTATTTTTATTTAAAAGATTTATTTATTTATTATGTATACAGAAGAGGGTGCCAGATCTCATTACAGATGGTTGTGAGCCACCATGTGGGTGCTGGGAATTGAACTCAGGACCTCTGGAAGATCAGTCAGTGCTCTTAACCTCTGAGCCATCTCTCCAGCCCGAAAACTAAATTTAAAAACAGGGAAATGCTATATATCTTTTGGAGACAGTCTTGGACACACTAAGAAACAGTGTTTTGCTGGATATTTGCGCATCACTCAGCCTAGTTAGGTTAATGTACAGCTTAACCGTTGTACTGTGTGCCGTTAGGCAGGGCTTAGTAAGCTTTTGGTTATGTGTGGTAGGGATGACTTTGGATCATGGAGCCATTGTGGGAGCAGATGAAGCTCAGCCTCTCTGTGGTTTGGGTCTGGAACGTCCCCCCAAACTCACACATCGAAGGCTTGGTCCCCAGCGCAGCAGCGCTGAGCCTCGGGAGTGATTGTACCATGAGGGTTCTGACCTCATCAGCGAGTGAGTCTGTCGACAGATTCACAGTCCAGTGGAGTCTTGGGAGGAGGCCTAGTTGGAGGAAGAGGATCACTCAGAGTGTGTCCTGCCCTCACCTTTCTCCCTCCTGGACACCAGGGGTGACGCCACACACTACACCAGAGGTGACAGCCCTGCTCTGCCACATGCTACATCAGGGGTGCCAGCCCTGCTCTACCACACACTACACCAGGGGGTGAGCAGCCTTCTACACACGTTGCCCGCCATGATGCTTTACCTCACTGCAGCCCAGAAACAGTGATGCCCTGTGACACCCCTGAAACCAGGAGCCAACTACATCTTTCAAGTTGATTTTCTCAAGTTTTATTTATTTATTTATTTTTGTCACAGTGATGGAAAGCTGAGTGACTAGAAGGATATGGGGAAGGCAGGCTTCCTGCAGATGTCCACAGTGGTCCTGTAGGGTACCAGTGGGGTGGAGCATAGGCATAGGGACTCCTGTGAATGGTATATCAAGAGAGAGACAGAGATGGAGATGTAGGCATGTGTACACACACACACACACACACACACACACACACACACACACACACAGAGTTTCCAGTGACCCTGGGGTATCATGGTCCTTGGTCACTAAATAGGACTTGGGAATTATGGGATAGGAGAGAGAGAAGGAGGCTGGAGTCAGCAAAGCTGACCCTGGAGCTTTAGAAAGAGGACACCTGGGTAGAGAGGGAGGGTGTGTCCCACCCCAGAGAGCAGCTCTGAAGAAGGAGGGCAGAGCCAAGGACCAGCTCAGTGGATGGAAAGATGGGCCTGCCAGCCCCTCCCATTGATGACGCTTGGTATTTAATCCTCTAGTGGAGCTCACAGCTTCCCCTGGAGCGGCGGAGTGAGGAAACCCAGATCTGATATGTTTAACTAAAAACCAGTGAGAAAAATAAGAATGGCTGAAGCGATTGAGTTTGGGAGTGCCAAGATTAAATGCTCTGGTTCAGACAAGCCTGTGGGATTAGAGCGAAGTCCAGTGGGAACACATACTTCTCACATGCTTCATACATGAGTGAATGTACCCATATACACATGGGCAAATCATACACGGACATGTGCATGCACACAATAGAGCCACACACACACACATGTACACACACATGTGCACATGCATATATATATAGATTGCATGCACACAGGCATGTATACGTATGCACACACATATACACATCATGTTCATGTATACTTATGAAAGCATACAGTCACATGCAGGCAAACAGGCATACACAAGCACGCTTGTGCACACACATGCATACAGGCATGCACACACATTAATGCACACACACACACACACACACACACACACACACACACACACACGTAATGTGTTCTCATCTCCAAGAAGATGCCAGGAGGTTGACAGCCACTCCATTTGCAAAGAGGTTGGCATAAGTCACCTGCTCTACAAATGGGACAGAAGCAGGTGCTACACGATCAGGATCATAAAATTTCAATCTGCCCATGGCAGTGGTCAGAGCTCTAAGTTGACAGCAGGGATGGGAGCGGAGAAGCAGGCCCAGTCCAGGCCTTTCCCTCCTTTCCGGGGACCGCGTTCCCTTTATTGGGCCCTGCCTCCCCTTGCCAAGTCTTGAAAGCAGAACACAGCAAGAGGCCGTGGCCTCTGAGTGTGCCACACTGTAAATCCTTCCAGTGGGAAGTGAGATTTATGGCGTCCTGAGCGAGGGCGGCAGGCCCAGTTTGTGTTAATAGCCTTATTAGTTACATGGCTGTAAAACCAGGTCTCCACACTACTGAACAGCTACCGCACTGCTCAGCAGTGTTCAGAGAGCACGCTGAAGCTCCTTGACATAGTCTTAAAGCCCCTGGAACCTCATTAGAGAAGCCCCCCTGATGGGTTAGAGACAGAGTTTCAAGGGGGATCAGTGACCACAGCACAGCCATCTCTGCCTGTCATTTGGGTCAATTCCCACCTATGATCCCAAATGGGTGCGGCTTTCATCTTGACCGTGCAGAGGCCAAGAAGTGTTGCTGATGCAGCCCGAGGCAGTGATCTCATAACCCCATTAGATCCGAGTGCCTCTGTGGCAACCAGTAGCAGAAGCCCCCTAGGAGGAGTCAGCACAGCCTAGGAACACAGTGTGACAGAAGGGTGACACCATCATGTTGGTTGGAGAATGAGAAGTCTGGCTACAGAAGGTTGTCAGTTCCCCCAAATACCCACCTCCGACAGAGCCAGGGAGCCAAACAGCAAACTCCTAAAGCTCAGCTACAGTGAAGAGATGCACGAGCCTGTCACTGAAGGATGTGCTCATCGCCAAGACACACAGAAACAGTGTAGAACAAATCACCAGGAGACGTGGCTATGCAGGAAAAACCTAAAACCATTCAGATGGATTCACCCAGCACTTACCTTTAAGGGGGTCGAATATCACATACATATAGAGGGAATTATTGCCAACAGTTAGTTACTTGCGAGATAATAAAGTAAGTGGTTTAATTATTAGTTAATGATGAATTCCATTCTATACACTTGGAGGCAGGGAGTGGTCACATGAAAGAGACTAGGGAGGCTGCCTCCGTGGCTTTCCACTTTCCCTCCCTAGAACACCTCACGGTCGTTCAGCCCCATGACAAGCATCTTGCACATGTTACATTCATCATCCCACGTAGTCCTTCTAACCTCCCTGTGTGCCCTCGGAGGGCTGGACTTGAATACTGGCTCAGACACAAACTATGGGATCGTGGGTGAGTTACACAAAGCAGAGACGGAATAAGTCTGGGGCATTAGAAGACTGTAAATAGGTAATAGAATACGGGGGCAGCAACAGCAGTTGCTTTTCAGGCTGTTGGGGGTGAGGAGGTCAGGTGAGGTGCTGGGTTGAAAGTTGGTGATTCACCTGTAGGAAGTGTGCAGTGGCGTCATGTGTCCCTACGTCACTGTGAGGAGCTTACAGATCAGGAAGGAAAAGGATGGGCTGAGCCGTGAAGCAACCCGCTCAGTGCTGCATGGGCCTCGCCCAGTGGCTGTCAGGGTCCGCTATCTCTACTCAACTCCCTCTTTCTCTGATTCATATATAAATATTACTGGAGTGTTTAATGCATAGAGACAAAGGCATCTTGTGTAATCCTTGTCTACAAGCATCCAAAATGGGCACTTAGGGTTGGGTGGCCATGTCAGAGGAGCAGCAGGTGGCCATTGAAGTTGGAGGTGCCAGCCCACCAGGAGGCGACTCCCTGATGGGTGAATCTCGGATAGGCAAGGCCCCCGAGACCACAGACCCAGGAATGTCTTTTGCTTCTGCTGTGCCTTCACATGTTTGCTGCTGTATCTGGCATGGTGTGAATCGGTGCAGGGAGATCCCCACTGCCTGTAATGTAGTGTGTTTATCTCATGGAAACATCCCACCCTACTGGGCATTTTTACCTGTGGCTTATTATGAAGGTAATTTCTTCCTAAGATGTACCGTCTAATTGATGATAGTCATGTTAGTTTAAATAGAGTTTTGATGATTAAATATATAAACAAGGCAGTGTCACACTGCTACAACACATGAGTTTCCATTGAGGAGCTATGTAGACTGTATATATAGCGTAAGCTAATGATTAAGAAAAGCAATTGAGTCCCAGAAGCCCAGCCAGCTTCAATTCTTCTCATCTTAATGTTGGGAGATGTGTTCACAGGTTTCAGGGTGCCTCAGAACTGAAACAAAGCTTTGAAAATAGCTTAAAGTTAGACTAAGATGTTTTGTAAAATAGCTTTGAGGTAAAAAAAAAAAAAAACCCAAGAAAACAATCTAAAGTTCTAGAAAGGCACAGAGTTGAGTGAGGAGCTCATTAAGGTCCGGGAACAAGAGCAAATCAGCCCAATTATCATTAGCTGGCATGCCTTTCTTGCTAGGATTGGTTGATGACCAAAGGTGATGATTAATTCCTTATGCCCATTTTTGTCCTCAATCCCCTGATATAAATAACTATTGATGAGTGGGTGTGTACCCTAAAGATTTAAAATAGAGCTGACTGATTCTTTTTTGTATATAAAAGTTTAGGTTTGTGATTCCTTTAAGATTCATTATAAGATTACCTTCAAAGATGAGTAATAAAGTAATTGGACCTTTCTTTGTAACTGCAAAGCTCAGCCTGACAGTAAAAGACCTGACTGAGAAGAATATCTTGCTTGCCCACACAGTTAATCTACAACAAGTTACTTGGGTAGGAATGTACGCAGGTTCTTGGGATAATTTGTCTTTCATCTGTAATATATAAAATGTTTAATCATGTAAGGGATATGGAAAACACACTGTTTTTTACTTGTATTCATTGTAATCATTCACTTGAAAAACAGAATGTAACCACATTGTAATTTTTATATTATCTTAAGGATTTTGCTAGGGTATATAAGCTGTCAGGGAAAGAATCAAGATAGAGTTAAAATGGGTTAGAAGGAAAACACCAGGAATGAGAGAGTTAGAAGGAACTAGAAGGGAAAAATCCAGAATAAAGATAGAGTTAGAAGGAAAACACCAGCCAGGTGGTGGTGGCTCACGCCTTTAATCCCAGCACTCGGGAGGCAGAGGCAGGTAGATCTTTGTGAGTTCGAGGCCAGCCTGGTCTACAGAATGAGATCCAGGAAAAGTGCAAAGCTATACAGAAAAACCCTGTCTCGGGGAAAAAAAAAAAAAAAAAAAGGAAAACACCAAGAATGAGAGAGTTAGGAGGAGAGCATCAAGAGAGTTAGAAGGTGAAGGAAAACATCAAGAGAGACAGAAGGAACATTTCTGGATAAAGATGAGGAAAGAGAATATAGAACACAGAATGAAGAATACAGAACAGAGAAGAAAACCATAAGAGAGTGTGTGAGTGTCTTTTCCCCCACCCCCTCAGATAAAAAAGCCTTTTACGTGCTTGCCAACTCTGTGGATTCCCTTTGAGCCCTGAGCTGCTGGAGGCTGGTCCCCCAGACAGCGGTAGGGTTAGAGCTGGGGATGGAATTCTCAAGGCATGGGCTTCCTGGGAGACTGGATCTATGGCCTGTCTCCTGGTGGCTGAGGTTGGCTTGAACTCATCACTGTTAGGTCCTCCTGTGCTGGAGCAAACCATTGACCTCATGACCTGGAAGAGGAGTGGGTTTCAGAGCTCACAGGGCAAGAAGGTTCTAGTTTCTTCTGCTGCATGCGCGTGATTGACAGACACGTGCATGGAGACCTGGTCCCTGAAGTGCTCTTGCCAAGATTAATCTCACTAAAAGTTGGTGAATGAGAATGTCCCACATAGACTTAGATATTTGAATCCTTGGGTCCCAGTGGGTGGTGCTGTTTGGTGAGGTTTAGGAGGAGTGGCCTTGCTAGAGGAAGTAAGTCACTGGGAGCGGGCTTGGAGGTTTCAAAGCCTCAGACATCCCCAGTGTGTTCTCTCAGCTCTGTGCTTGTGGCTCAAGATGTGAGCCCCCAGCTTCCCTGCATCATAGGCTCTAACCCCCTGAAACCGTTAGCGCCGATAAACCCTTCTGTAAATTGTGGTGGCCCTGCATGGTGTTTCCACCACAGTGACAGAAAAGTAACGCAGCACATTGACAGAATGCCTGTGCATCTCTGCCCGGTGTCTTTGTTCACCTCTGATGGGAGGTAAAAGAGGCTCTGCAGCCTCATGCAGCCTCATGCAGCCAGGAGTCGGAAGCTCGGAACACCACCTCTGCCTCACTCTACTGTTCAAAGCCAGTCCCGTGCTCAGACTGCACTAAGGAGTTGGGGACAGTCTCCATCCTGTGGTGGGAAGAGCCACCAACAGGGAAGTGACTAGATGGAGGGATGTTGTATCATCTTTGCAGACAGTTTGAGGGGTACAGGTCAGGGGGGGAAGTTTCCCCGAATAGGCAACATCTAACTTACACGTGGCTTACTCGGGTGTCAGTTGGAGACCATGGAGTGCTGAACCTAGGGCGTAAGTGAAAGCTCAGCAGCAAACAGTACATAGAACCTTCCAGAGAGTTGAAGGAAGATTACAGATCCAGGGGATCTCATGCCCTCCCTTGGCCTCCTTGGGCACTTCACTCGTGTGCACAAACACATGTACCAGTTGCTCACACATACACATAATTATATAAAAAAATTTTGAACATTGCAGTATACACTTGTGACCTCAGTGCTGGGAGACGGAGACGGGAAGAACCCTGGGGCTCATGTGTTTGAAAGCTAGGTCACAGCTGCTGGTGCCATTTTGGGGAGATCGTGGGACACTTGAGGCAGGACCTTCCTGGGGGAAGTAGGCTCTCTGAGGGCAGGCCTTCAGTGGCATTTTGTACATAGCTACTTCCCGTCTTTCGTTCTCTACTTCCTGACCATCCTGAAAGAAAGGAGTGCCTAAGCCATATGCTGTCACTACTGGAATCTTCTGTGTCTGCGTGCAGGGCCAGAGACCAGGCATAGAACCCTCCAAAGCCGTGGGCAAAGCATATATTTTTACACCTTTAAGTCTTTAAAAGAAAGATGTATGTTTCTTGTTGTTTGTGTGTCTGTGTGTGTGTGTGTGTGTGTGTGTGTGTGTGTGTGTGTGCATCTATGTGCAGGAACGCTTAGAGGCCAGAGGAGGACACCCTGATCATCGGGAGCTGGAGTTGCTGGTGGTTGTGAGCTGCCTCATTCGGGTGCTGGGAACTCAACTCGGTTCTTCTGTAAAAGCAGGAAGTGCTCTTACCTGCTGAATCACGCCCCCCACCCCCAATCTTTTATACAAGGCATTTGAATCCTGGTAACACAAAATCGCTATCACAGTGTGTGGGATGGGACAGAGCAGTCTCCTCTGTTCCCACAGTGCCGGTCACCGGCAGGTGCACACCACCTTCCTTTCCCTTCCGTCCTCTCCCCTTTCCATTTCTGCAGAAACCACCACCCTCCCCATCTCATGCCTGGCTGGCTTCAATAATCTGCTAATTAGTCTCCCTGTCTTCTGGGTCTCCACTTTCCAATCCATCTTGCCTGCTGTCACTGGGCCAAGCATTCTAAAACGAAGCTTAACACCATGTCAGTTTTCTATGGAAAACAACCGCTACCCTGCTGGGCTCGGCGATCCGTCTAGGAGGGACTGAAGAGTCTGTCAAAAGAGACATTGTAGGTCTTCCTTGGTGTGGTTTCCACAGCGTATCTCTTGCTGGTGTTCTCCTGTGCCAGATGCACAAATATCACCGGCCGTTTGGATCCCTTTCATGTCAACAACAATGGCCTGCTGTGGCCATAACTGTCCAACTCAGTCACATTTGCCTTTTGACTTGGCAGGGTAGATCTGGAAAGGGGTTTTCAGATTCCCCCCTCCGGGGTGGGCTTCCTGCCCAGCCTGGGGGGAGTGCTGGTCGGCAGATGGCCTCCAACTGTCAGTGTCCGAGACAGCTGTAGAGACGCTCCCTCCCCAGCGCCATGCCCTTTCTGGCTGCTCACTGGCCAGAGTAAGACAGAGGGAGGGGCTTCGTGGTTTTGACTCTGCCTGGCTGGCTGGCTGGCTGGCACTGTTGGACGTGTGTTGAGATAATTTTTGTTTGTTTTGTTTTGAGACAGGGTCTCCAGCCTAAGAGAACTGAACTTGTAGCTTAGGATGGCCTTGGACTCCTGATCCTCCTGCCTCCACCCCTGAGCTGTTGACATCTCCGGTGTGCATCACTGAACCTGATCCATGTGATACCGAGGGTGGAGCCCAGGGCTTTGAACATGCTCGACAAGCCTTCTGCTCACCGAGCTACATCCTCCTACATTCCCAACCCAACATTGCCATTTTGACCTTCGTGCCTGATCCTGCTTCCTCCTCCTCCTCTTCATCGATGCTTTATTGATGGCTTTATGGAAATGTAACTTACATAGTATGCCATGCATCTTTATGTATTTATTGCGGATGACCACAATAGTTCTCAGTATACTTGATGCCATGTGGCTTTCATCACGTCAGATTTAGAAGGTTCACCTCCTTGAAGCCAGTGCTTGGGAACATCCATTCTTCCCCCCGCAAGTACTGAGTCCTAGACAACCACTAACATGCTTTCATCCCCAGTGATCCAGATGTTCAGGAAAGCTCCCATAAATGGAATCATAAATGTGGCTCTGTGAGTGTGTGTGTGTGTGTGTGTGTGTGTGTGTGTGTGTGTGTGTGTATGTGTGTGTGTGTGTGTGTGTGTGTGTGTGTGTGTGTGTGTGTGTGGCTTTTTACTCCTTTTCTATTTTTTTTTTAAGACAAAGTCTGATGTAGCCAAGGCTAGCCTAGAACTTCCTGTGCACTTGAGGATGATCTTGAACTCCTGAGTCCCCTGTTTCCACACCCCCCCCCATGTGCTAGGATTACAGGTGTGCCCCCTGCACTACTCCTATTTTATGCGGTTCTTGGATGGAGCCCAGGGCTTCGTGCATGCTAAGCAAGTGCTCTACCAACTCACCTACATCTCCAGCCTGGCTGGCTTATTTTTCTTAGCATGATGTCTTCAGTGTCCATCCATGTTATAGCATGTATCCATAGCTCATCCTCTTTTTAAATTGTTGAATACCATTCTCCAGGGTGAGTGTACATGTTTTATCCATGTTTTCATCAGTGGATGGATGTTTTTGGCTATTTACACTCAGTTGGGCTGCTCTGAGCACTCTTATACAGGTTTTTGTGTGGGCATACTTTCCTAAGCAACATTTTGTAATCCAAGCTCTTATCTCTGTGTGCTCTCGAGAATGCAGGCTGTACTGACCCATCGAGGATTTATTTTACAGACAAACTTGCAAAATAGAAAATGGGAGCTGCAGAGATGGCTCAGAGATTAAGAGCCCTTGTCTTCCGCAAGACCCAAGTTCGGTTTCCAGCACCTACGTCAGGTAGCTCACAATCGCCTGTAACTCCAGCTCCAGGAGATCAGATGCCCCCTTCTGGCCTCCGAGGGCACCTACACTCACATGCACATACACAGAGAGACACACTGGCATACAGATAATTAAAAAGAAAGTATGTGTACATAAAAATGGCATGTGCATTATTATGGAATTGTCCTTTGTGCCAATAAAACATTGGAAACAACAGGAAGTAAATGTTAGTTCAGGCTGATCAGAGAGGTTCTGTGATCTGTTAAGTAACACAGTAATTAAGTGGTGGTCTCAGCACTCAAACGCAGCTCTGTGGCTCTGTATCATATGCCTTCTTTACCTCTCTCTCTCTCTCTCTCTCTCTCTCTCTCTCTCTCTCTCTCTCCCTCTCTCCCTCTCTCCCTTCCCCCTCTCTGCTAGATTCTAAGTGATTTTTTGTACACCACCCTGACAGCAGCGACCTCCAGTCTAGAAACAGCACACCTATAGGCTTAGTCTGGACAGTACATGTTCACAATGTTCAAAAATCTGTAACTCCACCTGCAAGTACAGATTATACAAGTCATTTATTTAATTAAGATTTTTTATTTTTATTTTTATTTATTTATTTATTTTTTGGTTTTTTTTCAAGACAGGGTTTCTCAGTGTAGCTTTGTGCCTTTCCTGGATCTCGCTCTGTAGACCAGGCTGGCCTCAAACTCACAGAGATCCTCCTGCCTCTGCCTCCCAAGTGCTGAGATTAAAGGCATGTGCCACCACCGCCCAGCTATTTAAGATTTATTGATGTATGTTTTTTATGTACATGGGTGCTTTGTCTGCATGTACATCTGCACACCAGAAGAGGACAGTTGCGAGCTGCCATGTGGGTGCTGGGAACTGAACTTAGGACCTTCGGGAAGAGCGTGTGTGCTCTTAACCATGGAGCCATCTCTCTAGTCCCTCATTTTTTCATTTTAAAGCTGAGGGCACCGACTGAGGGCAGTTGGCTTGCTGCCTCTGTGGCAAGGCGCCAAAGCTGAGTAGTGAGTGAGTGTGTCTTGGTCTTGGGCTCTCAGTACCCAGCGTCCTTCTCCACTTATCCCCCACCTGGCCCTTCTGGGCGTTTGAACAATGTGGTGCTGTTTTGACCTCAGCATTTACTCCTCCAGGTCATGACCTCCATCAGTGACCTGCCACACTAGTGAAGCCCAGGTCCTTGGCACCCCCTGTGCTGGTTCTCTTCCTCATGCTGAGAGGAAGGGGTGAGATGGGAAACTCAGATGGTGTTTCCAGTTGCCATGGTGACCAGAAGACACTCCTGCAACAGTTGGGAGGCGGAGTCAAACCTCAAGGGACCTGCAGGGTTTGGTTCCTGGGGCCAGCTCCCTTCCTGCCTTGAGGGTGTATATTCCCTCCTGCTGGATTCTCCCATGGTGTGGGGCAGAGCTCTAGGTCTCTGGGTGTGGGGTGAATGCCTGTGTGTGCATGAGTGCGTGTACACGCGCGTACCTCCTGCGTGTGCGTGTCAGAGATAGACATCAGGTGTCTTCTGTTGCTCTCCATTGCACGGGTGTGTGCACGTGTGTGTGTGGGGGTGCATGGGTACGTGCATGCTTTGGGATTCACTCACCCGTGTGTGCACAGAGAGTCCAGATGTTTGACGCAGAGTGTCTTCCTCTATAGGGCTTCCCCACCTTGTTTTCTGAGACAGTGTCTCTCAGGGAACCTGGAGCTCACTGTTTCTGTTAGACCAGCTGTCCAGTGAGCGCTGGGGTTTGCCCGTCTCCACAGCTTCCTAAGGCTGGGGTTACAGAAGCATGCCACCATGCCCAACTTTTACATGGGTGCCGTGATTATAAATGTGGGTCCTCATGCTGTTAGGCGCTTCACCCATTGGCCCATCTACCTTCTTTTTATTAAGGCATCCGCTCTGTGATAAGATGAAGGCTCCATGATTTTGACCTTATCTTACCTTTGGCATCTCCTTGAAGGCCCTGTCTGCAAGTGCAGTCTCCATGGTGGTTGGGGCTTCAAGAGTGACTTTGGGGAAGACAGACACACTGTTCCTCTGGGGGACTGCTTCCTACAGCAGCTTGACATCTAACTCCAGGTGGTACCTGTGACCCGGACCATGCCTTGCCTGTGGAGTCTGTAAACACCCTGACATTGTTCCTCGTACAGATTGCGCTAGCATCCATAGGCAACCATGGCGGCTAGTTGTATGTCAACTTGACACAAGTTCAGGTCATCTGGAGAGATGGAACCTTAATTGAGAAAATGTCACCATCGGCCTGTGGGCATTTCCTTGACATGATTGGTGTGAATGGGGGCAGTCCACGGTGTGTGGTGTCACATCTGGGCAGATGGTTCTCGGGTATACAAGAAAGCAGGCTATGAGGAGCAAGCCGGTAAGCAGCGTCCCTCCATGGCCTCTGCATCAGCTCCTGCATGCCTTCTCTTAGGAGAGACTGTAAGCTGTAAGATGAAATAAACCCTTTTCTGCCCAAGTTGCTGCTGGTCATGATGTTTATTGAAACGATTTGAAAGCAAACCAGGACAGCTCCTGATACTTACAACCAAAGGGGAAGAAAAGAACAGTGGATTATAGGCTTCTAGTTCACGACGGCTGTGAGCATGGCTGTGAGCATGGCCGTGAACCTGGTTGTGAGCATGGCTGTGAACCTGGTTGTGAGCATGGCTGTGAGCATGGCCGTGAACCTGGTTGTGAGCATGGTTGTGAGCATGGCTGTGAGCATGGTTGTGAGCATGGCTGTGAGTATGGTTTTGAGCATGGTTGTGTTCACCTGCAGGCAGGTGACATCAGCTCTGGGACCCTCGGTTGCCTTCTCTATAAAATGGGGATCAAGTAATATCCAAAGGTTGAGTTACTGTTGGGGTTTCATGACCTAATCTATGTAGAGTCTTGGCTTCATTAATGGTATGTAATTGGTACTTAACAGGTGATTGGTTAAAATAGTATTGATTTGTTTGCTGTGTGTGTGTGTGTGTGTGTGTGTGTGTGTGTGTGTGCACTAAACATCTGACTAGAAGTCAGAGGACCACATGTTCAGTTGGTTCTCTCCCTCCACCATGTGGGTTCCGGGGATTGAACTCAGGTCTCAGGCTGGGCAGCAGGCTCACCTACCCACTAAGCCATCTTGTTGGCCCCCACAATTATTTTTTTTATAATAGCCATAATTTTTGTTATTATTTTTCAGCAGCCCACCTGGATCTGGTGAGTTCCAAGTCCCTCTCAGCTTCAACTGACTCATGCCTGAGTATTAACAGCCTAGTGTCAGGACAGGGTTTTCAGGCGTCTCCCAGGGTCCCAGGGTTATTCCCAACATTTTTGCACAAAAGATGTTTCTGTTTTTTTCTTTTCTTTTCTTTTCTTTTTTTGTCTGGAGGGACTGGCACTTTCATCAGATTCTTAAAAGGGTCCACGACCTCCCACAACAGTTATGGATGCTTCTCGAATATGAGGGTTTCCATGGTATTTCAGGGTGACCCCGAAGAGGGGGAAGTTTGATCCTCCTGAGTGCTAAGGCGACAGGAAGACAGATTTCAGCTCTGAGCTGTAACATAACTTTCAGAAAAGCCGGGCAATCTAAGGCTCACAATCAGCTTTATCAAAGCAATTTAGTGGGGATGTTCCTATCTCCCAGCCATGGGCAGTCCCACGGGGAGATAAAATTCGATGGGAGCAGCGAAGACTCTTATGTCCTTGGTAAAGGTCAATGCTGTTTGCAGAAGTGTCAGTGAGAAGGGCAGCTGGGCTGTTCCAGAACGAGGCCCCAGGCTTGACCTCTTGTCAAGACATACACAAGACCTTGGGGACATTCTCTGCAAACTGGAGGCCTAAAAATTATGGACAAATGCTTCGATGGCCCAGAGTCACTTCCAAACGTTAGACCCGGCTACTGTCCATCACAGACATCTTTGATGGCTGCCTCTTTCTTCCTTCTTCGTGTGTGTGTGTGTGTGTGTGTGTGTGTGTGTGTGTGTGAGTGTGTGCACGTGCGCGTGCGCCAGAAACTAACCCTAGGTGGCCTCCTCCACACACTTTGTGTTTCAAGATGGAGTAGCTCTTTGACTTTAGACTAGCTGGCCCACAATCTCCAGAGATCTGTCACTACTTCACACTGTGACTACAAACATGCTTCGCCACACTTGTTTTTTTGTCCCTCCCATCCCACCCCCCCCCCCCCATGACGTGATTCCAAGGTTCAAAACTCAGGCCTTCCTGCCAGGCGGCGGTGGCACACACCTTTAATCCCAGCACTCGGGAGGCAGAGCCAGGCGGATCTCTGTGAGTACGAGGCCAACCTGGTCTACAGAGCGAGATCCGGGACAGGCACCAAAACTACACAGAGAAACCCTGTCTCGGGGGCGGGGGGGGGGGGGGGGGGAACCAACCCAAACCTCAGGCCTTCCTGCATGTACAGCAAGCGCTTCACTAACGGACCCATCTTCCTAGCCACGAGTTGCTTCTTATTTAGAGCTATTTGTCTTAAACTCAGAACATGGATGCCTAATAGTCAAGATAATGCAGCAGGAGGAACAGGTTTTTTTTGGTGTTGTTTTTTGAGACAAGGGCTCAGTATGCAGCTCTGACTGGCCTGGAACGCACAGAGATCTGCCTGTCTCTGCCTCTCAGGTGCTGCCGTTAAAGGTGTGCACCACCACACCTGGCCTTGAACAGCTTTCGTGGGGGTGAATTTATTAATGATTAAAATCGATAACGGAGATTCATGTTCACATAGGTAGGCCCAAAGGTAAAAGCTGGTGGGAGAAATTTCGCTGTTGAGATCAGGAGCTCAGAGCCTCAAAACAGGATCACCAGGGCTGCTTTTTGCTGTTAAGACTAGGTGAAAAACGCTGGGGACAGTATCCTCAACTTCAGGGCGGAGCCTTCGCTGTACTTAGCATAGCCCAAGAGGTTCCTTACTGTTTGATCTAAATCTTATGAGGCCAGATATCCCCAGTCAGCCAGAGCCTTGGAGGGGACAGCTCAGCCATATCTTACAGAACAGACTATTCTTGGGGCTGGCGGTGTAGCTCAGGGGTAAAGCGCTTGCTCAGCCTGTGCCAGGCCCTGGGCTGGACCTCAGCGTTGCATAGTGAGAGAGGTGTGTGGCACGCACCACCTTTTCTTAGAAATGTCAACAGAACTTAGGGCCGATGTGCGTTGCTGTTATGTGGGCTCATGTGCACATCTCAAAGTTGATTGGCTGACTGGTATTGGTGCAATTATTAAGGCCACTCCTCGTAGTTAAAAGGGAGGTTGATTTAGTGGGGTAACTTACAAGTGAAGGGATAGGCTGCAGGGTCTGGGAAAGGTGTGGCGCAGTCCGGCGGTGTTCTCTGGAGAACTCTGCTCGGTCTACCTCCAGCGTCCAGGGTCCAGGAACCAAGAGAGCCAGCACATCCGGATCTGGGGTCTTCAGGGGTCCTCTCTCGGCCCCGCCTTGTAGGCGTGACAGTTACGGAAGCCTCAATGGGGGTTGGAACTTCCAGGTCAAAGCTGGAATGGCTACCCACTACAGACTGGTCCTCAGCTCCATCTGAAACAGAGAGGCTCCATGCCACTGGAGTCCTGCTCTTAAAAAGCTTTGCAGGTGCTTGTGAGTCAAACTGGATGCATTTGTCTGCTTCTCATCCCCCCCCCCATCTCTCTGTCTCTCATCTCCTACCGTGGGATGGTACAGCATGCAGATTTGGAATTCCCAGCCCCCATTACTGTAAATCTGTTCTTTAGAATGTGCCCAGCCTGTGGTCTTCTGCCATGGCAACACACAGGGTGGAGTGGACACTCCGCTTGGTTCCCCCGTCAGTTGTGATCCTCATATTTCTTGTGTGTTTCTCAGGATGTGTTGTAAAATCTGGATCATATAGGACGGAGCCAGCAGGGATTTATGAGTGCTCACGTACTAGGTTTGGTGCTGGGCATACGGAAAATAATACACCAGATAGGAACACCTGGCACATATCAGAGACGGGGATTTGGGTCCGATAATTCCGAATATGACAAAGTGCCAAGTGGAGACTTCTGGGGTCAGGGAGCTTGGTGGCCCC
The DNA here is from genome assembly GCF_007827085.1 of Peromyscus californicus insignis. Lineage (NCBI taxonomy): Eukaryota > Metazoa > Chordata > Mammalia > Rodentia > Cricetidae > Peromyscus > Peromyscus californicus. The sequence goes on along the minus strand of NW_026294540.1, from coordinate 7,195,756 downwards.
TTGAATCTGTGCCTAGTAGGTAAGGCCAGCCTGACTCCTCTACTTTCCCATGCTCCTCAAACCCCCAAGTCAAGGAGGGAAGTGCTGAGGAATGGTGGCTTGCCAGCACTAGGCCTCAGGGACCTCTCCTGGTCTAAATCAAAGCTGGATGCACAAGAGTCAGCCCTGAGTTCAGTGTGGAGTTTACAGGTCAGGGAGGCTGAATGGACTCTGGGACTGGTGATAAACCACTGTAACTCCTGCTGGCTCTGTCCAGTCCATGGTTGGCTCTGTGTCTCCATGTCCCAACATGGTAGGGAGAGGGGCAGAAGCTCGGATCTGCTGATACCCAAGCTGGAGCTCCACCATCCAGCAGTGATGGTGGTGGGGTAAGCATCTGCTGTGGGGGTCCCTGTGATCGGGGATGGTCTTCATCTTGGGAAGTGCTTACTTACAAACAAAAAAACAACAACCGGAGGAAAGGGGTGGGACATAGACCCACTTATGAGCAGAAAGAGACAAAGTTCTATGGAGGGAGAGGAACAATGGAGGCATTGTGGGTAGTGATATGGTCATAAATGGAGAGAGAGAGAGGAAAAATGTGGTGAGGTGGTGGGAAAGAACAGGGCCCTTGAACAAAACGTTTATGTCCACCATGAACTTAGTCCCACTTTAGTGATGACCAAGAGATGCGGAGGTCTAGAACAGCATGCCTTTAGTTATATGAATTCTACAGTGCTCCAAACTAAGCCACATGGCTCTGATTAGAGTTGCACATGTACCCTTGAGTTAGTTCTAGCTTCTAAGTAACCACAGAATTTGAACTTCCTTCTCTCTTAATGTCACAGGGGTTGGCCTTGCACATCAGCTGTGGATGACTGGTAGAAGTTGACTGGGGGCCAGTTGCTGGGCGAAGACAGATTAAGGTTTGTGAAGAAGATAAAGAAACGGATGGCTGAGGCCAAGCCACCGGCCCTGGTTGCACAGTCTGCCCGTGGGAGAGGTGGGGGTGGTTCTGGGAATGGAGGACTAATCTTTCTTCTAAGTATTAACCCAGGCACTTTTTGTGACATGGCTGCTCATGGCTCATTTGTGATTTCTAAGACACTCTATGGTGTCCTTTCTGCACTTTTATGAGGTGGTATCACACTAGGCTTTCTCAGATGTCCTTTTCCTCCCAAGAACATACACACTCACAAACTCATCAAACCCTTAGCAGATTCCAGGTTCCAGTGTGCTCTTGTTACATGGATCTCATTCAGACTAATCTGTCTAGTCTACCTACTAGCTGGTCTTCTTTGTATGAGGACATTTCCCTCAGATCCCGAGCCATCAACCCCTGCAAATGGTCTCCCATTGCCTGCTTCTTCTCCCTCTCAGAAGACATTTGAGTATTTATAAATCCCATTTACAGGGAGGACTCATGTCAGTTGGAAGGAATATTACTCAACCATCCAGGGGGATGTTTAAATCCCAGCCTTGACCCTGCAGATTCTAAATCATCTGTGTGTTGCAACATAAATCATGGCAAGCAGGGTTATTAATAACACACATATTGTAAATAACAGCTATGGTCACTGTGGAGTTTTGTGGTATGGTGGGCAATCTTGATGGTAAACTTAGCTTCGGTGAGAGATGGCTAGGAGGCAGAATTCATCCATGGGCTCACATCTGCATAGGGTGCTGGGAGGTGGGGTCTGCATGGAGGATGTACATCACCAGGTGCATGCCCTTGGGGGTTGCATCTTACTAAGGCTCCTTCCTGTTACTGCTTCCCACCTCGTAGGAAATGGACAACTACCTCTCCCACATTCTCCTGCTGCCACAATGTTCTGCTTCACTGTGAGGTTCAGAATCAGTGGAGCAGGACTGTGGGACATAGTCTCCAAAACCATGAAGCAGAAAAATAAATAATTCCTCCTTCAGCCGTTCTGTTCACAGCTTTGAAAAACATTATAGAGTTAAGCTCTTCAGTGCAAGCTCTAGTAGACATTTTTGTACCTAATGTATAGCCCCCCCCCCCATTAACTGTTCATAAGCCGGAGGCTTGTTCTGGGCAGTATCACATTTGGCTCGGTAAATAGAGGAATAAGGATATCTTATCGTTTACTGTGCAAGCCTCCCTTGCAGCTAGACATGGACTAGATCAAGAAAACAAGGACCCAGTGAAATTCTATCCTTGGAGCCTTCCAAGAGAAGGAAAAAAGACACAGCTAGGCCATCTTTCCTCCCCTTGTTTTTTGTTTAGAAAGAGCATGTGATGTCTGCAGAGGAGGTAGCCATCTTGAAATCCCAAAACAGCAACCTTGAGGAACACTGACATACTCAGAAAGGCCATCCCCCTGCACTCCTGACAGCTGTGTTGGTACCAGCAGACGCTTGCTCTGGAACATTGTGGGGAGATTGGCACCTCTCCTGTCTAAGCCCATGGTTATTTACTTCATTTTGTTATTTGTAACTAAACAGAGCCAACTGATATAAAATAATTTATTGCTTTTTTTTATTTGCAATGAATAAATGGCTCATTTAAAAAAAAACAACAAATGATTCAATATAAAAACAAACCAGAAACACAAAAATTCAAGGCTATTATCATTTCAAAAATGTCTGTGATCAAAAGCAGATAGTTTGATCTGTCATGGCCCTCAGCTTAGGGCTGGATATACCTGCCCCCATATTAGGCTCTTGGTATCAAGGAAGAAAAAAGTGTGAGTACTGAATAAGGCATTTACTTACCCATCATTCTTACTATGGTGTGACAATCTGTGGTAAGTTTTTTATTTTGGTTTTTGCTTGTTTGTTTTGTTTTATATTTTCTTTCTCTTTCTTTATCCTTGTAGCAGCTCACAAGGTCTTATTACAATTTAGAAAAAGCTAACATTACTGCTGATTTATTCTTATGATTCTTTATGTCTTCCTACATAGTTACATACACACTAAGGGGATTTTGTTTTATATACTAAGCAGATGGACTGAGGTACATTGCCCTTCAATGTACTTCTTCTCTGTATCTGTCTTGGAGATATTTCTGTGATGGGTCAAACATCTGCCTCAAAACTTTCCATGGCTGCTGTGACGGGGAGAGCTAGTTGTAAACTTGACAGAATCCAGAGTCTCCTGGGAGGTGGGTTTCTGGCCATGTTTGTGGGGAATTATCTTGATGACATGAATCGAGGTGGGAACACTTGCCGACTGTGGGCGGCACCATTCCCTCCCTAGGAGCCTGGACTGTGATGGAGAAAGGAGCATCAGCATGCATGCATCACCCTCTGCTGACTGTGGATGTGACGTGACCAGATGCTTCAGGGGTTTGCTTGCTTTCACCTCCCTGCCATGATGGGCTGCACCTTGAACCCTAAGCTAAAGTAAACCTTTCTTTCCTTAGGTTGTTTTTGTCAGAGTATTTTATCACAGCGATAGAAAACATAATAAGACAGCTGTGCGTCGAGGAAGGATTTACTGGGAGTTAAGGAAGTTCAAAGTCAAAATGGGTCACTTAAGTGCTAATGGTCTCCGTATCTCTAGAGGAATCAAGTCCATCAAAGGCAGACACATAGACTATGGTGGCCTTTAAGGGCCATACTTAGCCTGAAATCTTATTTGTTTTTTGGCTCCCTAGGAGACAGGAAATTGCATCTTTTCCTGTCTTGGGCCTGAGGTTGCTTAGTTACTCAACAGTGGCTGATCCTGCTGTGTTTAAAAATCAGGATTAAATCACTGATGCCCTGTGAATGACTGAACAGTGAAAACGCGGGTCTGTAGGATACCAACAGCTTTGAGGATTTTTTTCCGGATATGCTGGGCTGTAGTCTGGATGCCTGTAGTCAAGGCAAGACACATTGCTTCTGGGGACCAGAGTTGGTGATGCTTTGGCTAGGAACGAGCAGTCTCTGTGGTGGGAAAGCATGCAGGGCAAGTAGAGGAATGTGTGTGCCCCTTCTTCTCTCCAAGACATCCAGTCTACATTCTGTACTGTGGGGGCAGCTCACTGAGGGCTTCATAGCATGCACAAAACTCCAGGTTTGGTTCCCAACACTGCAAAAACAAACCCAAGATGGATATATTACACGGCAAAGTCCGCCACTGGAGTAGCTTGCCCATTAGCTGACCTTAAGAAGAGCAATTAGCCTGGATTTCTGAGACATGCATAATACAATTTCAGGATAGTTCAATGCTGAAGAGGGAGCAAACAGCTATGGTCAGAGTGGTAGAATGTGATAAAGCTACATGGCCCTGGCTCTTCTGAGATCCATGGGACTCATACTCTAAAGCTTAACAGCAGCCGCTAAATGACATTGCTCTCAGTCAGACTCAATACCTCTTTTTATAAAAGAAAAAAATTATAACACCCTGTTTACCATTCAGAAATAAATTTCATGGATAGTATAATCTACACATGCACTGAGCATCAAAAGATGAATACAACGTCCTGACGGCATTGGAATAGGGAAGAAACTGAAGGCGCCTGCAATCAGATGGCTCATACCTCAGTGTGTCAACGGCAGCGTGGGACCGTACAATAAAACACAGCAACGCAGCCGGATAATTGCTCCAATCTATAACCGCTGTGGCTTTCCGCAGCTAGGAGAGCAAGCTCCTACAGAGGCGTCGTGTCCCTAGTGAAAGATGACACTAGCAGCTTGGCCAGCAGCAGCCGGGTTTGTTGAGACAGTGTATATGGCTCATTAACATTCTTAACAAAGCAAAGACGAACCCTTCCACAATTAATCCGATTATATTTCTTTAAAATTCAATGTTGGGCCAACAGATGGCTCAGCTGATAAAGAGGCTTGCTGCCAAGCCTGATGATTTGAGTTCAAATTCTGGGACCTACACAGTGGAAGGAGAGAATGGACTCCTGCAAGTTGTCTTCTGACCTCCACACATACTGTCACACACACACACACACACACACACACACACACACACACACACACACACACACGTTTGTGTGTACAAAAGTTCTGACACATTTAGTTCTCAGCCTGGGGTTGCAGCTTGGTGTAGAATGCTTACGTAGCATGCAGATCCAGTGCTGAAAAAGCGCTCAACATCTTTATGGATGCCAATATTTGTTGAATACTTTTGTGAGCCCAGTATGACCATACCCACAGCCTAGTGATGATCTCCATCCTCCTCCTTGTGACTACCAGATCTCCTTAGGGAAGCTCTGGGACCACAGCCTGGACACTCTGGGGTTCAGGGTGTCCATGGATCTCTGTTTGCTCCCAGAGGGATTTGTGTTTTGGGTTTGTCTTCTTTTGTCCTTTGCTTTTAACCCAGAAGGCCATGCTCTGGGTGCCACTATCTTACGAAAGGAAATCCATACAAATCCACCGAAAGGAGTAATTATTTACTTCAAAAGACCCAGGCATGATATCTGCAAAATGGCTTCATGATTGTGATCTCACAGGTCATTGGAAGGATTAATGCTCATGAATGTGCCAGAGTACCTGCCATGTGTTCACATTGCCCTTATGATAACTCTGCCAAGGAGGGAGTATTAACATGATCAACCCATTTCACAGACAGAAAACTCAAGTCCGAGGTTTGAGGCAGTCTGGCTCCAGACCCTGAGTGTCAAAGTGCTATGCTCAGTTGTTAAGTGATCTCAGCATATTCGGTGTGGTCTGGGAAAGGACAGGGTACTTAGCGCAGCACTCAGCCTATACAACCCCTCATCTGGTGGAGTTTGGCTTTCCTCTAAAAAGATGTCCAGTCTTATTCAGACACAGAAATGAGGATGGAGGGCTAGCCTGCAGCCTTTGGGATGCTTGGGACACTTCTGGCAGTTGTTCAGCCTCACATGGAAAGGTACTTTGACAAACATTTTCATCACTATCATGGATTTTGTGCCTGGGGCTTAGTGCTCTAAGCCTGGCTTTCCAGCTCTCTCTAGCTGTCCCGGAGCAGGCAAGTATAGCCCTTTCCCCATTTGGAATCAGCTCCATGTTATTCTTGATCTCAGTGCTGATTTATTCAGAAACTACACCAGGGGAGTCGGGACACAGTTCCTGTCCCCCAGGACAGCACAGTCTTACAGGTTGGGATCAGAGAAGCCCCTTTGAGTCTTGGCTGTGTTGTTCACTAGCTTATCAACAGCTGAACAAGTCAAATGTGGTCTGTCCTCCATCTTCTCCCTTACGTGGGATGGTTAATCTTGACGGTCAAACCTGTTGGATTGAGGGGACACTTAGGAAATTAGTACATCCCACTTATCGGTGTGTCTATGAGGGCATTCCAGAGATGATTAGCAACTGGAAGCCCCACCCCAAATATGGGTGACACAGTCCCATAAGCTGAGGGCTCAGATGGGACAGAAATGGAAAGAGCAGGAAGCCGATGGGTCAGCAACTGCCAGCTCCACTCTTCCTGAATACTCATTCGAAGGGATGTCAGAACCCAGCTTCTTCAGCCTTTCAGTGTGGACTGGCACCAAGACTACTCCAGAGACCTTCCAGGCCATCTGCTTTAGGCCGAGTGGCTCAAGACAACGGGAATTGATTTTATGTAGCCTGAAAGGTCAGAAGTCTGAAATCGAGGTACCCCTGGGAGAGGGGGTTCAAACTCTGCTATCCCTAGCTTCTAGTGAGTAATCATTCCTGGGCTTATGGGTCCCTTCCCTTTCTCCCTCCTCCACCCCCCTCTCCCAGTCCCCTCCCCTCTCTGTCCTCTCCTTCCTGTTCTCCTCTTCTTTCTCTCCCTTCATAGACTTTTCTTCTCCCTGCCTCATGAGGTGGGTGATGACAGTCTCTTGGCTACAAGAATTTATCCATCTTCATTTTAAACATCTAGAATCTAAGTGGCCAGGTTCCACTCCAGGGTCCAGGAAGGGAAGATCTGACTGGTTCAATTCAAGAGAGATGTCTTCCACTATCCAACCCACCATTGGCTAAGGGGGTGTGACGTGGAGGGCGGGCTCTGGACTTGGCAAATGTGCCTGCCAAGGGCTTCCCTGTGAAGCTAGTGATGTTCTTAAAGAAGGGCACCTTTAATCCCAGCACTTGGGAAGAGGAAGCAGGAAGATCAGGAGTTCAAGGCCACCCTGGGCTACATGAGATTGATCCAGTCTAAAAGAGAAACAGAGCCAGACGGTGGAGGCTCACACCTTTAATCCCAGCGCTATGGAGGTGGAGACTGGAGTATAGGGTGGGAGGAGACAGGAGCTTGGCCTTTTAGGTCTGAGGATTCAGTAGAGGTAAGGCATCTCTCTAGTGGCTGACCCTTTACTTCTCTGATCTTTCAGCATTTACCCTGATATCCAACTCTGGGTTTTTATTATTAAGACCAATCAGAATTCAGGCTACAGTGACTCCTATGTGTTTCTGGTACATCCTCCCAATGGTGCTCTCTCTCTCTCTCTCTCTCTCTCTCTCTCTCTCTCTCTCTCTCTCTCTCTCTCTCTCTCTCTCTCTGTGTGTGTGTGTGTGTGTGTGTGTGTGAGAGAGAGAGAAAGAGAGAGAGAGAGAGAGAGAGAGAGAGAGAGAGAGAGAGAGGGTGTGAGTGTGTGTGCTATGTGTGTATGTGTGGTGTGTGTGAGTGTGTGTGTGTGTGTGTGTGTGGTGTGTGTGTGTGTGTGCACATGTGTGTGCATGCTCTGCGCATGTGGGAGCCAGAGGTCAATGTCAGGTTTCCCCTCTCACTTTCCACCTTACGTTTTTTGAGAAGGTCTTTTGCAGAGCCTGGAGCCCACAGACTTGGCTAGCCTGGCTGGCCACTGAGCCACAGGGATCCTCCTGTCTCCGCTCCTCCAACACTGAGATTGTAGGTGTACCTGGCTTTTTTTTTTTTTTTTTTAAACTTGGGTCCTGGGGGATTGAACCTCACACTTAAGAATCAAGCACTTACTTTCCTAAGTTTATTCCCCAGCCCAGAGATTAATTTTACTTGTCTTTATAAGATGAGCAAACAGAGGCTCAGAGCAACAGAGCAATGCTCCCAGTCACACAGAAGCAAGGACGCCTTCTCCCAGCCTCCCTCTATAGGTCTCCCAGGGAGTTGCTTCCAGACCGACCTGGGCTTTCTCCTTGGGTCTTGGGGACAAGAGACTCCACGCCTTGTCTGGAGCTTCAGCTGCCTGGTGGTGACTGTCACGAAGTCGGGGCCCCTGAGTTCCGATCACTTAGCTATGCTGTTCACACCCCGTATCCCAGAACTGTGTTGAGAAATGCAATTTGTAGCATCCCAGGTGGAAAATTTCTGATTCTCTCTGACGGAGGATGCCGAGGAGGATTGGTCTCTAGCCTGGTGGAAACATAAACATCAATTCTGAGAATGAAGGGGGGCGAGGAATGAAGTCCCGGAAATTGATGGAAAGCTGACTGTTTGGAATCTCAAAATTAACCAGGACTCTCCCTGGAGCTGCCTTCCTGGGCTCTGTCTGCGGGTTTCTGAGACCCATTTTTTTAATCCTCCTGTCATCTTATTTGACCTGGAAAAGAATATAAATTGTTAGGTACTCTGGCTGTAGAATTTACACACAGGGAGAGTTGACCTGTTGGGGACTGATGCAGCTGCTCACTCACCAGCAACAGTTTTCTGTGCACATGATGGACATGCCCAAGACCCCGGCTGGGACATGGTTCAGTCTAGGACCGGTTAAAGCCACCATCTCAGGCGGAGTTTGAGAGGTTTTGTTGCTAATTCCAGCCAGCAGAGGGCGCGATGGATGCAAACTGGAGCACTTTGGAGAGAGGCCTTTTGAGGAAGGAGGAAACAGTAATCATAACGAAATGCCGCACTGAGTAGGACGTGGGTTGACATGCTGAAGCTTATTTTATTTTTTAAGATTTGTTTTGATTATTTTTTTTTGTAATTTGTGTGTGTGTGTGTGTGCATGCAAATCCAGGTATCCTGTTCTAGTTGGCTTTCTGTTGCTTTGATAAACACAGTGGCACAAAGCAACACGGGGAGGGAAGGGTTAATTTATTTCGCTTACACTTCCAGGTTACAGTCCATCATCAAGGGAAGCCGAGGCGGGAACCTGGAGGAAGGAATTGGGGCCGAGACCATGGAGAACACTACTTGTGGGCTTGCTCTCAAGCTTGCATTTAGCTACCTACCTTGGAAAGCCTGTGCCCACCTGCTACGGATGGTACTGCCCACGGTGGGCTGGGTCCTCCTCCATCAATTAGCAATCAAGAAAATGCCCCACGGATGTGCCCACGGGCCAACCTGATTTCTCAACTGAGGTCCTCACTTCGTAGGTGTGTCAAACTGACAGCCAAGATTAGCCATTCCGTGTCTGTGGAGTCTATAAGAGGTCTCAGATCCCCTGGAGCTGGCGTTACAGACAGTTGTGAGCCACTAAATGTGTGTTCTGGGAACCAAACCTGTGTCCTTCTCTGGAAGAGCAGTATGTACTTTGAACCACTGAGCCATCTCTCCAACGCCTAAAGCTTATTTTAAACAACCCAATGTACTTGACTCTGGGCTTGAGGCTACAAGGTCTGTATGGTAAGCTACACTGCCCCTTCCTCCAGCAGGTGCCGGCAAAGCAGAGCCTCCAGCTGATAAGATTTAGGGGGAGGGTTAATCAGAGCCATAAAGTAGTGGCTACTTCATAATTTCATATAACAAGTGCCGTGCTAAACATTTCCCATATATTATTTCCTATAAGCCACTGAACAATTCCAGGAAAGAAACCGAGGCTCATGAACAGAGGTGAACAGAACATAGTTTGAATGTACATAGTTTGAATGGCAGAATGTGGATCTTAACTCCAAAGCCCACACATTTAGCTTCAAACCATAGCGGTTTCCATAGATAGTTTAGGCAATGAATAACCGGGAGTTATGGGGGCCATGAGAGAAATGGTTCTTGTACCCCAATGCCTCGAACACTTGTGTTTGGTATTAAAGTCTGTGTGCCTATTGCGAAGCTGATTTAGGAGGCTACTTAGTGATCTCGGGAGTTTAGGGACCCAAACCATGTAGAGCTGCACCATTCTCTCCACCCCATGTATTTATCTGCTCTTTCAGGTGCTCAGTAGGAGAGACTATCATGTTTTTTCCCTGGTGAGCTCCAGCCCCCAACACCTGCTCCTGGATCTGATGTTAGAGTTTAAATAGTGCCCCATACCATCAGGGCATTATTTATTTGTTTGTTTGTTTGTTTGTTTATACCAGGCATATTCCCCCAGGTATTCGGCATGGCCCCTAAGCATTCACAAAGGGGAACCGAGGTAAAGCAATGAAAATTAGGATAAGTAATTTGGAAGAAAGAGACAGTTCAGAAAGCAAGCTGGGCTCAGGGGAGGGGCAAATGGGAATTGCATGTCAAGAGTGCAATAATTCTGGGAACTCTGTGTTATCAGTGCCAAGAGGGGCCATGCCGGGTAGAGAGCGCACAGAGGTCACCAGACACAAGGGTCTGGCAGGTCAGGAGACACTCAGTGCTGATTCTAAACCAGGAAGGCATTCATCCCCCTCTCGGGGCCTCAGAGAGAAGCTACTACACAAAGTCAGGAAGAACTTTAGTGATATATTTCATTGGATGTGTGTGCACACCTGTGTGTGCATGTATGCATATGCGTGGGGTGGACTGCATGCACGTGCCGTGGTGCACGTATGATAGAGGTCAGAAGACATCTTGGAGGTGCCCAGGGATCGAACTCAGGCTTGGCAGCCAGTGCCTTTACCTGCTCAGCCTCTTCACTGGCCCATTCATTTTACTTTTTCGGAGTGGGCTTTTCACTGAATCTGATTTTCACCAATTGGGACAGGCTGTCCCACACACCCCAGGAATCCTCCAGGCTCCGTTTCCCCAGATCTGGGATTACAGACGATGCCGCTAGACCTGGCTTTTCAGGTGGGTTCTGAGTGAACCCAATCCAGGTCCTCATGCTTTCAAATTAAGCACTTACCAACGGAGCTACCTCCTGGCTCCCCTCAGTGACAAGTTATAGTGAACACAGATTGCATTTTGCCATTGTGCATATCATTATTTACATTTTTATTATCTCCATGCCCACATGTGTCTGTGTATGCACCTGGAGAGTCAGAAGATATGAGATTCCTGAAGCTGGAGTTACAGGCAGTTACCAGTGAGCTGCTTGATGTGGGTACTTAGAATCAAACCCGGCTCCTGTGTAAGAACAATGCATGCTCTGAACCACGGAGCCATTTCTCCAGCCCCACCATTGTGTGTTATGGTCCCCTAAAATGAGGTTAAGAAAAACAAGAGAATCGCCGGGCGATGGTGGCGCACGCCTTTAATCCTAGTGCTCGGGAGGCAGAGCCAGGTGAGTCTCTGTGAGTTTGAGGCCAGCCTGGTCTACAGAGCGAGATCCAGGACAGGTTCCAAAACAACACAGAGAAACCCTGTCTCAAAAAAAAAAAAGGAAAAGAAAAAAGAGAGTTATGGAGACTGGGGAGGTTGGAGGTGGGGGTGGGGTGGGGTGGGGTGGGTAGGGCTCTGAAAGAAACGAATGGTCTGCTCCACGCTGATGTACTGATGTCATTAAAACCGTACCATCTGAGTCATTAGAGGAAACCAGGCAAGGAGGTCTGTAGATGACACAGGTGGTGTGAGCATCTAGGTCAGGTTTGGGAAGGGAGTTTAATGCTATACGGTGGCTAATAGATTAGTAGCGGCTTGCTCCAATCAATGGGATGGAAAGCATTTGTGTCACCGACTAAAGCGAAAGCATGCTGTAATTGATTAGTGATGTCTGCCACGGGTAAGCAGCATCCGTTTCCCACCCCAAGCTTGCAGTGTTGCTGAGCATAAGGACCCTGGCTTTGAAGGAGGTTATACATAGGTCACTACTGTCTCTCAGTTGTGCTTTGGATCATGACAGTGTTTGTTTTTCCTTACTTGGTATCTTTTTTTTATTTTGGTTTACTTCCTAAATTGGCCAAATATAATGTTTTATAAGGCATTGGGAGGGAGCCTATACATCCATCCTTGTGTCTGCATCCCAGTTTGCCTTGAGCTGTCTGGGGCAGCAGAACATATTGGAACAGCCTCTCAGAGAGCACTTGAGGAAAGGCTGGGTTCTGATGTTTCTGGAGCTCTGATGTCTCCAAATTGGAACCGGTTCTTCGTTCTCCAGGCCAGTTCTTCATTCTCCAGGGTCTTCATTCCCCCCACAGCAGCATCTGCTGCTGGACCCACCTCTCCACTCTTCACCAGCTCATGTGGTCAGATGTGCGGTGAACAGGACCAATGGGAAGGACTCAAGATTTTCTAACTTATCTTTTGCAGCAACAGTCAGGAGGGAGCCCTATGAACCTAGGTGTCAAAAATCACAGAGAGCACAGAGCAGAACCCAGAGTATTTATTTCACATACTTGTTCTGCTATTCATTTATTCAACAAACATCACCTCTATGTCAGGGTCCTGGGGTTTATTGAAGACACGGACACACACATAGGCTGTCTTACTTCCCTGCTATATGGAGCATAATAGACAGGTGCACCCATAATTCTCATGTAGAATGGCAGCTTCTAAGTCAGAGGATGCTCAGGGTGCTTAGAAGCTTAACATGGAAGCCACGAGGCAGGTGCTGTGCGCAGCTCCTACCTGATGTGGTGGTTCGGATGAAAATGTCCTCGGTGGGCAGCTCTGTTTGTGGAGGAAGTGGGGCAGCTTTGCTGGAGGGAGTACATTGCTGGTGTGTGTGTGTGTGTGTGTGTGTGTGTGTGTGAGGCTTCGGGATGAAAAAATCTCTCACCATTTCCAGTTCGCTCTCTCTGTGTTGTGAAGATGTAAGCTCTTAGTCTCCTGCCCTTGTCACCACGGCCAGCTGCTGGCCCCCCTGCCTCTCTGCCATCATGGACTCTGATCCCTCTGGAGCCATAAGCCATAAATAAACTGTTTGTTTTAAGTCATTTTTTGGTCACGGTGTTTTATCACAGCCAAGGGCGGGCACACCAGAGTTATTGGCATCCATGGCAAAGCACATGATAACTGGGTGCTAATTTGTTCCCATTTCACAGACCAGGAAATGGAGGTTCCTGGGAAGTACTGAAGGTGTCAAGTTGCAGAGCTTGAAGACAACCTGTTTTAGACAGACCAGCAGGACAGGACCAACGGGACAGGCGTAGGATAGCTGCTACTGGTTTTCCTGCTCAAAACAGAGAGCGTGTGAACTGGGAGGCCCCCCGGGAGCCCTTGTTCTACGGTTCTTCTGAAACACAGCCGAGAACACATAGGCAGTTCCTTGGTTCAGACTCAAGCTCTGACTCTTCCTGATGACTCCTACAGGAGTCATATACCCTGCAGGTACTTAGGCTGAGACTCAGTGGTACTTCCCACTTATTTGCCAGTTCGTATTTTTCTACCTAGCCACAGGAAACCTTTTTGTATTAACCAGCCAACAGCATGGAGTCAGAGAAAGGGGCCATTTAAAACAGGAAGACATGAATCCCCACATACAATGAGAAACAGCAAAGAAACACAGAGAATGAGAACCTCCCACCACAACCCATCGCCAACATCCCAGTTCCCCTCACATCACCGAGATAAGTGAGATGCCTAAAGGAGAATTCAGAACCCTACTGTGAAAAAGGGTGGACGGCCTTATAAAAGGCTTAAATAAGTAGAAGAACAAAGGAAATCTAGTTGTGCTGGATAGTTTCCTTTCATCTTGACACAAGCTAGAGTCATCTGAGAGGAGGGAACATTTAAGAAAATACCTCCATAAGACTGGGCTATAGGCAAGCCTGTAGAGTATTTTCTTAATTGGCGATTGATGGAGGAGGGTCCCTCCCACTGTGGGTGGTGTGAGCCTTGGGGCTGGTGGTCCTGGGCTCTATAAGAAAGCAGGCTGAACAAGCCATGAGTAGTAAGCCAGTAAGCAGCACCGCTCCATGGCCTCTGCATTAGCTCCTGCCTCCAGGTTCCTGCCCTGCATGAGTTCCTGTCCTGACTTCCTTTGATGATGGACTATGATGTGGAAGTGTAAGTGAAATAAACCCTTTCCTCCCCAACTTGCTTTTGGTCATGGTGTTTCATCACAGCAGTAGTAACCCTGACTAAGACACCAGTCAAGATCTTGACAAGATGGTGTCTAAAGTGAGTAAAACCACAAGTTGGAGGAGAAAGTAGAAGATATAGAAGATAAATTCGGCAACACATTGAAACACCTATGAAGAACCAAACAGGAATTCTGGAAATGAAAAAGCAATCAAAAAACACACTGGAGAGCATCACCAACAGACAAGACCACTCAGAAGAGCAAAATCCGGAAACAGAGGACAAAGTCAAGACCGTGATACAATTGTTCATGTGTGAAGAAAAATGTCAATGGGCATGACTAACAATTCCTAGAAGTCTGGGATACATTCAAGGGACCAAGCCTAAGAATCCAGGGGGCAGAAGGAGCTGGGCTAAAAATCAAGAAGAATAGACAAATTATCATAGAAAACAAGTCATAGCAGGCAAGTTTGCAAATCTAGGGAAAGTTGTTGACAGCCAAATGCAAGAGGCTTTAGCATCACAAACACATGACCAGAGAAGAATTTCCCCACAGCATGTCACAGTGAAGATGTCAGAAATAAAAAGTAAAGACAAATATTAAAATCTACAGAGGGAAAAAGCAGACTCATGCACAAAGGCAGAGCTATCAAAGGAACACTGGACCTTTCATCAGGAAACCCCCAAACTAGGAAAGCAGGAAATTATGTATATTTCAAGCCCTGGAATCAACCCAGAGTTGTCAGTCAACCCAGAGTGCTATGCCAAGCAAAGCTATCTTTCCAAATGGATGGAGAAATAAGGGTATTTCAAGACATGCAATTAAGGACTCTGCTCTGGTCTCTCAAACACTGAGCAATGTGGAACTGGAGACTAGCTCAGGGCCATTAGAAATTGGCCCATGGGTCTTCAGAGTCTTGAAGCACACATCCAGTGCTTGGAAAGTCCAGAGCTACAGACTTCTACTTTGGCTGCATAAAGTCCATCAGTCCTGAGGTATTGGAGTTCCTAGTTGAGAAGCTTGTCCCTCCAGGTCTCTGCCTGTCATAGGGATGGATGAATGAATTACGCCACATTAATGGCCATTTTTATTGAGCAACTACTGCCTCTGATCTTACAAGAACCCCATGGGTCTGATTTGTTCACCCTGCGGATACTTCATTAAGACTTCCAGAGCCTCTGCCTAATGCTGAAGATAATTCAAAGTCCTGTGTGTGATTCATCTGGGCATTGGCGTCTCGCTCCATCACACCACCAAGCCCCTTGTTTTTCCAAGCTGTCTTGTGATCCATGAAGCCACATGCATCTCCCCAAGGAACTGACTTGCCCTGTGCATCCTATTGTCCATTCTGGGTAAAGCAAGCCCAAGACATCATGGGGTTTATCCATCTTTCAAAAGGCATTTTAATTCCCTTTAAATGAACATTTGCAAGAGCTGTTTTTGTGACCATGTTTGTTTTAGGTTTCTGTTAAATAACGCCCCAGTGAGCAGACTGGCGGGAGAGTTATGGTCTGTAGGCATTCATCAGGGGACTCGGAGTTGGAAAAAGAGGCAGGTGATCAGGGCAGTGGTTCAGTTTCGAGAGGGGCTATGAAATGAAATAATACAGAGGAAACTCTGTTGGTTGTATTATCTCCGAGGATCTGGTGTGTGGCTAGAAGGAAGACCTGGCTAAATTCCTCTGTGGACAAGGATAAGAGGCTCATTCAGCTTCCTTCCCGGTAAGTGCATTTTAGCTACTCTGCTGGGCTTCTCCCAGTGTGCTGTGCACATTTGAGGCTTGAGATGATCCTCTGGGCAAGATTAGAGGGGAGCCTAGTGACTTAGAGGGGGCTTTCCATGAACATCTATCAGATTTGTTCATTCACTCAGGGATTCAGTACTCACTCCAATCAATCATTGCCACTACCTAGAACCATAAGCCAAATTCCAGACGCTGAGGATAAAGCATTAAATATTTCAGGCAAGGTCCCTTGCTCATTAAGAATATTCTAGTGAGGGGCAGGGCCAACAAAAGACAGATGCATGAATAGGGCAACCCCAGGCACAACCCCTATGAACTGGCCTTTTACAGGATGAATTTGGTTGGTGATTTTAATTAGACAGTTGGTAAAGCTGACTGGCTTGTGGATGCAGGAAATCCTTTCGCCTCTCTCCTGCCCAGTCCAGGACATGGTTCTCTCCACATAACAACCTTCACTCTTGCCCATCCTCCCTTCTTCTTGTCTCAGTCTTCCCAGTGTGGGGATGAATAGATGGTGTGTTGGTGGCCTTGGGGACAATGCCTGAGCACGTCTGGTCCTATGTCTTCTTTAAGCTGTTTACAGAGTCGTTCTGCGCTGAGGAACATCCACTTTGGTTTTTTGCTTCTGTTCGCTTCTCTCTGTACCTCTCTTGCTGACTCTGTGTGGGGCAGAGAGGCAGGCAGGAGAGCTTACCTGTACTCAAGGATGTCCCAAGGCTGAATTTAAGGTGTGTGTGTGTGTGGGGGGGGGGGGCTCCTTTGGTTATTCCTCAACTGGGTCAGAATCCACAGGGCTCTCAAGGGAACCAGAGAGTTATACAAGGGGAGGAGTGGGAGTGGAGGAGAGGGCTGGGGTGGAGGGTGCCTTAGCACGAGATCTTTAGAGAGAGGGTGCACAAACATCTTGTACTCAGGACCTGAGTACAAGGATAGCTCAGCCATCAGAAGTGGCTCCCAGTCTGAACTCCCGCCCCTATTCTGTTCCCTGCTTGGCGCACAGTGGCAGTGTGAGCTGTTCTGTAGTTCCCCAGAGATGCTCATCCGTATCCTACAACCGCGGCCTTGTGGCAAACATCTTTGCTTGTGTGAGACTGAGTGAGCTCCAGGCAACCAGAAGAACCTAGCTGTAAGGCAGGATGAAAAGAATGCTATGGGAAAGCGGCCCTCTGTCCCCAGAGATTCCGTCTGCTTCTCGAAGCAGACACTGCACTGAAGTCCCAGCAGGAGCCAGGCCCCCACTCCAGACCTTGATATAGTCATCACTATTACTTCCAGGATTCCCTGCATATTGGGTACTTTTCAAAGCTTGACTTAGCACGTTTGAACTCACCTCATGCTCAAGACCTGATGTTGTAAGACAATGAGGAAACGGAGATGCAGCAGAGCGCTTCAACAACATGCCTGAGCTTCCACAGACAGCAGTGACAATCCTCATTTGGATCTCTCCAGAAGCAGCCTTGGAGACAAGGATTTGAGTTCAACAGTAGGAGAGAAGAGGCGTGAAGGAGAAAGATAAGGAAAAGATGGCCATTACTTAAAGGCGGATTATCAAGCCATCCATTGCCTTTGGGCAGCTGGAGCTTAATCCCATTAGGAGACCCTGGGAGCTTGGGAGGTGGAACCCTGCCTGACAGATACCCACCAAAGGATGAAGGGAATGGCCATCTGTAGCTCACTCCGTTGGGCTGGCTAAGTCCTGGTTCTGGTTGGGATGCTTATTAATTCTTTGGCTGTGTCTGTCCAGAGTTAAAAGAGCATGAGTCCACCATCAAAGGCCCTCAGCTAAAGGACTTTAGGCGACCAAGGGAGTCTGAGCGGAAGATGAGAAACTCCCAAACTGTGAGGTGTTCGTAGCACAAACAGAGAAAGGGTATGGGGTTCAGAATTTGCTCATCTGTAAGAGGAGTCAGGGAGCAGCAAGTGATGGCGGTAGGATTTGAACTGAAGCCGATCTGGCATGTATTTAATGCTGTCTTGACCTAGATTTAAAGTCTTGGTGACAGGTTGGCCATGTCCTCTTCTTGAGAAACTGAGTAAGCCCAGACTGCTAGCCATCCCTCATGGGAATCATAGCTCTCACACTAATCCTAATCGCCCAAAGCCAGGTACCAGGCAGAGGGCATTCTCCCCTTGGAGTTTATGAAGTGATTCAGGCCTCCGGATCTACCAGGAGTCTATTAGTACCCACCACCTCTTCTGTGGTCCAGCTTGTCTCTATCTTGTCCCATGATGTACCCTTGGGTATGTCCCCACATAGAGGACTAGCTCTCTGGAGCTGCTTGTACCAAAGAGCTCTGCCTCTCACCTGTGTGTCCAAAGATTGTTGTCACAACCTACACCAAAGCTCAGCCTTTAGTCTTCTGAAACACCACCAGGGCTTAATCCCTGCTTCCGCCACCCAATCCCCGTGTGATCCTGGGGCCATTGCTTCCCTCTGTCATGGACTTTTCCTGGGGAGACGAGAACCAGTATCTATTCACCCCAGATGGGACACCAAAGACAGATCAAAGAAATCCTTCCATCCAGGTGCAAATTGGTGAACCAGTGAGTATATTGGGGTCACACACAGGGTCATGGATGACCCAAAGGCATCTGTATCACCAGGGAGCCCACCCCAACATAGGCAATGATTTAGGAAGGCTGCATCCCTGCCTCTCCCTGCACGGCACCTTCACGGAAGAGACCCTTTTCTACTTGCGTTACCTTGTGACTGTGGTAGCTTTCTGAGCTTCCTGGGTCCTCTAAAGTATGCAAGCCTTCCTCCTGCCTCCTGGAGAGGGTGTCTTAATTCAGAGGAACTGGCCATAGAGTACCCTCTTTAAGGGTCAGCTTTTCTATCCAATATATATGCATGCCTTGTATGGCCCAGGGACAGACAAGAAGCAATTTTCACAGACTAAGTCTCGGGCTTGCATTGGAGTTCTCGTCTTGTTTGCACAAAGGGTCAGCTTGGGCTTGGAGGGCAGAGGAAGCCTTTGGGGCTTGGTGTAGGTTATGCGGGTTCCCGATGACCTTGAAATGGTGGAATGAAAGTATAATCTACCTCAGGACCCAAAGATCCTGATTAAGTCTCGGGTGGATGTAGCTAGAGTTTTCCTGCCTGCCCCACAGTCAGGACAAATCTCTCTCACCTGCCAGTCCCACAGCCGCTCAGACCCAACCAAGTAAACACAGAGACTTATATTGGTTACAAACTGTATGGCCGTGGCAGGCTTCTTGCTAACTGTTCTTACAGCTTAAATTAATCCATTTCTATAAATCTATACCTTGCCACGTGGCTCGTGGCTTACCGGCATCTTCACATGCTGTTTGTCATCGTGGCGGCTGGCAGTGTCTCTCTCTCAGCCTTCCACTTCCCAGCTTAATTCTCCTCCTTGCCCCGCCTATACTTCCTGCCTGGCCACTGGCCAATCAGTGATTTATTTATTGACCAATCAGCAACACACTGGACATACAGACCGTCCCGCAGCAGGTGAAAACATGAGCACAAGAGATTGTGAGGGTAGGAGGGAGCATCTTGGGAGGCATGCTGGGGAGACCCTGGGACGAAGAAATGAGCTAGCCACACTGTGTGTTAGCTCCTGGCTCCTGCCCACCCACTTCTTGGCTTAGAAATTCCAGAACACAGAGAAACACTGCCTGCTGGACCTGAGAGATGTTTACGCTACAGGGCAGGGAATCTCTCCAAATGGCTGTTGGGATGATGGGGGTAGGCTCCAAACCACGGCATGGAGCCCCCTCCCCTCCTCCAGCTCCAAGATGCCTTTCCCCACATGAGCCGTAGATAAAGACTCTCCGGAGACCATCAAAATGTAAAACATCAGCTTATTTTCTACGCATGGGGGCTCGTCGACGCACCCGGAATCAGCTATTCTGAAACCTGTTTGTCCGGAATCTTATATCTAAATTATGTTCCTCAAAATTTAATAAATGAGGTTTAATGGAATGCACTCGGGCGGCACTGATGAAATCTGCTGTGAAAATATTACGATTTCATTGTTTTCTGTAACCCTCGGAACCCGCTCCTTATCATTTCCACACAACCCCTCCTTCCTGTGTTCAGGCTTCTGATGTCTTCGGCTGAGCTTTGGGGTCCAGAGAAGCCCCTGGGGGGTGATTCTCTCTCTACTCCATTGCCCATGGCAGGGAGGGGCTGCATGCCTAGCTAGGGTAGCCCTTGCGGGGAGTAAACAGAGTTGTAAACAGTTGTCTTAAAATGGTTGGTTTCAGATGAAACATTTCTGGATTCAATTTGTCTTGTGTGTGTAGAATGCAGTGGTAGTGCCTCCCTCCCAGGGAAGGATGCTGAGCATCAAGGCTGGGAAGGATGCTGAGCATCAAGGCCATCACGAATGCTATGGAAACGCTGTGTCTGAAGGGCCAGGTGAGGTCATCGGAGCCACAGAGACCCTCACGCCCCAGCTCTGTGTTTGAGCACCATGCTAACATGATGGTCAGTCCTTAGATCAACTCTATGAGGCAGACACTCTTTTCAAGACCTGCTAAAATGGAAGTCAAGGCTCAGAGGGGTTTAGTGATTTTCTGAAGTCACCCAGCACTAAGGGATTGACGCAGGATTTGAATTAATGAGTTTTAGGATTTAGAGCCCAAAGCTTTAGCTTCTTCACACCACTGTTCTCTGCTGCTTCACTTTATAGACGGGACCAGAGATGCAGAAGTACAAAGCACGGGTTATAATGAAGAGCCCTGGGCCCTGGAGGTCAAATTTAAGTAGAGTGTCTGCTTTGCAAGTGAGAGGTTCTGGGTTTTATCCCCCTGCCCTAGTATCCTGGATAGGGTGAGACACACACACACACACACACACACACACACACACACACACACACACACAGAGAGAGAGAGAGAGAGAGAGAGAGAGAGAGAGAGAGAGAGAGAGAACACTCAAATTTATTTGCTGTGTTATCTTAGGTTAATCACTCACCGTCTCTGAGCTTTGGTTTGTGCATTTCCGACATGGATTGTTGACAGGACTGGGACACGTGTTTCGCACCCGATGGGCCCAGAGCAGCTGCAAGGCAAACAACGGACTGATTCAAGCTCAGCTAGAACGTCACAGGTCTGTGAATAACTGAGATGTGGTGTTTCCACTGGTCCGTGAAACAAGAGACTTGTCACCATCTGAAAAGCATCCTCAGGGCCTCCGGCTTCTCCAACATCCCGCTTCCAGCCTTCTCCACTCTCTCTGGGTGGCTCTCTTCCTCAGAGTCACAGGGGCGGCGGCTGCAACACCTGCATTTGGTTTGTGATCCAGGTAGTGAGGTGTGTTCATGGCAAGCCTGTTATCCTCTCCGGGGTTCCATCGCAGAGAAGATCATCCGCCTGGAGACGCCTCCTCCCAGGCCACAGCTAACCCTATCTTCAGGTACCTCTGGGGATAGAAAACCCAATTTTCTTGTCTATGATAAGGAAGAAGGCAAAAATGGAGGGCATGGATAACTAGAGGGGTGCAGCTGCTGTGTGGCCGGCCACATGGCTCAGCTGTCTAAGGTGGGATTGTTACTCCACCCTTGTTCTTGTCTCTCATGTGGCCCTGGAGCACAAGGGACAATTGTCACTGGGGGGTGGGTGGGTGGGTCACAAGATAGGGGGGCCAGGCAGGCAGTGACGAGACCTGAATAATACAATGTTGATAACGATGCTGGGAATCTTTTCAAGTGAGAGTTGCCCTACATGACCTCTGCAGATTTTCTCCACTTAGAATCTGTGGCCATCGAAGGCCTTCAGTTGTATGATTAAGCACTGCCCATGGGTGTCCTCAGGGGAAGACCTCTCCTCCTCCTCCTTTCCTGCCTCTCCTGTTCTCCCTTTTCTTCTTCCCCTGCTTCTTGTCCATAGGGTCTGACCACTAGGCCAGGAGAGCCTAGAACTCACTATTTAGCGTAGGCTGTCTTCAAACTCACAACTCCCCTACCGCCTCCCGAGTGCTGGGATAATGCACCACACTCAGAAAGGGTCGTTTCCACCCTTAGGGAGCAGTGAAGAATCTACATGTCTCCAGGCTCCTGTCTGTGCTTAGTGGAGACGCTTAGTTGGAGCACATACCGGTTTGATGCTCAGTCATTCTTACTTTCGCTGGCACACGGGAAGATCAAATTTCCCAGGTTCCTTTGCCATTAAGTTGGCCCAACACGGCTGGGTTCTCTCACCAAGGACACTCGGGTGCTCTTTGAAGGCTTCCCCAACTCTTTCTGCTCTCCTGCCTCAGTGTGGAGGTCCTGTATTGAAGAGTATGACTTGACTTGGCGAGATGAGCCTGTGTCTCCAAATCCATCTCTTAGAATAGAACCGCCAGTGAGAAACGCCTTGACTGATGGAGCCATTCAGATGCAAGGTGCTTTATTGTAAAATCCGGCAATGGGATCTGTTTCCAGAAACCAGCCTTCCCGCGTCTGATTAAAGCTGATCGGTGATGGAACCTTCTGTAGGACAGTGACTGAATGGCACTAGTCTCAGTGACATGTTCAGACTTAAGGAACAGCTAGGACAGCTCAGAGCAGAGAGGGTAGGCTCAATGAGATGGGATTCTAAAGTGACCACAGGGTTCATTTAAGTAAGTGTCCTGCTAGGAATAAATGTATTGACTGCAGTGGCTCCATCCCAGCAGAGGAGTGCCTGGGGTAGTAGTGGTGGTCTTTTGTCATCCTGGATTTAGAAAGGTTGGGAGGAAGAGGTTGTTTGTATAACAATTGGAAGTATAGTAACACCAGATCACAGCCCTGATGCTGTGGGGTCTCCAGTGGAGTAGGCAATGGACGGATCTCACAGTGTGGAGGTGGGTACCCTTCCTACACAGCTGTGAGTTATACCACTGGAAACCCGTGGGAAGAGACTCAGTGGCTAATGTGTCTCACAGGAATGTGGGCTAGAGTTCAGGTCTCCAGAATGCCTGCAAATGCCGGGTGGACCCGGCTGCCCCCCTGTAATCCCAGCACCCAGAAGGTAGAAACAACCCCCCACACCCACCCCAAGCTGGCTAGCTAGAGTAGTTGGGATCAGCAAGATTGACCCTGCCTCAGTGAGTAAAGTGGAGAGTGATTGAGAAGACAGCCAACCTCAACCTCTGGCCTCCTCAAGGATATGCACACATGTACATGGGCACCCATATGCATACATGCAAGCATACAGACACATACATATGCACACCGTGCACATATACAAGCTAGAAGAGGAGGGGGGAGGTGGGGAGAGAGAGGAAGAGGAGTCAGAGGAGGATTGGGAGGCAGTTGCTTCTGGGAATGCCAGTTGCAGAGGAGACACCATCCCCCGGACTTCTAGGTCGTGCCTTCTGGAAGGGAACTTGTACAGTGGAATATGAACCTCAAAATGGGCAGGAGGCCTGGTGAGTCATCTGGTAGGAGGGGCCCAGGGAGCTGGGGAACTGGGTTCAGTGAGGTGCCGTGATCACACCTGGGCTCAGCAGCTGGACAATATTGGCTGTGCCCAAGGGTGCCATGTTGAGCAGAGCAGAAAGGCTGTAAATGCAGAGCCAGCCCAGAGAAGTCTGGGCAGAGAAATACCAGGGGGATGTAGAGCAGACAGCAGGGTGCTGTGGACTCAGCCTCTGTTGCTGGAGGACACTGGGAGATTGATGGTGGCACTGAAATGTCACAACAACACCCATCTGGTAGGGGCCCTGACTCCTCTTCCCTCCTCCATCCAAACTGTGTGTGTTTTCCTATATCACTGTGACCCCCTTCCCTGCCATCGCTCTACGGGAGACCACACAGCCTTCATGCGCCAGGGCTGGTCCATCTCTCACCAACATTTAGCTGCTTGGAACGGGAACACCAAAGGAAGAAATTCAACTAAAAAAAAGAACCAACAACATGACCGTAACTGATTTATTAATAGCTCATAATGCCAGTAGGTAATAGGCAATCCATAAGTCTGTTCTTAAGAATTTATAGGGAAAATATTCCAGAGCTGTATTAAAGACACCACTCATAAATGCCCAAAAGCCTCAATCTGTTAACTTAGGTAGTGGGGGAATATGAATATCTGCAGGAGAACAAACAGAGCTCTGGCCCCCAGCTCCCCTTTCTTCAGATGCTCTGAGAAGTGCACAGTAAGTAAGCAAATTGTACCATTCGCCCCGGGCAGACGTGTCCTGTGCATAGAAATTAGACGCTGGCTTTCTTAATATATGTGCATGTATTTCAGAGAGAGCCTGAACTTGGGATAATGCAGGAGGGGGTTGGTGTGTGTTTGCTGGTGGGAGCGGGTTGGGGAGAGGAATCAGTTCAGACTCTGGCTGTGTTAGAGGCTGTCACAGGCAGCTCTATTGCCTGGTACTTTAATCCCCAGTATAAGTAAAATACCCTCCCTGTGAAACTGGTTTGTAGGGGATCTGCAAGGCATGCCATCCACCAACTGAACTGTATCCCAGGCCCTATAAAACCCTTGATCCATACAGGCAAATATTTAAAAATAGGAAAAATATAACCCATGCAGGCAAGCAGTACTAACATTTTTTTGGAGGTTTATTTTGCTTTTATTTACCTCTCTCTCTCTCTCTCTCTCTCTCTCTCTCTCTCTCTCTCTCTCTCTGTGTGTGTGTGTGTGTGTGTGTGTGTGTGTGTGCTGGAGCATGCATGCATCAATGTGTGTCAATGTGCATGTGAGTAAAGATGCCCTTAGAAGCCAGAAAAGGGTATGTGATCCCCTGGAGCTCGAGTTACAGGCAGATGTGGACTGCCAGATGTAGGTGTAAGGAACTGAACTTGGGTCTTCTGCAAGAGTGGTATGTGTTCTTAACTGCCGAGCCGTCCCTCCTGCTCTGATAACCTTCTTGGAAGTCACCTTTCCTTACAACTTGGTGTGTAGGTCACTTTCATCAGAAATTGCTTCAGACACACAATTAAAATAAATTATCTTCATTAAACGTGAAGATGCCTATGCCCTGCTCAGATCTGTGGAATTAGATGACCCAGAGGTGAATTGGGGTGAGGTGCAGGGACTTGGGGAGGCCTGCTCTTGTAAGTGATGGTGACTTGAGGGCCGGTCCTCAAATGTCAGCTCTCTAGTCAGTAAAGTCTGAGTCATGTGACATGCGGCTTGTCCCCCACTCACCAGTCTTTCCCATCCTTCCTGTCTCCACCCTCCCCAGGCTCGCGGCAATGCCCTGTGCTCTGCTCCGGTGAACTCAGCTCTTTCAGTTTGAAATCATGGGATGTTTGTCCCTCTTTACCTGGATTAATTTTCATCACAACCCAATTTCTGGGTCCATTCCTGCCACTGCCAATCAACATCACAGACAGAAAGGAAGAATTGGCTCTTCAGTCATTTTAGTTCTGGAGCCTGGGAGGGAGGTTATAGTTAATGATAGTGCCTGGGAAAATTCAAGGTAGGTAGAAAATAAGGTTTTTGGATGTCCTCATCGCAAAGAAATGGCAAATGTTCAAGATGCAGGGAAGCCATGACAACCTGCGTTGATCATGGCCAAACATCTACATGTCCCAGAACATCACACTATACCCTATGGAGATTTACAGTTAATTCTTTGTCAAGAACATCAAATCTAAATAACAAATTCACTTGAAGACTCGCAGTCAATCAAAGGCAAAAATCTGCTCCAATGTCCATCAGCTGATGAAAGGATTAACACATTGTGGTATATCTATACAGTGGAATATTATTCAGCCTTTAAAAAGAGCAGAGGAACAATGGATGCCACAGTACGGATGGACCTTGTAAGCATGGTGCTCAGTGAAAGTCACAGAGGGACACATCATGTCGTTCAGTTTGTATAAAATAATCAGAACAGGCAAGTCCATAGAGACAGAAGGTGGAGTCGTGGTTGCCTGGAGCCAGGGGAGGAAGCTTAATGTGTGGGACAGTTAGGAGGGCAGCTGATGGCTACACACCACTGAGTAGACTCAGTGCCACTAAAACACAGACT
Source organism: Peromyscus californicus insignis (assembly GCF_007827085.1). NCBI lineage: Eukaryota > Metazoa > Chordata > Mammalia > Rodentia > Cricetidae > Peromyscus > Peromyscus californicus. The sequence continues at coordinate 7,170,193 of NW_026294540.1, read as the reverse complement.
TTAAAATGGTTCTTGTTAAGTTACATGAGTTTTTATTTCAATAAAAGTTAATTAAAAATAATTAGAAGGTCTCGAGAGATAGCTCCAAAGTTAAGTGCACATACTCCTCTTGCAGAGGACCCAATTTTGATTCCCATCATCCATGGTGGGAGCCTGTAACTCCAGCTCCAGGGAATCTGATGCCCTCTTCTGGTCTTTCTGCGCACTACACTCCCACGTCCCACCCCACACCCCCAATTTAAAATAAAATAACTCTTCAATAAACAAAAAATCATTTGAGGAAAAAGAAACCCTCATACTTGCTGGCTCTTTCCTGGGCGATTTTGCTTCAGTATATCTGGAGCAGAGCCCAGGACCCCAAATTGTATGTGAAATTCTTGCAATGGCTTCATCGGGGACGTCAGGTTTGAATGCCCCCATCTGAGCCAAGATTAAAGACACGGCTCCAGGGAGGAACGTAGATTCTGCCAAAGATGTGAGTCATCGCAAACTATTGCTGTTCCTTTCCCTTCGTGCCCTGTCCCAAGAGTGCCGTTATCAGGTCCTGCCTGTCCACTCCCCATCTGCATAGACAGTCCTGATCCAAACGTGAGCTGGTTGGAAAATGTAGATGAGGTCGTGAGGGTGGGGCTCCAGGATGACCCTTCTAGGAAGTGGAGGGAACCTGAACTCCCTTTCCAGCATGCAAAGAATGCAGCAGGAAGGAAGAGGGCCTTCAAGAGCCCAGCGTGCTGGAACTCAGTCTCCAGACTTCATCATGTTCAGTTCCTAGCAGCTGGAGCTGACTCTGGTGGTATTGTGTTCCCCGAAATATTGTGCACTCTAATAAACTTATCTGGGGTCAGAGAACAGAACAGCCACAATATTAAACATAGAGGTTAGGCAGTGGTAACAGCACACGCCTTTAATCCTAGCATTCCAGAGGCAGAGATCTCTGTGAGTTCAAGGCCACACTGGAAACAGCCAAGCATGGTGACTCATGCCTTTAATCCCAGGAAGTAATGGCAGGAGGCAGAAAGGTATATAAGGCATGAGGATGAGGAACTATAGCCTGGTTAAGCTTTTAGGCTTTTGAGCAGCAGTTCAGCTGAGACCCATTCAGATGAGGGCACAGAGGCTTCCAGTCTGAGGAAACAGGATCAGCTGAGGAATTGGCGAGGTGAGGTAGCTTTGGCTTGTTCTGCTTCTCTGGTCTTTCAGCGTTCACCCCAATACCTGGCTCCGGGTTTGTTTTTATTAATAAGACCTTCTAAGATTCCTGCTACAGCTGACTGAGAGAATCCTTCAAGACTCGATACATCTGACTCCCATGTCCCGTCGGGGTGGTCTCTCCTCTGCCTGGGATGTTCTTCCTCTTCTTGGTCTCATCATTCTTCTCCTCTACCAAGCTTTCGAGTTTCAACAGTGGGGTTCTCAAACAGAGTCCTCTCAAGGCACTGGGACTGAGGCGTCTGGTCGCTCACTACCCACAGCTTGTAATGAGTCCAATAAGTCAGCCCTGACCGTAGTAACGTTTGCTTCTTCCCATGCATGCTTTTACTGGCTGTATTATTTTTCACTCTCATGTTCCTGGAGTTAGGCTTTGGGGATCGCAGTGGACCAGGTCCAGGTGTTCGCCTCTAAGGATCAAATAAAGAGGAAAATGGCAATGGTCAAGCAGGAAAGGGACATGTTTTCCCTGGGAAGAATTCAGAAGCCGGGTAACCTACAAGACCTGTCTTGTAGGTGCCGAAGAGAGTTCTGGGATTACCCAAGGAAGGAGGAAGGGCAGGACCAAAGTGGGGTGGTGAGACTCATCATCACCCTGGGGCTGGTTGTACCATCTTGTTGGTGCCCAAGAAATTCCTGCCACTTGGAGATGGGAATTTTTTTCTTTTTTTAATCTCCACTGCAAAGACGTTTATCTTGTGACCCTGGAGTTTAAGGTACAAGGAGGAAAGAATAACTCAGAACCGGGGAGATCACAGCAACATGAAATGGAATTAATTAGGTCAGTGGTCGGGTCCTCTTTCAATAGGTCGGTTTCTTTTTAGTTTGTGTATGTGTGCATGTGGGTGGGTGTGAGTGTGTGTATGTAGAGGCCAGAGGACAGCTGTTTTGTTTTATTTATTTATTTTTTGAGACAGAGTCCCTTATTGGAACTAACCAAGTAAGCGAGGTTGGATGGCCCGGAAGTCCCAGAGATCTCTCTCTGTCTCTGCCTGCCCAGAACTGGGATTTCCAGCCTGAGGCACCATGCCCAGCTTTTTTATGTGGGCTTTTGGGATTAAACTCAGGTTCTTAAGCTTGCAAGGCAAGCGTTTTACTCACTGAATCAACTCTCCATCCCCCTTTGCATGGGTTACAAACATGGTTTTCACACTTTGACCCAGCTGAGAAGTTACCCATCTCCTCAGGTCAACTCTGAACTCCTCTAAGGTGAAGTATCCCCTGCTAGTAGATCTAGGGGCCCCCACGGGGCCTCACATCACAGTGATCCTCCCTAAGTTAGCAGGTCAACCCCACCCCCACCGCCACAGCAGTGCTATAGGCCCCAGATGTTCATGGAGAGGTTTTCTGAATATGTTCTGTGTGCTCTAGACACACTACGAATCCTTTATGTAAATCCTTGATCCTTACAGTAAACTTAACGGAGATGCTAACTACCAGCATTTTATAGAGAAACAAACTGAAGTCACAGATTTTCCAGAGTTAAGTCTGAGCTCACCCCTGCACAACTCCTTAATCTATTCCTGACCACCACCCACCACCACCTCCCAAGGCCATTCCTTACGCCCCAGTTGACCTCTTTCTAGCACTTGCCATACATCTTCTCTACCAACCACCCAATTACCCACCCACCCACCTACCCATCCATCCATCCATCCATCCATCCATCCACCCACCCACCCATCCATCCACCTACCCACCTACCCACCCATCCATCCATCCATCCACCCACCCACCTACTCATCCATCCATCCATCCATCCATCCATCCATCCACCCATCCATCCATCCACCCACCCACCCACCCATCCACCTACCCACCCATCCATCCATCCATCCACTCACCCACCCACCCATCCATTCATCCATCACCCATCCATCCATCCACCCACCCACCCACCTACCCACCCATCCATTCACCCACTACCCATCCATCCATCCATCCATCCATCCATCCATCCATCCATCCACCCATCCATCCATCCATCCACCCACCCACCTACCCACCTACCCACCCATCCATCCACCCATCCATCCACCCATCCATCCATCCACCCATCCATCCACCCATCCATCCATCCACCCACCCACCCACCCATCCATCATCCATCACCCATCCATCCATCCACCCACCCATCCATCCATCCACCCAACCATGCATCCACCCGCCCACCCACCCATCCACCTACCCATCCATCCACCCACCCATCCATCCACCCATCCATCCATCCATCCATCCACCCCCCACCCACCCACCCACCCATCCACCTACCCACCCATCCATCCATCCATTCATCCATCCATCCATCCACCCACCCACCCATCCATCATCCATCACCCATCCATCCATCCATCCACCCACCCACCCATCCATCATCCATCACCATCCATCCATCATCCATCCATTTCCATTGAGACAGTTTCATGAGACACTGAACACAGTATTAGAGTCTCGAACAATTGAGATGGGGTCCCTGACAAAATCAGGCATACGTTCACTGACCAGCACCCACTCTTACTTTCCAGGCCAGAGCCTTCATTGGGGTGACCAGTTCCCACTGCAAATGGCATGGTGGGTTCACAACTGTTGTGGAATATTAGTTTAAGATGTGTTGCATTTGTTTATACTGCAAAATATTTGTTTTAATGATGCAAAGATGTGTTGCATTCTTTCATGTTGCATTTATTTAACTCTGTAAAGCTGTTTAAAATTTAATTTGCCTATTTAAAACACCTGATTGGTCAAATAAAGAGCTGACTGGCCAATAGCTGGGCAGGAGAGGGAAAGGCGGGGCTAGTGTGCAGACAGAATAAATAGGAGAAATCTAGGCTCAAGAGAAGAGCTAGGAGAGAGAAAAGGAGGAGGAGAAGAGGACACCAGGGGCCAGCCACCCAGCCACACAGCCAGCCACAAAGTAAGAAGTAAAGAAAGGTATATAGAATAGAAAAGGATAAGAGCCCAGAGGCAAAAGGTAGACAGGATAATTTAAGAAAAGTTGGCTGGAAACAAGCCAAGCTAAGGAAGGCCAGGCATTCCTAAGTAAGAATAAGTCTCCACGTATTTACTTGGGAGCTGGGTGGAGAGCCCCCAAAGAGTGAAAAAAAAAAAACTACACACAACTGGTTGCAGAATGGGCTTGTTCCCCCAAACAAGGCCAGTTCACCACACACTCTGCGCAGAGACAGGATCCTGCGTATGTCTCGGGATCTCCATTTCCATCTCTACAGAGGTATCTTGTTCAGGTTTTACTTCCTAATTTGCCCCCTTCATGCCACGGCCCCATTGCCAGCTTCACCATGGCTTCTGAGTGCTGCTAGCCTTCCAACATGCTCCCATGCTCCTTCACATTGGCTGAAGCTGTCCAGGCCTCTCACAAGCCATGAGACGAACCTATACTGGTGAGTGGTGTGTACAATGGGGTACTTGGTCAGGGCACCCTTACCAGGAAGTGAGGGACAGAAAAGGCATGGCCAGAAGTGACATCTAAATGGAGTCTTGGAGGAAGACCATGACATCACGGGCTATAGAAGGGGTGGGAGGAAGGCACACAGGCGGGCAACATCTGCAAGCATCAGTATTCTTGCTCCTGTAGTCTCCGCCATCACCTAGTATAGCTGGTGCTGTCATGTTTATAGAAAAGGCTCAGAGAGGCAGTGTGGTTTGCCCAAGGCCACACAGTTAATAATGGTCAAGAGAGGATTTGTGGCCAGTTCTCTTGGCCTCTAGAGGTCTGATTTCATATTATAGGATCAATGTACAGTCCCCAGAAAGTCAGTCAAGGGACTATTCTGCTCTTTGGGCCACATCTGCCTGGAGGCAGTGGCCTTTCTGGTCGTGTGAGACCCGTCTCTTGCAATTTCTGTGTGTCTCAGTGAGGCCTCTCTGCCTAAGCCTGGAGCTCCGGGCTGAGCTGGCTCTGTCTTTCTGCCCAAAGAGTCATTGTTTCTTTCTGGGAGGGGCGTAATAATAAGCCGAGCTTTTGCGGGTTTGCATGCAGCAGATACTGTGGCCAAGGTACAGCAGGAGGATGCTGTGTATCTGCCTGAAATGCTGCAGGGAAGGAAGAAAGGGAAGGAAGGAAGGAAGGAAGGAAGGAAGGAAGGAAGGAAGGAAGGAAGGAAGGAAGGAGAGCTGCAGGGCTGCAGTGTGTGTGTGTGTGTGTGTGTGTGTGTGTGTGTGTGTGTGTGTGTGTAAGAGACAGAGATAGAGGATGGGGATGGAGGATAGGGGATGAGGAATGGGGATGAGGGATGAGGGATGGGGATGAGGGATGAGGGATGGGGATGGGAGATGGCAGATGGGGGATGGAGGATGGGGCATGAGGGATGGGGGATGAGGGATGAGGGATGGAGATGGCGGATGGCACAGCCACAGGTCCCAGCTTGAGAGCCTGCATTTCATGGTCTCCTGTAATCTGCCTTTAAAAGCCTCACTGAGCCCCACAGCATAACTGTTTCATAGCTCTATTTTACTGCACACTATTTATTTACTTTTTTATAACTGTTTATTGACCAGCTACGTGTCAGACACCCTTCTGGATGTCAGAGATGCATCAGTGAACAAATGTCCTCAAATCCCTGTCCTCTGATGAAAAGCCAAAGTCCTCACCGGGACCCAGTGGCCGTGTCTACTGCGTCTTTCTGAGGTCGTCTCTCTCCCGCTGCCGCTCCAGTTGCTATTCCATCTCTTCCTTGTTTGGTCTCAGGCAGGGTCTCCCGTGTAGCTCAGGGTGGTGTGGAGCTCTTGGTCATCTTACTTCAGCCCGTGGGCTGCACTTCTTCTCTGTTGGAGGGCCGAGGTGAGCTCCTGCCTCAGGGCCCCTGCCTTGGCCAATCTCTTCATCTCAGATGCTCCTTAGCTATGACAAGGATCACGTCTGGTTCCTTCAGGTGTGTGTGTGTGTGTGTGTGTGTGTGTGTGTGTGTGTGTGTGTGTGTGTGTAAGGGGGGTGGGGGTGGGGAGCTCACATGTACGCATGCACGTGTACATGCTCATTCTTGTGAATGTGGGTGCCTACGTGCACAAAGCACCTATGGCCGTCGGAGGACAACATCTGGTGTGGGTCCTCAGGAACCTGCACCTTCCGTTTGAGACAGGGCGCTCTCATTGGCTTAGGACTTCAACAAGTTGGCCAGGCTGACTGGCTGGTGAGCTTCCAGGGGTCCTCTATCTTCAACTCCCGCCATTGAGATTATAGTCACACACCTCTATACCTGGGAACACCACACTCAGGTCCTCACAGCCCCCAAACAAGCCCTTTTACCAGTTTAAACCATGCCTACAGCTCCCTGGATTTATTTTCCCAGCAACGCCCCCTCTGGTCAATCTACTTAAAAATGGAAATTCGCATACATCCCCACAAATTTCCCGGTCTGCTGCCTTAACTTTTTACCTTAGCAGATGTCACTAATAGACCCTACGCTGTGCTGTCACAGTTGGCTTCGGCTGTCAATTTGATATACCTAGGAAGAGGAAAGCTCCGTTGAGGAACTGTCACCACCAAATTGGCTTAGAACCATGTCTGTGGGGCTGTTCTCTTGTTTATGGATGTAGGAGGGCTCAGCCCACTGTGGGTGGTGCTGTCCCTAGCCAGGCAGGTCTAGGCTGTGTAAGGAGAGGAGGGTCACTGAACAAGCCGGTAAAGTGGCATTTCCTCCACCTTTGCCTCAGCTCCCACCTCCAGGTTCCTGCCTTGAGTCTCTACCCCAGTTTCCCTCCACGGCAAATGGTAACCTGTAAACCAAATATACCCTTCCCTCCCCGAGTTACTTTTGGTCAGAAAGCAAATGAGGTATGCATTCTTTTTTTTTTTTTTTTTGCTATGTTCACTCTCCAAACTCCAGAAGGATGTTTTGCTCCTGGTTTATTTGACGTTCCCAGGGGCAGCACATACCGATTGCTATCGCTCAGTGGTGTTTTTTTTGTTGTTGTTTTTTTTTGTTTTTGTTTTTGTTTTTCGAGACAGGGTTTCTCTGTGTAGCTTTGCGCCTTTCCTGGAACTCGCTTTGGAGACCAGGCTGGCCTCGAACTCACAGAGATCCGCCTGGCTCTGCCTCCCGAGTGCTGGGATTAAAGGCGTGCGCCACCACCGCCCGGCCCAGTGGTGCTTTTTTAATTGATTGAAGGAAGGAGTGAAAAATCACCCCACCCACCTTTTCACAAACTTCCTGAAAGGATGGGTGTAATGTTGTCTTGTTTTAGACTGCTTTTCCTTGGCTACAACTGAGAGGATTTCTCACTTGAGTTTATTTTAGGTCTCACAGAAACTGGGGACAAATGGCTAATGTAGGACATGGGCCAGCTTTCCCAGCATTGCTCAGTACCTGTGGCTCCTCCCAGCACTCCTCACCCCGCCCCCTATCCTAGGCCCCTCCCTCCCAGAGGCGGGGCTTCTGCTTCCCTTCTCCCTAGCCTGATCCCTATATAATTCAGCCATTTTGGCTACACCGGTCTCTTGACCCTCTTGGCTTGGGCCACCTCTCTTGGTCAGTGGCTCCTCTCTTGCTCTCCCTTCCCCCCTCTTCTCTCATGTGCACATCCTCCTTTTATTCCATTTTCTCGCTCAGTTTCAAGTGTTCTTCTCTGTGTGGATGCACGCTTGTGTGCATGTGTGTGGAGGTCAGAGGTCAGCCAGGGCTGACACTCCTCAGACTTCATCTACCACCTTGTTTTATGAGGTAGCATCTCCCATGGATTGGGAGCTCACCAAGTAGGGTAGGCTGGTTGCTCATTGAACCCCAGAGATCTGCCTATCTTTGCCTCTCCAACACTGGGAATGCAGTCCTGTGCCATTATGCCTGGCTTGTGTGTGTGTGTGTGTGTGTGTGTGTGTGTGTGTGTGTGTGTGTTTGGTGTATGCGTACTGTGAACATGGGTTCTGCTGATGGAGCTCAGGCTCTCATGCTTGCAAGGCAGACACTTTCTCCATTTCGGTATCTCTCCAGCCCTGTGTTATCTGTGGAAGTACTCTTGCATTTAACCCTTTCCTGGCCATGCACATTGTGACTGTTTTCTCTGGTCTGTGGCTTGCTTTTTTTATTTCATCCTTACAGCTTGCAGTGTCCTTTTACTTTTGGTCAGCTATGTCGTGTAGGGAGTTTTCAAAAGTTCTGTTTTATGGAGCTATTCTATTCCAGAGGGAAAATAGCAAAGAGAATGTTAAAGCACTTGTATATTACACCTATATTTCCTAATACATATGAGTATTTCAGAAGGACATAAAAGCCAGGGAGATTAGAGAGGAGGGATAAGGAAGGTATGGGACTTCTAGGACAGTGGAGGAGAACATTCTGAGCATGCACTGGTGTGGGAACAAGGTCTGCACTTTTGTTACCCTGGCTCTGGGTGCAAGCTGCAGAAATCCTCTGGACCTGGGAAATTTAGAAGAGCATTTGTTGGGAGGGTGGCGCTGGGGAGCCACAGAATCCCAGGACAGGTGTTTGTGTGAGGGCTGCAGAGGTTGAAGCAGAAACGGGAAAGTGACAAGGAAGCCCCACCTTCCGTTCCACAGATGAGATTTCTCTAGACTTCATCTCTGAGGAGAGATCCAGGCTGTTGGACATCGGAACCCAGAGTTTCTTGGTTCTGAGGCTGTGTGCCCAAGCAGCAGAATCTGATTGGACTGTCTTCAAAGATGCTCGTCTTTTGTCCAATCAGCATCAGGAACAGGCATATGTTGCAGACACGAGCCTGCTGCAATGCATTGTGGGTATGGTGGTTCTTGTGTCTGGGCAAGATTCGCACTTGTGCAAGCAGACACTTGCCAGTTATCCACTGTTCTCTGAGCTTCGTGCAGTTTTATAGTCAGTGAAATGGCCCTTGTTCTTAACTAAAGAGATGACTGGAAACACTTTTTAGCAAACCTGGGAAGGGAAGTGTTTCTGCCTAAATGCATACCATTGTTTGATAATCCCAAATCCTTGCATTTTATGACTATCGGTGGAGTGACGCTGTTCACAGTGGCTGGTCTTAGATTTCCTGCTTCCACCTCTCTCTCCTGCAGAAAGAAATGAGGGGAATGAACATCCTATCTCCACTCTGGCTTACACCAGGAATGAGGGACACAACCTTGGAATTGCAAAACAATGATGTTGCATAGCTCTGGTCCCCAGGGAGCTTGTGGTTTGAGTGGAGGAGATAGACAAAGCCATTGTGCTGCGGGTCTGTGACTATAAACGGAGGCACTGCTGTGAAGGACATATTTGCATCTGTGAGCACACGCAAGGACACGTGGACTGAGCCAGGGAGTTAAAAGCATGGGCATTAGATTTGACATAGAAAGAAAATTAACCACCAGACAAGGGAGAGACCAGGATGCTGGGAACCAGTGTTGCAAGTCAAGGTTTAGTTGAGACAGTCAAGGCACTGAAAGGAGGCCAGAGTGGCTGATAGGAAGAGCATGACAGGGTAGAAGGTTCCAGAAGGCAGGTTCGGGTTGCCTGCTGCATGATCCTCTGAGCTGAGAAGAAAACCTTTGGTTCTTCCTCTGAAGAACATGGAGAAGCCATTTAAGGGGATTTAAGACAGAAACAATAGCACTATGTGTTTTGAGAAAAATTGCTCTAAAACTTAGGGAAGAATAGAGTCAGGAGAGATGAAACTCTCTTGATCAGTGTGGTGTAGGTGGGGAGGACACGCAGACAGAGGAGGCCTTTGCAGGAGGTAACCGGCAAGTCAACAGAGTCTAACGATAGGCTGGGAAAGGACAGGGGGAAGGAGAAGGGAGAAGAGGAAAAGGAGAGGAGAGAGAAGAGAATGAGGAAAAGAGGATGAGGAAGTAGGAAGGGAGGGTGGAAGGAGGAGGGAGAAAAAGGAGGGGAAGGAGAAAGGGTGGAACAGAGGGAGAAGAGGAGGAAAGGAGGAGAAGGGAGAGGGAGAGAAGAGGAGGAGAGGGAGAAGCGGGAGAGAGGACCGTAGGAATGATGTCTGGGGACTTGGGGCATGAGTGGTCGCCGAAGCTAGGACAGGTTGGAATAGAGGACTTCCCAGTTGAGCCTGGGTATATTGAGCTCCATTTGCACATTCGGGAACTATGGTGATGCAATGTGTTCAGTAAAAGGGAGTGGATTTAACGTGATGTACGGGGTTTTATGTGAGTCTACAGTTGAGAAGTCTGAAGACATGCATTTGGTCTGTTAATGGGTATGGATAAAACAAACCAGGGTGAGGATAGAGTCGGCCTCAGTTTCCTTCCTAGTAAGAAAAGCATAAAAGAAAGGAAGCTTATAGCTACAGCAGATTGATCTTCTGTTCTTCTGCCTTGGAGGCAAAATCAAGGTGTGGGATTTCAAACACTGGGAAGCATCTCATCTATAAAGTGAGGGCCATGGTTGTCATCTTGTAAGATCTGATGTGGGCATGTGACTGGCTTTGACTGGCTTGCCTACATGGCTTTATGAGCAAGTGGCACCGTCAGAAGCCCCCTGGGTGGGACTTTAGAGCACATGGTCACGTCATCATAGCAAAAGCAAGAGACAAGTCACTGCAATGGATGGCGGGCTGAGTCTCCCATGCTCCTGTGGACGAGGCCCCTGACACTCTCAGCAGGAGCAAGAGACAGATGTGTCTTTCAGCATGCAGACCTCACTTCAGGATAGGCAACTTGGCACAAGGGCTGAGTGTCTAGTCAGTTTAGGAGTGGTAGGTGATTGTATTGGCAATAATAATAATAGCAGGATTGTGGAGGCAAGGGGCACTGGGAGCCCCAGATTTTGGGGGATTGACTGGGAGTATCTCTGGCCTTGAGGAATAAGTGCCCAACACATAACCTGGAATTTGGAAATCTCAGAAAAGAGAGCATAGACAAACTTCTGTATGCATTGGCAGGTGAAGTTTCCCTATTGGGACATTTTCAGGAGACCTCACCTGTCCCTAGCCTGCTGGTAGACTGATTAGGTGGAACTCACAGACCTTTAGATGGTACTCACACATTTCCATGATCAATGTGCTGCCATGACACCCGAGGTTTCATGTGTCTTAACAATGGGAGATGATGTAGAAGTTAGTCTGAGGAGATGTGGGATGGATGGGTGGATGGATCAATCATGGATGAATGAATGGATGATGAATGGATAAATGGATGGATGATGGATAGATGATGGATGGATGGATGAATGGATGGATGAAAAGATGATAGATGGATAGATGATGGAAGGATGGGTGGATGAATGGATGGTAGATGGATGGATGGTGGATGGATGGATGGATGATAGATGGATGAATGGTGGATGGATGGATGGATGATGGATGGATGGATGATGGTGGATGGATGGTGGATGGATGGATGGATGATAGATGGATGGACAGATGGATGGACATCCTTCTAGCCTGGAGACACAGCAGGAGAATGCCATCCTTGAATGAAGGGAGCTGGGCATTGCCACTGGTCAACCCTGAATCCAGAGAGCTTCCAAAGCCCCAGCTGTGAAGTGGGAGTGATGACATGGGACACCCAGTGGACTAGTTTTCTCCACGCAGGATGGATTTCTCTTGGAATGATTTCTCCTTCTGTCTCAGTGCCTCACCCTTTCCCTTACCATCTGATTTGCGCAAATCATCATTACTGAACGCTGAGCACACTCTAGACGCTGTCGGTTCATTTGTACTTCACACTTGTCTTGTTGCTGTGACAAAATATTGACAACTTAAAGAAGAGAGGTTTGGTGGGGGTGGGGGTGGGTTGTCCGTGCTCACGGATCTAGGAGCATGTGGAGGTTAGGGGTTGACACTGGTCTGTTCTTCCTCAATCTCTCTCCACCTTGATTTTGAGATAGCATCTCTCACTGAACTTGGCACCTGCTGTTTTAACTAATCTAGCTGGCCAGTGAGCCCCCAGCCGAACCCACCTGTCTCCACCCCCTAGTGCTGGAGTTACAGGTGCGTGCTATCACACTCAGCGTTTACAAGGGTGCTAGGGATCTGAACTCAAACACTTTTCCAACTAAGGCACCTCTACAGCCCCTGGAAAGAAGGGTTCATTTTGGCTCACAGTTTGAATGGTGAAGATGGGGTGACAGGACTCTGAGGCATAGTATGTCTGCAATCTGCAATCATGAGTGTGGTGTGGCTCTTTCCTTCACATTGTAACATTCAGGCCTGGAGGGAGGCTCATTAAGACCCTGGAAGAAAACAAAACCTGTAAGGCTTAGGAGGTCAACAAAACTCACAAGGTCCTGGAAGTTCCTGAAACTTACAAGATTAACAAGACCCCTGCCCGAGGTTTTATCAGCAGTAACAATTGCTGAGGCAAGGAGTCTTGGGGTGTGCTTTTGGGAGCTGCAGCTGGCTTCGAGTCATTCATGTTCCTATGTCTGTCACCTCTTCTCTTCTAAGTAACCCCAATAGACTCAGAGGCTCACTAGGTTAGACTCGGATGATATGGTCCTTAGTGCCCTTTCTAAAGAGAATGGACACTTACTCACATCTCCCCAGGAAAAATCACACAGCGCACACACACACACACACACACACACACACACACACACACACACACACACACAGATGCATACCAATGCTCAGCTCATTTACTTTCTTCTTATTCTTCTTAGTCAGGGACCCCCAGCCTGTGGGATGGTGCCGCTCACATTGAAGGTAGAACATCCCTTCTAGGTTAAACATACTCAGAGGTGTGTCTCCGAGGTGGTTCTAAATCCAGTTAAGTTGAAAATAATTATCACAGCATGTGTAGGAGTGCTCACCTCCACTTAAAATACCCAGTCTAGACCTCAGAAAATCTGCGTGCTCTATCCAAGGTCACTGGCCAGGAGAGAGAGTCTGTTGAGAACAGAACTGATGTTCTTTTACTCTCTTCATTTTTTTTTTTTTTTAACAGACAACTGGGATAACCTGTTTCTTTTATTGGCTGGCTCTCTCAGGATGAAACACAAAACTCTTCAGGAAAAAAAAAAAAGCTCAGCAAAACCAAGCATTCTGAAGTTAAACAGTAAATAAATAAATAAATAAATATAAAGAGAAGTACATTTCAAAAGGACGTAACAAGGTTTTTAAAAACACCCCCTTTTCATTGTTTTCCTTTCTTCCTCGTTATGCAAGTGATTCGTATTCAGTGTGAAAATTTGGAAACTACAGAGAAGCATAAAGGAGGAAATAAAAATCACCCTAATCTTATCACACGAAGGAAATGGCTGTTAACATTTGTTTTATATCCACCCAGTCTTTTTTATATGCCGAAATGCATATGCATATATATTTTTAACATAATTGGGATTATTCTGCCAAATTGCTTTCTAGAAAGGTACAACTAATTCACATTCTTCCACCACGCTGAGAGCAGCTCCCTCACTGTGGCCAGCGTGGAAGGGTGTTCTTTGTTTTTTGTTTGTTTTTTTTTCTTTCCTTTCTATTTTTGTCTCTCCTGGTTGAGTAGATTTTAAGGCTGGTATGTCTTTGTTTCCACTTGGATTTCTTTCTTTCAAATTATTACTAGAAAGGCTATGTTTTTTTTTTCAGTCCAAAGCTTATTAGGTAAATATATTTATTCTGCTGAGAATTATTTGTTCCTACCTTTTGTTAATTTTCTTTTATTGATGTTTTACTTTCACATTGTTGATTCTCCAGAACTCTTGGTATATGACAGCACTTTTTGTTGTTGGCTTAGACTAACTTGAAGATGGACACATTCCTCTTTTTTTCCATATTTACTGCAGTTTTTTTTTTTCCTAAGGAGTTGGCTGTTTAGTTTTCTGTAGGTGAGGACACAGTGAAACAGTCAAACTGGACCACTCCATGTATAGAAAGACAGGTTTATTGGGGATCAAACTGCCAAGGTATCTCTCAAGGATGGTGGTGGGATGTCAGAGAGAAGCAACATGGTAGCAAAGCAAGCTTTCTTTATATGACATTCAGCAGGGTATGTGGGTGCGGGAGAATCTTTGAGCTGATACAGGACGATTGGATTGATGGGAACTAGATGCCCTTGTCAGAGAAAGTTGATTGGGGGATGGATTCGGGAAGGTTCCTGGTAAGCAGAAACCCAACCCACACTAAGAGATTCCTGAGGAATGCTGAATGCTGAATTGGTCTCTGTACCCAATAACAAGCCTTCTGTTTACTGAGTCAGAGCCCTTCTGTTTAGGACATTGCCACCAGCATGGCCGTTTTCGGGACTCACTTTGGACCTAACACTTTACAATTTAGTTTTTGATTTCGAGGGTGCAAAACTATTTAATTTTTAAATCGTGATCAAATATATTGAATTTTTCTTTATTATGAAGTTTAAAAAAATGTGGATTTAAGGTGTCAGTTCTCTCTTCTTGCTGGCTAATCAATGCCCTAGTTTCTCCAGCCCTGTCTTCCTCCAAAGTAACTCCCAATAATGACGATCTGGACTTTAAGGAAATTCCACTCGCCAGACCACACCCAGATCAATTAAAGCAGAATCTTCTTGGAGTGTGAGGTTTGAGCCTGCGTGTCAACACCCTCAAATATTTCTAGGTGACACTGGAAAAGAGACCGCTGCCACCACCATGGCTGATCTCATGAGTTCATGGAGTGTATCAAACCCTGTAAACTCAGCATAATGCAATGTCTGATGCCACCAGCCTGATAATGTGCGCACTCTTGCTGAGCACAGCATGGCGCAGAGTAACCCCAAAGGGGCAGGATGGGCAGGCCAGGGAGGAGTTTGTGTGGCCTGGTGTGCTTGGTGCCTGTGGAGACAGAGGAGGGTTTCTGATCCCCTGAACTGTGCAAATTATGCGACTACGCAGCGTACGGATTACGTCAGACGTAAGGCCCCCGGATGACCAAGCCTCCTGCCTGGCTACTGGACAGCGCATGTGCGGCCACGGAGCAACACACATCCCGCTGCTCCCAGCATTCTTGTATGTGGGTTTGGGGACTTGAACTCAAGTCCTCACACTTGCGCAGCAAGCTCTCTCCCAGCTGAGCCATCTCATCGGTCCAGTGTGCTCCGACTTCGAACCGAAGGGGAGGATTAGTCTCACTGGGTTTTGTGCCATCTACCGGTCCTTGGAGGGTGCTTGGCGAGGGTCCTTCCTCTCAGAGTCTTGTCTCCATCTTGACCTACTGAGACCGCGGGGTACGTGAAACCTCCTTTCTTACTTTTCGCCCACATTGGCAAAGTTTCTGACAACAGTTAGGTCCAAATATAATGTTTTTGCTTCTGGTGACAGGTGAAGCAGGGGTCTATTATGGGCTACCTTGCTACTTTTCTTTCTGCATTTGAAAGATTCAGAGTCACAGGGAGCCGTCTCCAGGGTCTCCTTTATTCTCCACCCCGACGCCCTTAGTCTGGGAAGGAGAAGAATTTGTCTCTATGCCTAATTATGGGTTCAGACACAAATGATGCAAATATTATGCTAAATGAATCCCCTTAAAATAGAAGAGAGTAAAGTCTGCACTAGAGGCCCTGTCCTTCCCATGTGGACTCCCCAGCTTCCTGTATGTACAGCCCAAGCAGTGTCTTGTCCACGAGGGGCCAGTGAGAGCTTGTCTGTGTCCACTATGAGGGGCTTCACTCAATCTTACCAGCTTTCTTCCCATTATACAGGTAAGTAAATTGAGGGGCATCATTTAATCCACAGAGCTTCAGGCTCCTACCTTGAGTTCCTGCCGTGACTTCCGTCAGTGATGGACTGGTGACCTGGAAGTATAAGCTAAATAAACCCTTTCCTTTCCTCAGTTCCTCAGGGTCAGGGTGTTTTTTCATAACAGCAGAATGGAAGTGAGACCAGCTGCCCAACCTTCCTTTTCTCCCTTCTTTTCTCCATTCCCCATCTGTTCCTAGTCCCCCAGCCAAGTAGCCTCACCCCCTCAGAGTTCTTCATCAGGAGGACCTTGCTCCCCTCCAGCCTCTCTGGGTGCATAAATACTAACCATGTGTAGGCAATCAGCCATGTCTCCCCCTCTTCCCCCATGGGACAGCTTTCTGGGGAGGGGAGGTAACCCCTTCAGGGATTTAGATTAATACCAACAACATGGGTGGGGAGGGGAACGCATCCGACTCACGCACATGGGAAGGACACAAGGCCTCTAGTGCAGACTTTACTCTCTATTTTAAGGGGATTCGTTTAGCATAATATTTGCATCATTTGTGTCTGAACCCATAATTAGGCTTAGAGACAAATTCTTCTCCTTCCCAGACTAAGGGCGTCGGGGTGGAGAATAAAGGAGACCCTGGAGACGGCTCCCAGGCAACAGAAGCTTTCAAATCAAGGTCCCCAGGTCCTCTTGCTGAAATTCCCTGAACACCATGCGGGACCAGGGTCATTGCTCATTGTTGGGCTTCCAGGAGTCTGTGACCCCTCTGGAACTGTAAGCAGAATTTTGTGTTTATGAAATTGTTTATAATTGTCATGTCCTCTGGGAGAAGACCCTCAGCTTCCATCCATTAAGGAGTCTGCAGACAAAGCCTGGCATCATCCGTCCCCCATCTTGATTTTTCTCTGGGGAGACCAAACTGTTCTTCCAGCCCCTCTGCGTATGAGGGCGATCCAGTGGAACTTTCTAGAGTGACAGCAAGGAGCTACCCAGTCCAGTTCTCTTTCAAAGAGGTGCAAGGAACTGCCTGTGATGACCACAGTGTCCCCAAGGGTCCCAGGGTCTCTGGTTCAGCCTGGCTCCACAGATTCCTCCTCCATTTTCTTCCCGTGGCTACTGAGGGAAGTCTCTGGTTTAACTAATTTAAATGCAAAACACCATTCTCCATCCTTAAAAGACCTGTGGCCATGGGCCTCTGTGGAGGGAGGTGATGTGCCAGGAGGAAGTCCTTACCATGTAGCCCAGGATGGACCAGGGTTCCTGCCTCCTGATGCTGCATCCTCACCAAACTCACTGAGGGATGAGGATGAAGAAAGCATCTTTTAGGCCTCTTCCTAGGGCTTTCTGGATCCACTTCCTGCCTCTCTTTTGTGGTTTGTATCTAGACTGTCTTCCAAGGCTCCTGCCTAAAGGCTTAGTCACCAGATAATGGAGCTATTGAGAAGTGCTGGGACCTTTAAGAGGCGGGGCTTATGGGGAAGGAGTTAAGTCACTGGCCACATGGCTTTAGAAGGGAGAATGAGATCTCAGATCCCTCTTCTCCCTCTTTTGGCTTCTTGGTGACCATGGTTACCATGAGGTGAGCAGCCAAACAACAGAGCCAGGTAATCATAGACTTAAAGCTCGGAAGCTAGGAGCCGAAAATAAGCTTCTATCTTTAGGTTGAATTTTCCTCAGGTATTTTGTCATAGTAACAGAAATGAGAGAACAACATATTCTCTGACCATCAGATCTTTAAGCCTGGCTTGAAATCCTCATCCTCTGTCAGTATCTTTCTAGAAAATTCTACTCTGTTGTCTACCATTTGGCCCTTTTGAAAGGTCCGTTCAGTGCCTGAGACACTATGAATTGAAGGTCAGAAAGAGCAGCACAGACTTTGGAGTTGGGCATAATTATATTTATGGACCTGGCTGCTTGTTTGCTGTGTGACCTTGGGTAAATCAATTAACCTCTCTGTGTCTTAAATGTTAGCACATGGTTATGGCAGTTGTTGCAGGTTCCTCTTCCAGTGGCCATGATTGTTTCTCATTTTCACATTTACCTCTCACTACTGAGATGAGCCAAACAATACGTATCCTCAGCTCCTTCACTTCCCCTGGTGGCCAAGGGCAGCCATGCTACTGAATTTTGACTAATAGAATAAAGTAAAAGTTAGCTTAGAGAATTCTGGAATGATTTTTTCCTCCTCCTACACAGAAGGCAATAGTGGCTGGGGAGGGAGCTTTTTCTCTCTTTATTGTGCTCTACCGTTGGAGGCTGTTGTGTGTGGGTTGTGACATCTGGAGCCATGATAGCCATCCTGTAACCATGAGGCAGGCAACACATTTGTGAATGGAAACCGTCACTCTGGGTGCGGCAGATCAGCAGGGCACAGGGACTGGAATTCTCGATGACTTCATTGAGAAACTGGACCAATGGCAAGACATTCATTTTTCTCACCAAGAACGTCCTTATGGTGTTACGCGCCGGTAGCCAGGCTTCCTGTTACTGGCAGCTGAGGGTGTTTGTGAATGACACACCAAGCTTAACCTCACCAGAACCTTGTGAGGAATAAGCGAGATGAGGTGGAAGATATGCTGGCTAGTATTATGTCAACGTGACACAAGCTAGTGTCATCGGAGGCTTCCATAAGATCAGGCTCCAGGCAAGCCTGTAGGGCATTTTCTTAATTAGTTATTGATAGGGAGGGCCCAGCCCATTGTGGATGGTTCCATCCCTGGGCTGGTGGTCCTGGGTTCTATAAGAAAGCAGGCTGAGCAAGCCATGGGGAGCAAGCCAGTAAGCAGCACCCCTCCATGGCCTCTGCATCGGCTCCCGCCTCCAGGTTCCTGCCCTGCTTGAGTCCCTGTCCTGACTTCTTTCAGTGACGAACAGAGAGTGATATGGAAGTGTAAGCTGTGTTTCGTCACAATAGAAACCCAAAGACAGTTGGTACCAGGATAGTTGGGTGTTGCTGTGACAGACCAAATCATGTGGTTCTGGGAGGATTGTGGAAGGACTTTGGAACTCTGGGCTGGAAAAGCCATTGAGTGTTGAGAGCTCAGTGAGCTGTTCTGAGGAGCTTGGAAGATGAGAATGTTGAGAGCAGTGTGGATGATGGAGGCCTGGCTCGTGAAGTGTCAGAAGGTAGCAAAGACTCTACCAGGCTTTTGTGTGAAGAATCTGTGGTTCTGGTCAGCTGGGGCTGAATCAGCTGCCATTATCAAGAAACCAGAATCGCTAAAGTAAAGCCTTTGCTTTGCTGGGACAATGGATGCTGGTCAGCGGGGCCTTAGAAATTAGCGGTGGTTAAGAAGAGACCAGGATCGCTGAGGTGAAGTCTTCTGGGAAGGGTTTCCTCAGGGTCAGCCTACAGAAACTGTGTTCCAGAGGTAGCCAAGGTTGCACCTCATGCTGGCAGCTGAACTTGATAGTGTAAAGGTCACCCAGGTGGTGCTAGTTTTGAAGGCCTGAAGGGGTCACGGAGGCTGCTAAGGATTGACACTCTATGGCGGGGCTGGAGTCTCTGAAGAGAGCCCAGGAGAGGCTATGGGTGAAAGTGCAGTTCAGTTGTGGCAGAGACCCCAGCATTTTTGGAGATGCCAGTACCATGGGATGCCACCAAGAACAGCAGCAGTGGAGTGGAGCCAGCCAGAGCCTAGAAGACAAGCTGTGTGTGCTGCAGAGGGCGGAGCCAGAGAAGTGACCCAGGTCCCTTGGAGGAGTCCAGAATATGGTGAGTGAATCCCAGATATTTTTATTACATCATTCACACCGTGAGAGCCTGGATTTGCTTTGATCTGATTGTGAGTGTACCCTGGTTCTTCTCTCTTGAAGTAGGAAAGTATTTAACTTAATTTTGATTTTTACAGGAGCCCACAGTGGGGAAATTTTGAATGTTTAAAAGATTTAGAATCTTTAAAGAGACTGGATATTTTAAAGGGACTGAACTTTTAATGTGTTTGAATTTGTAGAGACTGTGGGACTTTTAAAGTTATTTGATTTTAATGTGAGATCTTGGGAATGAATTAGAAAGCAAAGGTTGTGTCTTAATGGTCCTGTTTTCGTGTGTCAAGTTGTCAAGGGGTCAATTGTGCTGGCTGGTTTTATGTTAACTTGATACAGCTATAGCCAGCCATCAAAGAGGAGGAGCCTCCGTTGAGAAAATGCCTCCATGAGATCCAGGCATTTTCTCAATTAGTGATTGATGTGCGGAGGGCTCAGCCCACAGTGGGTGGTACCATTCCTGAGCTGCTGGTCCTGGGTTCTATAAGAAAGTAGGCTGAGCAAGCCACAAGGAGCAAGCCAGTAAGCAGCACCCCTCCGTGGCCTCTGCATCCGCTCCTGCCTCCAGGTTCCTGCCCTGACTTCCTTTGATGATGAACAGTGATGTGGAAGTGTAAGCCAAATAAATCCTTTTCTCCCCAACTTGCTTTGGTCATAGTGTTTCATCATAGTGACTCTGACGAGTATAGCAGCATGTCCTGCAGAGGCCTGTGCTGTGTAAGAAAAGCAGCCCGGATGAAAGTTATTGAGGGAACAGCTATGTCCAGAGACAGGCAGGTGAGATGTGAGGAGGCCATGGGAAGTGTGAGGTACCAAACTCAGACCTGTCTTTCTCTCCCTTCCTGCTCTTGTGGATGCTGAAATCCCAGAACACTAACACTGGAAGGGACTCCCTCCATCTTAGATCAGTCTGAATCATTCTTCTTTGATGAACAAGGAAATCAGCCTCTGGAGAGGCTGGGGGTGGGTATTAGAAGGTCACAGACCAAAACACTGATAGATGACCTTGGACCCAGGGCTACAGCTTAGCATCTTTTGGCCTGAGAAGCTGAAGGTCCTTTATTCGTATTCATGTGCCTTCTGTTCCTATCCCAAGAAACCCAGAGGGTGTCACAGGGGATGTGGGTGGTAAGATTGACAGATTTGGACAGCCCTCTACTTGCACGGACATGTGTGTGAGGCTCTAATTCTGATTCTTATATAGTTTAGTATTTTACTCCTTTGCCCGATGGGCAAGAGGGGCAGAGGGGTGAGTGTGGTCTCAGCTGAGAGCTCTGTGCTGAGCTAGATGGCACGCCAGGATTCATCAGCTTATGAGCCCATCCCTAGATAGACTTACCAAATGTCTGCAGGGAGCTGAATGCTGGGTCGATTCAACACTGGGGGAGCGGGGAGAGGATGAGTTGTAGCATGGAGGTTCCTCCTGCCATCCCAAAGCAAACCTACTGTGTGTGTGTGTGTGTGTGTGTGTGTGTGTGTGTGTGTGTGTGTGTGTACAGCTGTGTGTGAGTACTTGTGCCTACGGGGTTACATGTACACACGGATGCCAGAGGACCTTCTCAGGTGTCTCCCCCCTCACCCCCGGGAGCTGTCCACCTTCTTTTTGAGGCAAGTCTTTCATGGAACCTGGCACTCGCTATAGTGGGTTCGGCTGGCTGACCAGCACGCTCCAGAGATCTGCCTGCTTCCTCCTCCCCAGCACTGGGATTTTAAGTACACACCATGACACCCAGCTTTTCTTGTTTTAGTGGTTGCATTTAAATTTTACATTTTAACCAAGGTTCTGACGATCCAGCTCCAGTCTTCATCCTTGTATGGAGGACACGTTCCTGACTGAACCATCTCCCCAGCCCCAGAGCTTCTGAGGTAAATCATGAGGCATAAGGACTGGTTTAGTATCCACTCTCTCAACAGATTCCTTCCCGTTTGTGACTCCAAAGATGTAGCTGGCGGGACTCCACTGTTGGGATGTTTCTTCAGACACCTGTCTTGAGAAAGGCTTAGCTACTCCCTGGCTAGTGATGGTGTTGGGAGAGATGTGCTGATTTCGTGGGCTCTTCTTGTGGGCTGGGAACCATACTAGAATAAGGGCTTGGAACACTGAAGGTCTTAAGATACAAAATGGAAAGAATGGAGTGGAGACGGGGAGGACAGAGGGAAAGAAGGTAGGCTTTCATGGTACAGAGACCTGCATTCAAATCCTGCTCTGTTGATTCTTGGCTCTGTGACCTTGGGTACATGCTCACCCACTCTCTGTGTATCAGGTGTTGATGTTGTGGAGAATAAATGAGATGCTATTCTTAACAGTCATTTGCAATGTTTGGCATACATTTTCCAAGATAGAGATTTAGGTAGAAGTATTTTATTGGGGGGGCATTCCATCTGTTTCTGCCTCCCCAATGGTTGGATTTTAAGCCCTCATCACCACGGCTCATTTTTCTATGTGGGTTCCAGATCCTCACATTTCTAAGACAAGTTCTCTACTGATTGAGTGGTCTCTCCCATTCCTGGGCCTCTCCTGGTAACTAGTGTTGGGCTGTGAGTGCAGGGACAGAGAGAGCAGTTTGCCTCCATCCTCAGCCCCTTAAATGGTGTCTGGCACATGGGAAGCACACCATGAATACTTTCCGAAGAAATGGAGGAATGAATCAGTAAAAGTCTAAGAATGTATTTGTTAAAGGTGGATAGAAAGAAGAAGGGAAACTGAGGCAGAAGTCTGAGGGCAAGAGAGGGTGAGACAGCTGCCTTTAACTCGCTTTTCTCCTCCCTAGCTCTTCCTGATCTCAAATTTCCCATCATCCCTGTGGTGGCTCAGAACCATGTGTAACTCCAGTTCCCAGTGATGTGGCACCCTCTTCTGGCCTCTCTGGGCACTGCACACACACGATGCACATAACATGGCTCACACATATAACACATAAAAATCTTTAAAAAAAATTTAATTGGTTTCAGAAGGTCAGAGCTGTCTGCTTCATGGAATGCAGGGGATTCTGGGTCCATGTGTAGTTTCCTGAAGGGGAAGCCTCACAGAGCCAGCAAGCAGTAGAGACAGGAAGTTGATTTGACCACACTCAGACATAGTTGTCAGGATGAGGACTGTCACGGTCAGGCTATGCCTGGGGACTGCTAAGTCACTGGTGTTTGTACTTCAGGGAATCTTAGTTTACCTTTTTGGACTTCTGCCTCAGTTTCCCTTTTCTTGTTCTATCCACCTCTAACAAGCACGTTTTTAGACCCTTACTGATTCATTCCATTGTTTATTCAGGAAGTGTTTATGGTGCACTTCCTGTGTGCCAGACGCCATCCAAGGGGCTGGGGGTGCAGAAGGCAGTGCGACAAACTGCCCTCTGCGATGTTCGCACTCTGGGGGGGGGGGGTGAAGGAAGGAGACAGTGGGCAGATGAGTTAGCCAGCGGCAGATGACAAGTGCCGCAGAGAATTAAAAACAGGTCAGGATGATGGTTATTGGCAGAGCGTGTGGCAATGTTAAATAAAGTGAGATGACTCATGGAAGGCCCCGAGGGGAGGGCACAGTCAACACAAAGGAGTCCAGAGCATGCCGGGTGGATTCAAGGAGTGTGAAGGATGCTAGTGTGGCTGGAACACAGCAAACAAGCAAGAGAGAGTGGGGGGAAGATCTCTGGCCAGAGAGGGGGTAGAGACTAAACTGACAGGGTCATCATGGGGACTGTGCCTATTCCACTTGAGTGACACGGGGGACTCTGGGTGGCTTCCATGAAGGCCACAGCCAGTGGAACACAGCACAGTCATGCAGTGTTGGGGATGGTCTATAGAGGGAAGGAAAGATAGGAGCGGGTAGATTTGGGGGGTTAGCACCTACCAGTGTTGCAGAGAGACATGGGGGGGGGCTTGGACAGGTGGAGGTGGTCAGAAGTGGCCACGTTCTAGATACAGAGACCACGAATCCCCAGCAGGCATGAGTGGGGCTTGTGTTCACATCCATGAACACCTTTCATAGCTGTTCAGGATGTGAGACTTGTGGAACTGGGATGCTTTGGCACCGAGAGCAGCCACCGAGACCCTTGCCTCCTCTACAGGGTGGCTTACATCAGACATGTCGGCACCGGGAGTTATTGCTGGCAGCCATAAAGCGGGAGCTTTTATCTTAATTGAGTTACACAGGGCGCCGTCATTCATCCATCTTCCCCCAATTAACTCAGGGGAGAATCTGAGGGTGATGGAGGAAAAGGAAGACAGCCCCAAGCTGATAAATATGGATCGCAACAGTCTGGCTGGAGTCTCTGAGGACTCACCAGACAGGGGAGGGAGGGAGGAGAGTCGTCCAAGATGTTCTGGGGCGGGGCTGCCCAGTGGGCTGTGTTGGGCCTCCTGAACCCAACTTAATAGTAGGACACCAGGCTTGGGGTGGCTTGTGCGGTGAGGCTAGGCAGGATGCAGGATCCAGGAATCCGCTGGTATCCGCAATGGCAGCGGCTTGTGTAGCTGAGTGGGACCCGGCTCTGTGTCTGTCTGTGCCTGAGTGTCATCTGTCACCGAGATTTAGGTAGAAATTTGGGGGTGGGGGGGGGAAGGAAGGGGAACGAGGAAAGGAAAAGAAGTGAGGGAGGAATGAAGGAAAAGAAGTGAGAAAGGAAAAGGACTGATGGAGAGAGGGGAAGGGAAAAAGGGATCAAGAGAAAGGGAAAAAGGAGACAGAGAAAAGGAGGAGGAAAGGAAAATGGAGAGAAGGGGGAGAGGAAGAGGAGAGAAGGGGAGAAGGGAGGAAGGAGGGAGCCAGGGATGGAATTTCTGTTCTCGCTAGAGCTCTCCATATGGCATCATCTGGGCGAGCAGAGAGCAAGGTCTGGGCGGCGCACCTCTGTCCATGGTTCTGAACCCTCTGTCCTCCCCATCAATGGTTAGTCTGGCTTCCCATTCTCAGATTTCAGCTAATTTACAGAGCGCCCACGTGTCTCTCCACCCTCAGCCACGACATGCCGATCCAACCATGAACAAAACTGACAAGAATCCCTGTCCCTTCCAAGCTTATGTCCTAGTGGGCAGGATGGATGGAAAGCTGGCGTGAGGTTAACAGTGATGGAAAGCTGGGGTGAGGTGAACCATGCTATCCAGGAAGTTAAAAGAACCTCGGAGAAAACTAAAGCGGAGTTGGGGTCCACAAAGCGGGCTTTGGGGCGGCAGGCTGGTCAACCAAGATCTGCATATCTGAGGGAGATGACTCAGTGAGCTCTCCTGGCTGTCAGGATCCGGAGCAAGCAAGTTTGTGCTCATTTCTCACTTGCTTCCTACTCCAATACTCTTGTTTTCGGTGTTTTTACTCTTTCTGGAATGTTCTGATGCAGACTGCCACCACTTGGTTCAAATCCTACCCTTCCCACATAGATCTTATGACACATCACCTTCCTCAGGAAGTCTGCCATGCCTGCCTATTGATAGGAAGCAATAGGATCCCATCCCCCCTCATCGTCATTCATACACCGTGTGCCACTCACCACCTTTTTCTTATTTTCTACTGTGTTTCTGCCATTGTTCAACACTCCAGCCTGGTTCCCCCAGTAACCTGTTAATTTGACAAGAAGCTAGGCTTCCAGGGTTAAGACTACAGCAGGGGGTGGGGGGGGAGTGTCAGCAAGATGGCTCAGCAGGGAAAGGTACTTGCCACCAAGTCTGAAGACCTCAGTCCCTGGGATTCATGTGGTAGATGGAGGGAACCAACTCTTGGAAGTTGTTTTCTGACCTCCACATGTGTGCCATGGCACACGTGTGTTCTCTCACACACATAAATAAATGATTGTATATAGCAAATATTTAAAGACAAGACCCAAGTAGAACCAGGGAGATTTGAATTGGAAGTCCAGTTTCCTGTCCAGCTGCCAGGCCATAGATATGGCAGTTTTCATCTATGGGTTTTCTGTGATGGGAAGATAATGATACCCCTGACATATGGGATATTGTGATGATTAAACACTAGTAAGTGTTAGGCATCATGTGGGGTTTGGGGGATGTGGTTGGCATTCAGTCAGTGGTAGCCTGCATTAGACCTCTTCCTCCTTTGCCCTCAAGCTGCACCTCCTAATGCTGGCATGTAGTCTTTCAGCCCATAGATTACATGAATGAGTTATCTGTTTGTAAATACGGTCTGTCAATCACCTGTACAAGTCAAGGCGGCAGCTGCTTAGGAACCTGGACTTGAGCCAGTGTCCTGGGTGACTGGCTTTGTCGCAATACACTTTCAGAACCAAGGAGAACAAATAGGAGGTATCCATACAGAACGGGAGCCTCCGAACAAGACCTCCTGGATTTGCATCCCGGCTTCATCTTGGACAAGCCATGTGGCCTTGGTGAGTGGCAGTGAGTGCCAACATAGAGATTTGCAGGGGAAGGTAGATAGAACGGCGAATAGCCATCCTGAGCTAAGTATAGAGAGCGTTTGCAACTCCATCCATCCACGCACACATCTAATCTTACCTCAGAGGCCTCCTTGCCCACCAGCCTTGCTTTCCTCTGTGTGCACAGCTGTTCTGAAGATGCCTCAGACCGAGAGAATGAACCCCAAAGGAGCCCCAAGCATTTGCCCCTGTTGCTGCTTCTGGTGGTAGGGAAAACCCACCATCGCTGCTCTTTAGAGACCTCCTCGGACCGATGTGTGCACAGTTGTTACACTCTCCCTGCAGACAGAGAGAAGGCAGACACTACGGAGAGTTTAGGAAGCTCTGCCAATACCACCTCAGGCAGATAGCCTCAGACAGCCCCCCTCTGCATTCTCACGTTTCTCCTTTATCTCGCTGACAGGCGAGAGGCATCTCTCGGCCGCAGCTGTCTCTTAGACAGATGAGGGGCAGAAGGGGAATGAATTCTCCAGGGATGGAGATGGGAGTGAGGTAGAAGCGGGGGCTGACTCTTCTCACTGCCGGGATGGGATATCTGATGAAAACAACGTGAAGGAGGATTTAGTTTGGCTCCTGGTTTGAAGGGGTACAGTCTGTTGGGAAAGCGTGCTGTTAGAAGCATGAGGCCGCTTGCACGCCACATTCCTCTGACCAGGAAGTTGAAAGAGCCATTTGAAAGAGAGCATGCTGAAACTGTTAAGGCCCACTCACAGGTGACCGGTCTCCTCCAGTGAGGCCCCTCTCAAAGAGCATCACCATCTGGACATCAAGTATTCAAACACCCGAGTCGGGGGTGGGGCAGCGTTTCACATTTCCACCAAAGCAGTTGAGTTTCGTCCCAGAGACATCATCTTTTTGTGTGACCTTGGGGAAGTCACTTCATCACTCAGGACCCTTATTATAAGATAACCCCAGTGTAGTGGTGTGAGCAGAAATCATTTGGACCCATTCTGTGCTAATTGACAATCCTGGCTTTGTTGCTACTGGGATGATCTCCTTAGTTCTTTGCATCCTGGCTTTTCTCCATGGAAAGATGTGAATATTCATCCTACGTGCCCAGCAATTTTATTTCAAAGACATGCCCACTGGATGCAAAGACATAGCATTTGGTTTTAGTTTCATTTATGTTGCCATGATAAAATACCCCGACCGAAAGCACACGAGGCACAAAGGAAGGGTTTGTTTTTAGCTCACAGTCTCAGGTTTACAGTCCATTGTCGCAGAGAGTTCTAGGCAGCATGAACTTACCACAGTGGGTCACATCATGGCCACAGTCAAGAGCAGAGAGAGACGAGTGGCATGCATGTCCACTACTCAGCACAGCTTCCTCCACTCTCAACAGCCCAGGACCCAAACCAGGGAACCATTTTCATCTTTCTAACATCAATTAAAATAGTCAAGACAGTTCCCACAGAAATGCCCACAGAGCAACCTGTTCTAGATAATTGCTCATTGAGACTTTCTTCCCGGGTCATGTCAAGTTGACAATTAAATCCTCCCGGGGTGTGAAGGGCTAGAGATGATGAGTCAGCTTTTCCATCTCTGGAAAGTTTACTCCATCATCATCCCCCTGAAATTGCCTATTTCAAAGCCCTTGGGAGAGGGAGTAAATTGTTCTGCAGCTGCCCAGCATGCACTGACCCCACTTGTATATGTACTTCTGTTCACCCATCTTGTTTAGGTTCCTCTAGGAGAGCACTGAGGTGGTATAGTACATGGCTGAGAACAGGGGCCTCGTGCTATGCTATGTCTCCTTTTAATCCCATGCTGTCATTTTTTTAAAAGCCCTGTGAGGTTGGGTGAACCATTCAAAGTTTGAGCCCCAAACATCTCAGTGTTAAATGGAGACAACCTTCTCACAGCATCCTTGAGGGTTTCAATGGACAAGGGGTACGTAAAGTATCTTGCCTAGTGCCTGGTACATTAGAGCTGTTCAATGAAAAAATGCAAGTTCCCAGGCATGATATATTTGTATGCATGCATGCATGTATGCCTCTGTGTATGTGTGTGTGTGTGTGTGTGTGTGTGTTGTGCACATGCCTGCAATGGCCTTCATCTGTATGCTTTAGGATCATTGGGATGCTATGACATCTGAACTCACAAGAAAGTGCCCTATAAATTTAAAGGCCATGTAGCTGGAAAGAGGGAGTGACTGTGTGTGAGAGCTGCACACCACATTGTACTTTGACCGTGAAATGCCCTTTAACATTTGTTCCCCGACTGGTGGTGCTGTTTTGGGAAGCTATGGAATTCTGAGAAGGGGGTCTGTTTGGAGGGAATGGGTGGCTGGGAGGAGGCCTTGAGGGCTCTAGCCATCCCCACTTCTGCCAGAGTTCTCTTCTTCCTGATCCACCAAGATGTATCTCCAGCTTTGTTACAAGCGACGCCCTCCACGGGCCCAGCCACTTCAGCCACCACCCTGGTTTCCTTTCTGATACCCTGATAAAAAAGGGACAGAGAGCAGCTTGTATGTGTGTGAGGAGTATTCTGACTTACACTTCCGGGTTACAGTCATCATTCTGGGGAAGTCAAGGCAGGGACTGAAGCAGCTGGTCAGACCGCATCCACAGTCAAGAGCAGAGCATAATGAATGCCCCCATGCTTTCTGCCTGCTCTCACCCAGCTTTCTCCTGTATTTTATTGCCCATGGCCCCTTGTCTAGGGAACGGTGCTGTCCACAGTGGACCATGTCTTCCTACATCAATTAACAGTCAAGGCAATCATCCACAGATGTGCCCACAGGTTAACCTGAACTAGACAATTGACTTTTAAGATGCCTCCAAGGTAATTCTAGGCTGCGGCAAGTTGGCATTTAAAACTAACCGTCAACGCTGCCATGCCTTGCCACAGGATGATGGACATGTCCCTTTAAACTATGAGCCACATGAAGCCCTTCCTCCCTTAAGTTTCTTCTGTCAGATGTCTGGTCACAGTGCCAATGAAGAGGACACCATCTTCCACCACACGCTGTTGGTGATACTGTCCTCAAGCCTATTGTGAGCCAGGAGGAGGCAGCTGGAATCTTGGATCTCCCAAGTTTAAGTTCTAGATCTAAAAGGAGATGACATCATACAGCAGAACCAACCAGGAGTTCCTTAAAGCTCCCCCCAGTGGCAGTTTCCTGTAGTAGCTGATCCAGGACAATCCAACTCCCAGACTGCCACTGACCCACCTCCACCCACTCATGTTCAGGGCACCATGAGAAAACAGCTAGAGTTGAAAAAATTCTAATGACAATTTACTAAAGTCTTGGAAGACTGAGGTGGTACCTTGGTGTCTAGGCAGAGTGGGATCCTTTTGCACCTCTATGGTTGAATATAAAGGGAGGGTTGTGGGCTGAGAGCTTGGGAGAGCTAATGCCTGGGCAGAACCCGAGGGGCTAAAGCTGTGGAAGGACCTAATCACTGTAGCACCGTGACGGGCAGCTTGGGGCTTGAACTAACTCTGAACTAATGTGTTTCTCATCTCTCTCTGAGAGAGGAGTCTTCCTCTGTATCTAGGGCTGTTCCTGAGTTGCAGCAACCCTCCTGCCTCAGCCTCCTAAGTGCTGGGACTACGGTAGTGTGAAGACAGTTCTTGGCCTTTCAACTCTTCCAGCATTGGACTCTCTATTGGTGACCCCCACTGGTGACACACGTTATGGGTTCACATAGCAAGGCTGCCATGTTTATCACCTGTCATCCCGGGGCACAGGATGGTGTAGTATGTAGGTCTGGCTGGGGGAGGGTCACACACAGACCACAGCCCCTTTCTCACATTCTCTGTTGTGTCTCCCCAAAACTCTCACAGAAAGCCATGTTAGCTACTTTTCTGGATTTCCCCCCCCCCCAGAGAACTGTTACCTCCTTTGAAATGTCTTTATTGAGGACCTGGATTTCCACCAAAAAAAAAAAAAAAAAAAAAAAAAAAAAAAAAAAAAAAAAAAGGTCATTTTCTTTCTGGCGATCAGGCTGACAAAAAATGAATTCAGTGATGACAGGCTTTCCACCTGTCTTTAGTTACTTTGTGAGCACTAAGCAGTTTCTTTAAATACACATGCACGTGCACACACACACACACATGTGCACACACATGCACACACACACACCATGCATTTACTAAGTCCTTTGCATATGTATTTATTTTGCATATGTATGTATGGGTGTATGGTGTGTGTAGATTCATGCTTGCCATGGTGTTTGCGTGTAGGTTAGAGGATAATTTGTGGGACTCGGTTCTCTCCTGCCACGTCCTAAGGTTGGAACTCAGGTCATCAGGCTTGGCAGACAAGCACCTTTACCCACCGAGCCATTTCTCCAGCCAACAAAAGCAGGTTCCCCAAAGCCTGTTGTAACAGGGATACTTCTTCTTCAGGCAGCCTGAGTGGCACTTCCTGTTGGTGGTCTCAGGACTGTGGTCAGGAGTGTGGTCACGCAGGCTTGGACCTTCTAGACCTGGCTGTGTAAACAAGGGCACATTCGTTAACCCCTCAGCTCTGGCTGTCTTGCTCGCAGAACGGGAATAAATCTCCTTCCCGGAGTTGTCACAGGGACTGAATGAGATGTGCAGAAGGAGGAGTCGGGGTCCGAGGAAGGCTGTCGGGAAGTGATAGCTGGGGCATTGTACCTTGACTGGCATGTGACCTTCTCTGGTGGGACTGACATGGCTGGAGCTCAGCCCTCTCACCTCAGCGTCCTTGCCTCCATCCACCGCTGCTGCAGGCGGCTGGCCCGGTGCCTGGCTCAGCCGGCAGCGCTCTGGGCAGGAGAGGCTGGAAGAATGCAAATACGACCTTATCTGAGTCCTTCCAGCTGCCCCTTTCTTCCAGCCCATCCCCAGGAACGAGGGCGGGCACTGCACCTCCCAGGATGCCTTAGGCTTTCTCTGGCCCTGCTGAGAGTGTAATATCAGCAACAATAGTAATTTCCAGCCATGCCCTGGGTTTTTTAATTTGCAAGATGCTTTGATGTCCACCCTCTCTCTCCTCGTGGCCTTGCAATGACCCTGGATGGTCACTGTTGATGGGATTGGAGGAAGGACAAAAAGCCGAGGTCAGGAAGGTCAAGACCCAGGGTCTCGTGGCCAACTGTTGGTCAAGTGGAGATTAGAACACTTGCAGTTTTGCACCAGAATTTAAAGTTCATCGATAAATAGTGGTACTTCTGCCTGCAAGTGGTAGGGAAAAAAAAAATCTGGATTTGATGCACTTGCAAAAGGCATTTATTAAGTCTGCAACAGGCAGTCTGGTGTGGTCATCTGGCTCAGAGACCCATCAGGACTTCAACAATATCTAACTTGGATTTTTAAAAATCTCTGACCTCTTAAGAATTGCTCCTAGTCCGGCTGCTCTTGAGGTTACAAATGTGGTTCCTAGAGTCACATGCACATACCATATCTGGGCAAGAAGAGACACTTCCTCTTGATTTTTTTTTTTTCTGTCTCTTTGTGGTAAGGGAAAATTTTCTGGAAGCCACCGGTCAGAATCCAAGCTACATGTTTCATTCCCAAAGCAATCTGAGCAAGGGGGCTGGGTGGACTTGGACTATTAGGCTTTACCTGTGGGTCAGGAGAGGGAGGAAGGAACCACAAGGAGGGCAGTGAGCTGCCATCCGCCTCAGGGCTGGTGGCCCATCCACACCTGTGCTGTAGACAGTTTCGTTATGTGCAAGACAAGCCTGGTAGTAGGAGATGGGCCATGAGCTCAGCTCGCATCCAATCTGGAGTCCAGTGAGGAAAAGAAACCTCTCCTCTCTGGAAGGTGTAGACAGCGTAGAGGATGGCGTTCCACCTCTGGCTGCCGGTGTCAGCCAGGGACACGCCATTTTGTGAAGCTCCGCCATTTTGACTGAGCTGTGACGACAGTTCCTGGGGCCATTTTGTGAAGCTCCTCCATTTTGGCTGAACTTGGAAAATTCCTGAAACTGTAGTCATTTGGCTTCCAGAATTAAAATAACCTGTTTTTAAAGATTCTTGCCCTCCTTGCTGACATACTGGATTCAGAGACAGCCCGACTACAATACTTTGGTCTACTCATCAACCATGCCCTGTAGACCCTTCCCACTTCCTCTCAGACCTATTAGGAAGGAAACCCCTCTCTGTCACATGGGCCTGTTCGATCCCTGCCACGCTGCTGTCTACGCCTTAATCACTCTTCTAACAAACCTCTTATCCAAGGGACAGTTCTCAGTGTCCCCCTTGAGGCCCCAACTTGAAGCCTTTTAACCAGCCTGGCTGTGTGTGTCTGAGCCTACCCCCACCCTGGCTTCCACTCTTCACTGATGGGTCCTTGTGTCTGGACAGTGGCAGGAATGGTAGAGAAAGCAGTCTAGCCCCAGCACTGTGTAGGCACCAGGCAGGAGCTTTATCAGAACAGCTTGTGTCACCAACATCTTCCATTTCTTCCCCAGTTTCCCATAGAACCCCATTCTGTGAATCTATTGGGCCTCAGTGCCCTGGCTTCACGTTTAGCTCCTGTGGTCAGTTTACACCTCCCTAGTCTCTCCAGCAGTGAGGGGGGCTGGTGACATCCCCTTGGCTCCACAATGAACCTTCTCAGGGCCTCACATGCCCAGCCCCCTCTAAGCTATCCCACAGCCCATGTGCCCTGCAGAAAATCCAGCTGGCATGTCTCTCCATCTTGTCTGTGCTTTCTGAAGTAAGGGGCTGAATGATCACAGCCTTTCCTAGACTGTGTCAAGGGATGAGGACGTGGGAGGGACACTGGGAGCTGCCGAGCCTCCCTGGTGAGCAGTTTCTATGACCTTCCTGGGTCTGGCACAAGAGCAGCCATCTCAGAGAGCCTGTTGGAAGGAGAAATAGAAGTATCCAGCGTCACAGGTCTCTATGGGACATGTCTGGGAGGGGTCAGCTCAGCAGGAGCCCCATGCCACCAGAGGTAGCCATCCATCCAGTGCTGGCTCTGCCCTCTGGCCTGAGTGAATAGGTGAGTCACCATGTCCCTCAGAGCTTCAGTGTAACCATTGATGAGGGCTAGGGCTCCGAGTATGGATTCTAGATACTTCACAGGTTCAAATCTTAGCTTGCTGAGTAATGGGGGCAACCTTTGGGTATGGACTTAACAGCTGGGGCTTCATCTTTGAAACTGGGGTCCAATTCTGAGGTCATCTCCCTCCTTGAAGTCCATTGCATATCACATTGGCTATCCAAGGTGATGTCCTCTGAGCATGTCAATCATGAGTCTGTTTAGATCAAAGTCAAAATAGACTGCAATCAGTGGTCAGATGAATAACTGGCCTGGGTGGTGGGAGGATGCATGGAAGCCCCTAATCTCAGGGCTGATTTTTTTTGTGTGTGGGTTCATTTGTGAAAAATTATCCCCATCACTTTGATGAGTGCACTTTTCTGAGAATAGAACTTAGCATACAAAATAATCATATGTCACTTTACTTCATCCCCCCATCTCCAATGCTTCCCCCCCTTGTTGGTTCCCTTCTCCCACACGATTGTCCCCTTTCTGCTGCCATGACACACACACACACACACACACCCCCCAAAAAAAAACAATTTGAACTGGATATGAAGTATACACCTGTAATCCCAGGCCTTAGGAGGAGGATTTCAAATTTGAGGCTAGCCTGGGCTACCTTGTTAGATCCTGCTATAATCCCAGCACTCTGGAGGTGGAAACAGAAGGATCAGGAGTTGAGGGGAATCCTCAGTCTACACAGTGAGTTCCAGGAAGCCTGGGATACATTGTTTCACTGTTTCAAAAAATAACATAGAGAAAATGGATCCCCATGGTGCCTCCATCAGAAGGCTGTAGGGGGTGGGTTGAATGTGCTCTGACATGTTCAATGTTTATTATAACAGGGGACAGAGGGCAGCCCTGAGTCTGTAGCTTACTCTTGCAGCAAATGCTCCTTTGAGTGGGGAAAAACATTCTACACACAAAAGTGAAGCCAGCATTCACTGTCCTCCCTCAGAGCGTTGCATGACTTCCATCATGGAAGAAGCTTCAAGGCCACAAAAGCCCCGCCATCGTTGGTGTGGCTTTGTTTTAAATGTGCGCTGACGTGCCACGCAAGCAAAGCTGAGGAGAGACTTCGGAGTGAAGATGAGGTGCTGTGGAAGAGTAGGAGAGGGCAGATAGGAGAGATGCCAGCTGAATACCAGGGTACCTTCTGGTATTCAGCAATGACAGCAAATCCGTAAACGTTGACCCGGGAGGAGGGAACGAGAGTCAGCCATTGAGTGCAAACTAACATTCTTCACTTACCCTATTCAAGCTTTTTGCTTATATGTGTTAGTTGTACAAAATCATGAGGTTCGGGGCTGGAGAGATGGCTCAGAGGTTAAGAGCACTGACTGCTCTTCCGGAGGACCTGAGTTCGATTCCCAGCAACCACATGGTGGCCCACAACCATCTGTAATGAGATCTGGTGCCCTCTTCTGGCCTGCAGGGACACATGGAGGCAGAACACTGTATACATAATAAATAAATAAATCTTTTAAAAAAAATCATGAGGTTCACTACAACATTTTCATACATAAATATAATGTGCTTTGATCATAAATACCCTATTGCCTTCTTATTCCTCTGTTGATACCTTCCTATTTCCAAGTGTCACCCCATCTACTGCCATGCTTTGTTTTTTTCTTGGTGACATATTAAATATAAATTTACTTTGGGCTTTGTGAAAATCCAGATTCCATATATAAAAGAATGCATGCACTATTTATCTTCCATCTCTACCCATCACCCACTCGTGTTCCTTCCTCTGGACCTGGTCTCTCACCCCACAGTCAGCACGTTCACTTTCACATTATGTATTTGTATAATTTTAAGAATTTAAAATTTAGGAATGAGAGAAAACTTGCAATATCTATTTCCAAGCCTGTCCTGTTCCAATCAGAATGATGATGCTCCATGCTGTCAGTTCTCCTGAGAATCACGTGATTTTACTCTTCCTTGTCTACAGAGCACATTTGATCAGTGCACGTGTTAATGGCCACTTAGGTTGACTATATAAATAAGAGAAATTCCAGGATGGGATCTATAATATGTCTATTATAAGTCAGAGCAGCCACGGTGGGAACCCGTGTGGCAGTTCCTCAGAACCAAAATGTCAGCTTTCTTTAAGGGAGTGGCTTCTGGAAGGTTGACCATGCTCCAGTCGGTGGCCCCACAGTCACGTGTATATGGGCAGTACAAGCTGGACTCAGTGGTTATAAAGATAAAATGGAGAAGACATGAAGATGGAGGGGTGGGGGTAGATCTGGGAGGAGTTGGGAGTGAGAGGTGAATATCATCAAAATACCTGAATACATGTCTGAAATGTTCAAACAGTTAACCAAGTGATGTATTCGAAAAATGACCAAAAGTCAAACTAGCTTTCTGTTCGTTTGTTTATTCTGCTCTATCCTGGCCTGTATTTATTTATTTTAAATGCCTATTTGTTTTCTAATGAGCGATGGAAAGAAAGGGGTATGAATTTGGGTGGATGGGGAGGTGGGGAGGACCTTGGAGGAGCTGGGGGAGGGGAACCACAATCAGAATATAATGTCTGGAAAAAATCTATTTTAAATAAAAAATTAAAATGTAAAATATAAATGAAAGGTAATTAGATTATTAGCTCATGACCATTAATAACGCAATAGCTAAACCATTAATAACGATATGGTAAAGTACTTGTACTGCCTGGGCTTTATGTAAGCTTGACACAGACTTAGACATACCTGGGAAGAAGGAGCGTTCACTGAGAAAATGTTTCTATCATATTGGCCAGCAGGCAAGTCTGGGGCATTTTCTAGGTTAAGTGATTGACATGGAAGGGCCCAGCTCACTGAGAATGGTACCAGCCCTGGGCAGGTGGTCCTGTGTGCTAAAAGAAAGCAGACTGAGAAAACCATGGGGAGCGGGCTGGTTTCCAGTGTTCCTCCGTGACCTCAGTGATCGACTGTGCTGTGGAACTCTGAGCTGAAAGAAGCCATCTCCCCAGAAAGCTGTTTCTTCACTCATGGTGTTCCATCACAGCAATAGAAACATAACTAAGTGGATACCCAAAGGGCTGGAAGTCAACATTCCACGAGATGTCACATAGTCATGTGGTATTACATCACAATGACCAACTGCAGAACTGGTTCTCTCTAAGATAGCTCTGGAGGGACATGTGTGCCGAGTACAAGTGATGGGTTGGAGATGTGGAGAGGTGACATGATGGACCCAGGGCCTCTCAGCTGAAAGATTGCCCTGCTGAACCTGATGCTGGGACATTAGCCCTGTCTATCTTGTCCAGGTCAGTGACTAAATCTCCATTACAAAAGAGAAATGCTTTCACAACAGGCACAGGTGACCAGGTGTCTACATTTCTCCCTCCCTGGCCCAGGCAGGAGCACATACTCTGGGTGTCTCTCTCCTCTGGGTTGGAATGCTCGTTGGGCATGGGGGTGGGAGGTCTCAATTTTTGCCAGTAGCATCCATCTTCCGTGTGGCTCAGCTGGATGCCCTCCAGCTGTGCAAAATCGGATGCTTGGTGTCTTGTTATGCTTGACAGACAGGCTTAACTCCGGTTCTACTACATCTAACCAAGAGAGGGTTTGTGGGGTGTGCAGGTTAGGGGTGTCATGGCGGGTGGAAAGAGCTTTCTTCTCCAACTTTCAGAAGGAAGAGAGCACACTGCTGTTGGAAGCATGGAAGCTGGGGGCCAATGTCTCTGAGCTTTTCCCAAGGGCTGGAGACAGTGTCCAGTGTGTGGCTTGCATATCAGGCTTTTCATTTTCAAAAATGATTTTGTGTATGTGTTCATGTGCATGCGTGCATGTATGTGTGTGGGCATGTGCGTGCATGTATGTGTGTGAGCATGTGTGTGCATGTATGTGTGTGAGCATGTGTGTGCATGTATGTGTGTGAGCATGTGTGTGCATGTATGTGTGTGAGCATGTGTGTGCATATGTGTGAGAGCATGTGTGTGCATATATGTGTGTGAGCATGTGTGTGAGCATGTGTGTGAGCATGTGTGTGTATGTATGAGTGTGAGCATGTGTGTGCATATATGTGTGTGAGCATGTGTGTGCATGTATGAGTGTGAGCATGTGTGCAGGTATCCAAGGAGGCCAAAAGAGGGAGGGCGTAAGATTCCCCTGGAGCTGTAGACTGCCATGTGAGTGCTGGGAATTGAACTCAGGTCTTCTGCAAGAGCAGTGAGCACCCTTCGCCAGTGAACCAGCTCTCTAGCTCCAGGAACAGGATTTTTTTTTTAAAAAAAGCTCTCCCAAACCGAGTTCCCAGCCAGGGCTGGGAACCATGGCTGTGGGGGAATGGCCACGGGCTGTCTTCCTCTCCTTCCTTCCCTTCGTCACTGCCACGACACGGTAATCTTCGGGTTCTCTCTCCTGCCCTCTGCCATCCATGCAGACTACATCCCGTTCGCCCTGAGGATCTTTGTCTTGACCACCAATGGCTTTCTTCAGGCAAGTACCTGTGTTTAGTGATGGTTCATGCCCATTTGAAAAAGAAAATAATCACAGAGGTTGAGGGCTGTGTCCAGCTTCACACAGCTGGTGGAGATGGGCTAAGTCAGCTTATATGGCGTGTTTGCTTTTCTGCTCTCCATTTCTCTCCCTTCCTTCTCTCCTTCCCTCTTTCCTTTCTTTCTCCTCCTCTCTTTCATGCTTCCTTTTCTTCATCCATCCTAATTTTCTTCCCATCCTTTTTTTTTTCTTTCTTGCCGCTGTTTTTCCTGCACATCTGTGAACTAAGAAACTTCATGAGAAATACAAGGATGCCCCCGGGCTATGACAGTAAGTCTGGGTATGTATGTGTATGAGGCACATGTATTGTACACATATGTGGAGTATATCATATACATATGTGTGGAGTCCCATGTGCCATGTGCCAGGGGTGCACATGGATACCCATGTATGACTATAAAGAGATGTCTGGGTACAGATGTGTGTGGTTGTGTGCCGTGACTGACCTGTGTTGTACATGTGTTTATATATGGAGGTATGTGTATGTTGATATGCGTGTGTGTCAGGAGTGTGCATGTGACCTCTGCATGCTCATATCCTCAGCCCATCCATCTTGGTGGGGTGGGGAGTGAAGGAGAGGGAAAGGGAGGGATGGCATATGTTCCCTTTCCCCTGGCCCAGTCCCCAAACCACTCGAGTCTTGCAACATGAGTTCTTTGTAGCTACGATTAATTTTCTTATTTAGCATTTATGTGGCACTTTGGATCTGCAAAGTGTTTTACAGTCAGTTTTATTGGTTGTGCTTGTGTGTTACGGATGGCGGTGAACTCAGCTGTGCTCGGGGACTCTCTCCGGAGATGGGAGCCATGCAGGGCAGACTTCACCCTCCTCAGACACTGCCCATGTCCTGGGACAGTGTTCACAAATGCTTTGTAGGCATTAAAGTGATTGATGGGGGAAAGAGGCGATGCTTGTAGGCACTTGCAGAGAATATTCCACAATAAGGATTAGCCTTATTTATCTCGACCCTGGGGAGTCCAGTCCCTGCACTTCCTGTCTAGCTCAGTCTCCTACCTTTCTGGGCAGCTGATGAGGGTTCTACCTCCCTCTCCCATCAATCTCTTGGCGTGTGTGATTATCCTGACTTACTCGTGTGTCACGCCCCCACACCAGCCTTACTGCAGAGACTTAGGTGGACTCCATTTATTAGGGAGGTGATTCCAAAGAACACTATGGAGGGAATAGAAAACTGAGGGAGGAGGGAGAAAAATGATAGGTGTGATGCTGAGTGGATTGCTGCTCTGCACAAAGGTCATGACACGCGGCTCTAGAGCCACCTCCTGAGAAAACGGAGAAACCGAGCTCGTTAGCCATCTCCCATGCTGGTCTTCTTGGACATTTCCTCCAGGATGTTAGCTTGTCTGTCCGTTCATGGTAAGACTCCTTGGGGCTCGGTACACTTCTTGGGATAGATTGTGAGACATCCTTCTCAGCAATGTCTGAGGTCCAGGGTACAGACAGAGCTCACGGTGAACTCACACGGGGCAAAGGTCATGCATTCTGTGATCGAATTCTTGGATTATCGATTTCATCCTCTTTGGCAGATTCAGGGTCCGTGACCACCCCCCAAGCCTTCCTGATCTCTCTCCCTCCTTCTCAGAAGGTCGTGACTTCATTTGTCCTCAGGTGTGGCTATTCCTCAGCTCTCCACATATTGTTTGGGATGTCACGATGCAGACTCCTATTCCCACCTCTGACTCCATGAGATATGCCTCACTGACATATTCATGGGAATGTTGCTCCACTAAGTCCGTGTCAGCATTTCTAAACCAAACTTACCTGCTCTGACCTTTCACTCCAGTTGGCTGCCACCTTCATTCTCAAGAGTGCTCAGGGTCAGCTTCAGCAGCTGTCCCCAGTCTGTCCCGTAAACTTGCAAGTAACTGCCACAGCCACAGCTGAATCCTAGTGTTTCCAACAA
Organism: Peromyscus californicus insignis; assembly: GCF_007827085.1. NCBI lineage: Eukaryota > Metazoa > Chordata > Mammalia > Rodentia > Cricetidae > Peromyscus > Peromyscus californicus. Next base: position 7,130,938 of record NW_026294540.1, on the reverse strand, counting down.
GCACCCCCACTCTGCGACTCCTGCACACATTAGCATTTGATAAGGATTGGCTCACTTGCTCAAATCTCTCAGTTTCTGTTTACTACACAGGAGATTTTGCCAATTTCCCGGTCTTGAGCCTTTGAAATGACCTGGCTCTTGGGGCTAAATAAACAGTGTTTTTATAAGCCAGGATTTTGGAGGGACCTGGACCTCAGACAAAGAGCAAGGGATAACAATAAAATTGGTAAGACAAGTTTAGGTTTCGTATGTCACAACAGTGCCATCCTAGCTGTGATTTAATTGCAATAACTATCATGGAGTTCTTGCCCCATGACAGGTGTGCTAAAGCCGTGATGATGTGACCGTGACAGTGTTTGCCTCCAGGGAGTTCACTGATCAGAGGGAGGGGTCAGGGCAGGCAATGGAAAAGCAGGGGATGCTTAGAGACCAGAGAAGGTCCTGGTGCAGCCCTGTGGGGCAGAGGAGGATCCCCAAAGAGGAGCCAGCTAGCTGGGAGGACCATAAGAGATGAGGCAGGCCTGGATGGGGGGGCACATCAGAGAGGGGCTTTAGGCAGGAAAATGGCATGGGCATGCCCTGGGCTGCATGGTTCATTCAACATCCATGATGCATTGGGGTGGGAGTGGGGGATGCAGGTTTGGAGTGTGCTGGACCCGACCCAGGTTTATGAGTTGAAGGCAGACACCTAACATCTCTTACTTCATTTGCTTCAACTTTGAAATGGAGACAGTGGCACCTGCCTTCCCAGCATCATTTTGAAAATGAAATAAAAATCAGTACATTTTAAAATTGTGAGTCATTGGCTGTCATAACTATTGACTGAAGAGATCAGCAGCAGCCCAAGCTCGTGCCTTAATGATAGAAATCACAGAGAAGGGCTGGAGAGATGCTGCCCAGCCTAATTACCTGGGTTTAGTCCCCTAAATGAATGTCATGGAATAAGAGAACCCTTGGGGTGCCCTCTGATCTCCACACATTCACCCCAAGATTAACTATTAAAAATAACTTAAACTGTTTTAGTCACAGTAAGCTGGGCATGGTGGTACACACCTGCAATTCCAGCATCTAGGAAGACTGAGGCAGGAGGATTCTGAATTCAAAATTCAAGGTCAATTTAGGCTACAAAGTTTAAGGTCAGCCTAGATGTCATAATGAGAGTGTCTAGAAGAAGGAAGAAGAAGAAAAGGGAGAGCAGGAGGGAGAGATGAAGAAGGGGAAGGAGAGGAAAAGAGGAAGGAGGAGAAGAGGGAGGGGGAGGGAGAAGGAGAAGGAGGGAGAGGTGGGAAGGGGAAGGGGGGAAAAGAGAAAAGGAAGAACCATAACTACGATGGTGTAGTAGAATGGTAAAAGACAGTCCTCCAAATGACATGTCTGCTTCAAACCCTCAGCACCAGGGCGGTCTGCGGTCATTATCTGGAAAAAGGACCTTGTCAGTTGTAATGAAAGGTTCCCGGACAGGATCATTTTGGACTCTCTGGGCGGGTCTTGGATCCTTTGAAGAAGGGAAGACAGAACTATGGAAGAAGGGCACGTGAGGATGGAGAGAGTTTAAGCCCTGTGCGCACATTTATGAGTTCCTGGGACTGAAAAGGTCAGGAAAAGGGAAGAGGAGGGAAGGGGAAGAGGAAGATGAGAAATTAGAGAGGAGAGGACACAAGCCAATCCGGTCTACGCTGCTCTCACCCAATTTTGTAATTCCTGCGCCCTTGACAAGTCTTTACTCATTGCTCCGACCACCGCCATCAACCAGTGAGTAAACTGACCTCTGCATTAGTGACTTCTGGTCATCGCTGTGACAAAAGTACCTAACCAAAGCAACTCAGGGGAGGAGGGGCTCCCTTTGGCTCACAGTTTGAGAGGATACAGTCCGTCATGGTGGGGGAGGCATGGCGGTACGAGCTGTGTGTGAGTCAGCTGGTCACACAACCATCAGGAAGCAAGGAGAGACGGATACCAGTGCTCAGCTCACTCACTGTCTCAATTTTATTGTCACGGTCCCCAGTCCATAGAATGGTGCTACCTGCATGTAAGGATGTAAGGTGGGTCTTCCCCTGTCAGTAAACCCACCTGGAAACTCCTTCACAGACGTGCCCAGGAGTTTGTCTCCTAAATAGGTCTAGATCTTTCTGAATTGACAATTTAATTAACCGTATGACCTTTGTGAGCCTTGTTGCTCCTTATTTAAAACAGATCCTAATCCAGAGACTGGAGATAGGAGGTTTAGATATACATGGAGAGGAAGCCTGTAACCATAGAGACAGATGGGAGCCAAGAACTGATAGGTAGCTGCCATTGGGAGCTAGGAAGACCCAAGGAAGGATCCTCCCCTGGATTCTTCAGATGCATGACCCTGCCCATGCCTTGATCTTGAACTTGTAGCTTCTAAAATGTGAGCTGGTACACGTCTTGTTTTAAGACACCCAGCTTGGGGCAATTTGATACAGAATCCCATAGAGATGAATACAGCATGTGCGCACACACACACACACACACACACACACACACACACACACACACACACACACACACGGAATGAGCCAATCAATGCTGAGAGCAGTGTAGGAGTGCTCTGGGAAGGCTTCACCCCTGGAGGGTGAGGGAACTGGGCTATGAGACTGGGTGGGAGTTAGATGTGCAAAGAGGACCCTGCCAGTCTGGGCTAGAGAGAAGAGACATGTGTGACTTTAAAGTGACCTGTGCTGTGCGTTGGAGGATGGCCAGACCATCAGGGTCCAGAGGGGGACATTTAGTGAGAGGGAACAGTCCTTGCTTCTGCGCTAACCACTGCGATCCCTACTCTGTTCGTATGTCCTTTGGCTTTTCTTCTAGGCCTTTTGGGTTGAATGTCTGTCTGTCTGTCTACTGCGCCCCCCCCCCCCCACCTTTTCTTCTGCCCCTGTCATTGTCTGGCATGTGGGCTTTGGAGCAGGAGTTTGGAGATCCTGCTGTCCTTGAGCACTGCAGGGAGCACCCGGAGGAGGCACAAAGACACTTTGTGTGGCAGCCCCAACAGCGTCTGCTCCCCGAGTCTACTTGGCGGTGAATGGGCCTTGGACAAAGGCATCCTGCCTGAGTACCTGTAATTGGAGCATCCACGTGCGTGGCCTGCCGTGGCGGAAATGCAGAGGACAAAAGCAAGATGAATGGCCGCATCTCCAGGCTGCCCGTTGCTATGGTTTCTGCGGGGCTGGTGGGGAAGGCGGTTACCAGGCAACTGGAGAGGGACCAAGAAAAAGGGAAGCTGGTCAGGGGCAGGTGCCAGTGTATATGGGGTGGGGTGGGGTGGAGGAATGAGGTGGGAAAGAGAAAGGAAAAGGAACAGACACAGGGACAGAGGAAGGATAGAAGGGAACAAGAGTAAGGGGAGACGAGAGAAGGTGGAGAGACACAGACCACACAGAAAAGGGAAGGAGAGACAAAACCATCAAAGCAAGGACTGTAGAGACAGGGACTGATGGCTAGAAAAGGGCATCACTCTCTGCAAGCAGGACAGACAGGCTGGTGCCCTCGGGAAATGGGTGGCTGGCAACACAGACACCTCTCCTGTCCTTGCAGCTCCCAGACAGACAGACCTGAAGAGAGATGACAGTCCGCCATGCCCCCAGTTCTTCTACGGTCTAGCTGAACTTGCTCTCTAGGCTTATATAGCTCCTGGAAGCTGGCAGCTCTTGGGCGGGAGGTACCAGTAGCCACTGTACCCTTCCTGTCTCTGGGCAGGACCCACAGGTGGTTGTACTCCCAAGAGATTGTACTGATTGATGCCCAGTTGGATGCTGCTCTATCTCTCCCCAGATAGTGTCTCATTGGTTGCCTACTGTGATGCTTGCTGTGTTCACCGTGTGGGGAACTTGGAGCAGTTCTTCTACCCAGTAAGTAGGCAGCTCCCAAATGTGTCTGCTTCTCAGGAGATCCTACATGCTAGCTATCTAGCTTGCAAGAACAGAGTCTGAGGCTCTGGGACTGAATGCTTTACCCGAGGCTTCTAACATCCCAGCCAGGATTCCTTCTCACAACCCTTTCTTGGTCAAGGCTTATTTATATACAAGGGCCAAAAATGTATACATGTTAACTCCAGTGAAAAGGAAGATTTTATTGGAAGGACAGGGGAAGGGTTCCTGAGACCAGGGGGTGTGTACAAGAGACCCCTCCCTGGCACCCACAGATATCAGAAGCCTAGGAAATGGCCCCTCTGTGGTTTCTCTGTTTCTCCTTCCTCTACCAGCTCAGCTCATGGGATCCTAGAATGCCAAAACCAACCTTAAGGGAAATCTTTTTTCACAGTTCATATTCTGGCTAACTTACACCAAGCACACAGTCCTGGACCAATCCCCTGCGGCTGGGACTGAGGCTTCTCGAAGGTATGATAGGACTGACTGTGGTCAGTTCACTAAGGGCTGTGTACAAACACACTTAACAGCCTGTGAGTACCTACCGAGGAGATCCTGACTGCCTCCTAGGCAGAGTTGTAAGGAACTTACACTTCTGAAGATCTCTGCAGATTGTGGCGTACCATAGGAGAGAAAGTATTTAGGCTCAAGGGGGTCTTGAGCCAATGGGAGTGTGTAGGAGGGTTATCATTGATAATGGAATACGTGGGGGTAAAAAGAGATCAGGAGATGAGTAGGCTAATATACGCCATGATAGAATGAAGGTGGAGAGGGGAACATCATTTCTTCTTTCACTCATTTAATAAGCTCCAGAAACCCATACTGTCGGGGACTGCCAGGTGATAGAGACCCAAAAGAGAAGACATGGCTTGGGTGCTCCATAGTCTTAGGTACCAGGCTGTCTTAGAGTCTCTACTGCTGTGAAGAGGCACCATGACCATGGCAACTCATAGGAAGTTTAATTGGGACTAGCTTACAATTCAGAAGTTTAGTCCATTATCACCATGGTGGGAACCATGGAGGCTTACAGGCAGATATGGTGCTGGAGAAGGAACCAGGAGTTCTGCATCTGGATTGACAGATGGCAGGAAGAGAGAGAAAACAGTAGGCTTAGCTTGAGCATCTAAAACCCCAGTGACACCCTTCCTCCAACAAGGCCACGCCTACTCTAGCAAGGCCCCTCCTCCTAATAGTGCCACTCCCTATGAACCCACGGGGGCCGTTTTATTCGAATCACCACACAGGCCGTGCCTGGATCATCTGACAGTCATCAGAGGATATGCTATCAGAGAGATGTCGTGAGGTCACAGGAAGTGAATGAACAGAAGCACCAGGGAAGGTCAAGGGGAGCGAAGCTGGAAGGATGTAGAGATGGATGATGCCAGAGTGAGAGTTGGCCATTGTGAAAGGGTCTCCCAGTGAGTTTTCCATGATGGGGGTACAGAGAATCGTGTGGAATGGTGGTGAGGAAATGGCAGATAAGGCTGGGGATTGTTAGAGAGCTAAAAATTCGTGGGTTTGTCCTAAAGACACTGGGAGGGAACAGTGACAGAGCGTGTCACTGTGCAGTTGTCTCCCAACTCTTGATCCTCCTGTCTCAGCCTCTTCAAGTGCTGGGATTACTGGCATATACCACCACATCTGGCTTCTTAAGAGATTTCAACAGGAATTTGTCTTCTAGAAAGATCATTGACAAAGAAGTACAGTTGGGATGAGGGGGTTGGAGGTAAGGAGGTCAAGAGAGAATGTCTGTCTAGCACACCCTTCCCAGTGCCGGGATCAAACCCAGGACCTTAGGGATGCGAGGCAAGCTCTCCGCCTGACCGACCCCTCAGCCCCAAGGTCTCTGCAGTGGGAGGGAGACAGTTGTGTGGTTCTTCTATCCAACAGAAACATCCCAAGCTCCAGCCCCGTGATTTTATTAGCAGTAAAAATTACTGGACACCGGTCGGGGAGCCTTTGGGTGGTGGTGTCTGCAAACTGTAGGGAGACTCCCATGACGCAGCTTTCCTGAGTCCTCACCCACGCTGGGATGGGCTTTTCAGTGATTTTACTGCCCTTGGGTCACCCATGCATTTGCAAGTAACCCCCAGTGAATCTATTGACCCGCTAAGCTAGAGCAGAGAGGCATTATTGCTTTAGTCTGCAACTGGTGCCGCATCTAGGGTGAACAGGCATCTGTTCGAATCTCCCCAGGAAAAGCCACACACAGAAGCATCGCTTCCCGACGAGCAATGTTTCAACAACCTTCTTAGGGCGCTTAGCTAAAAACCCCGATTACAGGGCTCTGTACATCAAAAATCAATTTGGTCTGTGACCAAAGCCCATGGATCTGTATTTGAAAATGTGCTGAAGTCAAAATCGTTCCCAGGCTGCTCTTTAAGAAACTTCATCTGAGGAGTAGGAAGGCGGGGGGGCGGGGGGGGGTAGAATCAGGAAGATCCTTGGAAACACGCTGCTGGCTCCCACCTTGAAACCAAAGAGCGTTTGATGGCCCTCGTGGATTTTCCCCAGCAGTGGTTCTAATTGGGTTTGCTATTATCATTTCGCGTAGATATCACGCCACACTCTCGACCTCCAACATCTGTTGCTTGTAACTGGGGAATAAGAGACGGCAGGATGGGACTGTCACAGCTTCCCCTTCTTGTTGCCTTTTTTGTGCTTTGTCACTAGCCCTGCTGTGGTGGGGACAGTGGAGGGGACATTAAACTTTATCGAAGACTTAGTGCAATGTCACAGACACAGTGTGGAATTCTGTCTTCCCTCTTTAGAAGCCGTGTGACATGGGGTGACACCCTTCACTTCTCCTTCACCTCGATCTCAGAGCTAATTAGGACTTCCTTCAGAGCAATGAAATGAGGGTTCGTTTTTATTACACTGCTGTGAATTCGTGATCCTATGTAATTACGCTTATCCTCTTTCTCTCTCCTCCACCACCTCTCTCTCTCTCTCTCTCTCTCTCTCTCTCCTGTCTCTTGTATGTGTGTGTTTGTGTGAGTGTGCACACATGTGCACATGCACACTCTCATGTGCATGCAGAAGCCACAGGCTGGCCTCAGCTGTTGCAACCACCCTGATTTTTTTTGAGGCAGAGTCTCTCACTGACCTGGGGTTTGCTAAGCAGGCTAGTTTGCCTGACCAGTACCAAGACCCCTCCTTTTTTCTGCCTCCTCAGTGCTGAGATTACAAATTTGAGTCATCCCTCTTGGCTTTTTGTTCTTTAAATTTGTGTTCTGGGAATTGACCTTAAGTTCTCATGCTTGTATGGTAGACTCTTTATCCATGGAGCATTCTCTCCAGTCCCATTCATCATCGTCGTCGTCGTCATCATCATCATCATCATCGTCCTCACCATCGACTATCCCATCATCAGCTTGTGAACACCACCTCAGTTTGGTCCTCTAGTCTTTTGCGAAGGTCTCTAGCATCTCCACAGCTTTTCCGCACTCAGACCTGGGAACATTCTCAGACTCCTCTTACGTATTCTCTGTTCAAAGCTAGTCTCAGCTCTTTGCTCCCGAAGGACCAGAGATTTCTTCTTACAGGACACTGGTCTGTGAGACCGCAGTCTGAAAGCTGGCAAAGTTCATGGCTTTCAGGTTTAGATATTGGGTCTAGGCACCTTTTTTTCTTGTGGTGCTGGGAATAAAACCCAGGACCCCATGCATGCCTGGCAGACACTTCCAGGGAGCTGCCTCCCAGCTTCAGATATCACCTGTAAGCATTTAGAGAGGCTGGTTAGGAAATAAATATGCCTTTTTAAAAAGGGAGATGCATCCTAAATTCATACCAGTATTTCACATTCAAACTGGGGACGGTGTAGCTCTTCTTTAAATTTCTAAGTCTCACAAATGAAAGGCTTGGCTCCTGATGGCAAGACATAAGAAATGTATTTACTTTAAGAGCCAAAAATGCCCCATCTTTTGGACTTCTAATAAAGGTGTGCTTACTAACACTATGATTAGTTGAAATATTACTTAAAAATACTTTAATACCATGACTTGGGTTTTTACTCTGTGCCAAGTGTAGCACATGCACCCTCTCAGTTAACCTGTGACCAGGCCGGGAAGTATGGGGCGGTCGTTGTTCCCATTCTAACTGATGAGAAAATGGAGGCTCAAGAACTCAGAAAGCCATGAAGGAGACATCTGGAGCCCTGGCTCTGTGACCCCATTGCTCTCCACTGCCTCTTTGCTTTGAGGAACTATTAACATCTGCCGTCCAACTGTGGGTGACGCCTGCCGTGCAGTAGTCCTGAAGATGCCTGGACACTCACTGTTGGAAAAGAGCAGAGAACCGAGAACTAAGTATTATTGGTAGCATAGGAAACGTCTTGAGATGTCAGCTTCTGTCTCCCAAGTGACACACTGTTATTTCTGTTTTCTTAGCTAATGGTCCAGGGGTGGAACATTTCTCATCTGCTGCCAGGTTGCTTGAAGTCAGGGGAGTGGTAAGGAACCTTGAGGGACGATGCCACCAGGCACAAGACTGAGCCTCCTGGAGTTTTTGTAGCATCAATGGCTCCTGGCTTTTAATCATTAGCTCCTGCACTTCCCCGGCATGGTCTTTGCTTTGTACTTTGTCTGGATCAAGTCCTAGCTGGCTTCCGTCTCCCCTTGCTGCCTCCTCTGCTTATTCCCACATGCTCTGCTCTTCCGCAGTGTGAAGTTTCTGGTTACAGCAGGTTACATGGTGATTTCCTCAAATTCGCAGTCACTCGGAAACCCCAGAAGATGACTTCCTTCCAAAATTATGACAAAAATCCACTTTAAATGAAGTTACATGACACTGAAGTCAGCCCAATGGCTGGTGTCCTTGCAGGAAAGCCTCGTGGTGACACTTGTACAAGTCACAGACCTGCCATGTGCACACCAAGACTGGAACAACACAGGTGTACATCAAGGAATGTCAAAGACTAGAAAAAAAAAAACTACCAGGAGTAAAGAAGAGGCCAGCAAGGTTCTGTTGGCTCTGTGACGGTAGACTTCCGGCTTCTGGAACTTTGAGAGAATAGGTTTCTGTGGTTACCACCAGCAAACAAAGTCCTGAGCTGGGATAGTAGACACGGGAATTGGAGGAGGACCTTAAGGGACAGAATCATCCTGAATCGTCCTGAATTGTCCTGATGAAGGCAAGCACTGAGAGTGTAAACCCCTCAAGACACACTAGTGGACAGGTCCCTCCCCTGAGGACCTACAACTGTCAGGTTCCACCCACAGAACACTCTGCCCTAACGACTGGTCCCAGTCCCCCTCACCCCCTAGCCCTGACCTCTCCCTACAGAGTAAAAAGCCCGGGCTCTGGACTTGAAATCCCACCAATCCCCACCCTGGAAAGCGTCACCCTGAAAATCGCCCCCTCAAGAAACTCTGCATAAACCCTGCCTTTTCAGTTCCCTTCTGTTTCTCACCCGAGCAGAGGCAGCCAGCTTTCTGCCTTTTTTCCCCCCTTGTGATAAATCTCTTGTGTGAGGTTTGTTGTATGGTGTGGCTTTGTGGTATTCTTTGGCTCCCAGTTGCTAGGATACCTTCCCATCGGCGCTGTAACGCTGACAGAGAGAACACATGGCAAAGACATCCTAGGCAGGGGTTGTAGCCCAAGCTAAGGCCAGGAGAGGAGCCAACAGCTTAGGTTTCCAGAGGAGCTGTGTATGGGATAACTTTCCCAGCATGGTGCAAGACCTGTGTGACATGAGGCATGGCCAGATCAGAATCTCCAAGGCCACACGAGGTACTTCAAAGGTTTGTGTCTGTACCAGGTGACCATATTAAGTGTGTAAGCAAGAAGAGGTGGTGGTGACCAAGGGTTGCTTTCCACGCCCCAGGGTTCTTCCTGGTAGCATTTGGCTCAGTGTCTAGAGAAGGCATGAGACATCCTCTTTGGGTGTGTGACTTGCTTTTGGGCCATCCTGGGCTCACCTTGCACCAAGATGAGGCTTGTCTATGGAGGAAATGCCTCCCCCCACCCTCCCTCCTGCATTTGGCAGACCTCAGCTTAAACTGTATTTGGCACACTTGGTCTTCTAGCCTTCCAGGGGCACCCAACCTTAGTCATTTCAGAAGGTTTTGCGTTCATCTTCCTAACCAAGAAAGCCAAAACAAGGCCTCTCCGCCTCTGCCCATCTGCAGCCCAGGTTCCTTCCTGCAAGGGAACGTAGACATGGGTATATAGAAATAGTCTCCTTCCGCGTCTGCTTTGTTAGTCCCGTAACTTTACTGGAGATGTTCAGGAGGGTCCAAGGACTCCTGAGTGGACCTGTGAGGGATGACACCAAGGGCGGAGGGCTGGCCCAGCCTGCTGACTGGTGGCCTGGCCCTCTGTCCATCACACGTAGCTTGACTTCCCTCCTACCTGTTCCCTCTTTTCTCTCCTGTTCTTGAATAGCCCACCACCACCCTCAGCAAACGTAATGCAGTATTGGGCAGAGGGAAAAGAGGACCTGAGGTTTTCACAGCAGGTCAAGGGTGCTTGTTGAGCAAACCCCATAGCTCATCCTAAGGCTTATCACAGCTGTCTGAGTCTGCTTCCCCGCTATGGCAGTTTCTAGCTGTGACCTTGGTCAGCCATGGCCTTTTCTGTGCCTCAGTTTCCTAGCCTGTCCAATGGGGGCAAGCATTCACTGTGACAGTTACATAAGAGGATGCCTGCCAAGCTCTTAGCCTAGTGCCTTGCGCACTCTAATTGCCAAATCAGTGTTGATTAGCTTTCCTCGGGGTGGCTGCTTTTATTTATAGGAATGGAGACTGGAGGGATTCACAGGCTGAGTTAAGCCTGAATCCTGCTTTGATGATTGCTCGGTGTCATCGGCGGCCTCATTGAACCATTGGAGCCCCAGTGTTTTCATCTTTAAAATGGAAGAGGCAACCACTCCTCTCCAAGTGTGTAGAATGACTTGAGACCGTGCTTGTAAATGGCTTGTCACGGAGCTGATGCCTTTGGGCGAATAGTTCTTCTTCTCCTGCCTTGTCCTCATCTTGAAAATGAAGACAATGGTATTCACCTAGTAAGCTTGATGTGACTATTAAAGGAGTCATTTTGATGATGATTGATTGGTTTTGTGTGTGTGTGTGTGTGTGTGTGTGTGTGTGTGTGCTCTGCCTTTGTTCATATATGCAGGTGCATGTATATATGTGTGCACGTGCACATGCATGTGAAGGTCAGAGGGCAACCTTGGGTGTCATTTTTCAGGGACTGTTCACCATTTTTGTTGTTGTTTTGAGGCAAAGTCTCTCCCTGGCCTGAAACTTGGCAAGTCAGCTGAGCTGGCTGGCCATTAAACCCCGAGATGGTGGTTTAGACAAAGCTTTCAGAATGTCCTGGGCCCTCATTGAGTCTATAATTCTCCTTCCTGCTGGGAACAAACAGCCGAACCATCATGTGCGAGGCTTTTGATGGGTTCCAGGCAGTGTAACCCATGAGTTAGGTTCTGTCAATTCCACTTGACAGGAAGACCAAAATAGGTTTAGAAAGCCAAAGTCATCTGGCCAAGGTGACTCTGTCTGCATGTGGTATATTACTTACACCTCCCCCCGCCACCATGGGTCCAGTGGTCTGGGCAAGTAGAATAGCAAAGCTGTCCTTGTGGTTCAAGGCTCCAAAGGCACCTGGGGGCAGCTGGACCATGGGAACCTAAGCTAGAGTGATAGATAGGTCTCGACAGTGCCTGCTCCAGGGTAAACAGTGAGATACAGACCAGGTCAGGTCCGGCCATCACGCCACCACCCCCTGCCTTTTTTTTTTTTTTTAAATCCCCAAAGCCAATCTTGTCAACTTGATCTTCTGCCCTGGATTCCAGCTGTCCCGAGGATGTGCCTCTGGCCCATGTATTATGCAGACCTAACAAAATGTATGCTGTAGAGATGAAAGCCTTCTTCCTGGAAATCCTCCCTTTTGCAATACACACATTGGGTGATTTTCTCCCTCCTCCTTTGCAACGTTTTTGTTGTTGTTGTTGACAATCCTGTACAGCATTCTTTGGACACAGCAGGGACCCAATAACTCTGTTACGATTCCATCAATAATCCTGTTATGAGTCCTTCGTTAATGCTGTCTCTCAGCAGAGTGGCTTGGCTATACAGACAGAGCTGTGGTGGCTTCCTGTGAGCAACAGCCCCTCTCAACCTCTGGCTCTTAAGATCTTCTTCCCCCCTTTTCTGCGATACTTCCTTGGTCTTATGGGGAAGGGGTGTGATACAGATGTACCAACTGCGGCTGAGCTTGCCACACTCACTTCTTCTCTGTACTCTGGCCAGCCGGGAGTTGTAGCTGGAGTTTTCCTGTGTCCACCTGGCTCCTGCAGCCGCTCAGACCCAAGTAAACACACAGAGACTTATATTACTTATAAACTGTATGGACGTGGCAGGCTCCTTGCTATCTAGTTCTTATATCTTAAATTAACCCATTTCTATAAATCTATAACTTGCCACGTGGCTCGTGGCTGACCAGTAGCTTTACATCTTACTTCTCATAGTGGCAGCAGCTGACAGCATCTCCTGACTCAGCCTTCCACTTCCCAGCATTCTCCTCTCTCCTTATCCCATCTATACTATACTTCCTGCCTGGCTACTGGCCAATCAGTGTTTTATTTATCAATCAATCAGAGCAACACATTCACAGCATACAGAAAGACATCCCTAGCAGGGAGTATCTATATTAACCACATCCATTGGAATAAGTTTCTCTCCAGGCAGTGGTGGCGCACGCCTTTAACTCCAGCACTTGGGAGGCAGAGGCAGGTGGATCTCTGTGAGTTTGAGGCCAGCTGGGTTCCAGGACTGCCACGCTACCCACGGAAACTCTGTCTTGAAAAATAATAATTAAAAAAAAGTCTCTCTGAGAAGGTTGTGACCTGCACAAATCAATTGGTATAAGAGCAAATATTTAGATGCTACTTTGGTGCTATTTCCATTAGCAAAATGAAGAGCTGTTAGTAGTTGATGACCGCTGGGGATGTGGCCCCTGGTATGTTTCCCATGTTCCAGTGGATGGTTCTTTACATGTGCATATAAAGGCAGTGCTGATTGGGCTCAGTAGAGTTAGGAGGGATATGTGGCAATTGGGACTCAGCTTGGCCATTAGGAATTATCTGGGTCTGATTAATAATGCTTTGATAAATTGGCCCCACCCACAACAGAAAAAAAAAAGTGCTGATTGTAGCATGTGCATGGCCACGTAAATTCTCTTTATGAACTCACTGAGCAAGATCTTGGGCGCAGACAAGTCACAATGAGCTTTAAAGCTGATGGGAGCCTGTTACAGCTCTTACCACTGGGTCCAGCGCCTGTGAATGGTAGAGGCAGATAATTATGGATGGTCTGGGTTTGGGTCTTAACTGTGCCTATTTCTTAGTAACTATGTGAAGTTGGTCAATTTACTGACCCTCCAGGCGACAAGTTTTCTCATCTGTAAGTGGGGACACTAATAGGATTTTGGTTGGGGGCTGTGGAGAGAGTTAGAGGAGATGAAGTATTGAAGTGTTGGTGGCTTGGGCTGACACACAGAACACAGGAAGTAGCAGCTATGCTGAAGCAGACTGGAAAGGCCCAGCATCAATCAAGACAGGTGTTGCGATAATAACGGATAACCGCTAGATCACGGTGGCTTAACATACAACTTTGTTAGTCCTGTGGTGTCACGAAGACCCGCTAACAAGGGTTAGGGTGGGGGCCTTTGCACATTAGGGTTTTGCAGGATGTTGATGTGTTTTCAGGATCACTGTAGCAGGAATAAATGAAGGAGAAGATGCAGAATTGTGAGCTCTCTTCCAAAGCTTCAGCTAGCAGTGGCACATGTCACTCACATCCATATTTTATCAGCAGACACAACAAGCCAGGGAGATGTGGATGTTACAAAGTGTGGAAGAGTAATCTTGCCTTGTTCCTGAATCTCTAAGTAGATGGCCTTGTAGATAAGACCACATTCACCTTTCTCTCTAGTAGATTTTTTTCAATAATAAACTGTTGTTGACATCGAGCAGGGACAGTGGGTGATATTATCCCATGGGTCAACCCCTTTGTGTAGCATGAATCTTAAAGAGTCTTATTAATAAAATCAAACCTGAGGCCAGTTATTGGGGTGAACACTGGAAGATCAGAGAGACAGAACAAGCCACAGCTAACCTCACCTGGCCAACTTCTCAGCTGGTCTTGTTTCCTCAGACTGGAAGCCTCTGTGTCCTCATATCCGAATGGCTCTCAGCTGAACTGTGCTGCTAGAAGCCTGAAAGCTTAACCAGCCAAATGCTTCTAGTTCCTGGTCTTCACGCCTTATATACCTTTCCTTTCTACTGTCACTCCCTGGGATTAAAGGCTTGCTTTTTGGGATTAAAGGCATGAGTCACCATGCTTGGCTGTATCATTGAATAGATGGATTTCTGCCTCTGGAATGCTAGGATTAATGGCATGTGCTACCACTGCCTAACTAAGTATCTAGTGGCTTTTCTGTTCTCTGACCCCAGATAAGTTTATTAGGGTACACAATATTTTGGGGAACAAAATACCACCACACCTTTGTATCTGTAGAGGCCCTAGAATCAGTCACCCAGGGCCCTGAGGTCTCAAAGAACATGAGCAAGAAGGAATACATCTCTTTCCCACTGTTGTTTCTCAGAAGAGGACATTGGGTAAGCATGGTGTCTAGGCCAAGCTGTGCATGTCAAACAGATGTGGGAACAAGCCTGGAACCTGGGATACTCTCTCTGTGTCTTCAATCCCTCGTCCCTGACTTCAGATTCATGAGGCTTGCTGGTGAATGTGGAGCAGGAGAGGCACATGCCATAGATCTTCAACAGTGCTGAGGAAGGGTCTGGCTATGTTGTGAAGGACCACCTCTGTAAGAATCTTCAAAGTGGGGAGTTCAAAGCACAGGTTAGAAGCACCAGGAGAAGGGACAAATACTTTGAAGATTTGTTTTTATCTCTTAAAATTATGTGTCTATGTGTGTGTACATGCACATGTGAGTGCAGGCACTGAAGAGGTCAGTGAATTCCCTACATCTGGAGTTCCAGGTGGTTGTGATGCATGTGAATGCTGGTACCCACACTCAGGAAGAGAGCGTGAGGGAAGGAGGGAAGGACCAGGGAAAGCCTGATAGAGGACATTTGGAGCTGAAATTTGAAGGTAGGGTGGTGGATAAGTGAGGACTCTTCATGTTACAAGTGACCTAGAAGCCAATTTGTACTTAAATAATAATGTGAATTCATTGTTCAGGGCAGTTGGGGTCCAGAGGAGCATCAGGGTACAGGGTGGCTTGATACTCGTGGCACAAATTCCATACCCAGGGATGCAGTTATTTTGTGTCTTCTTGGGACCCTGAATCACATTTGTACATCTTGAGGGATGAAGGGTCTTCTGTCTGATAGTCCTTTTGGAAGATGAGGGAAACTTCTCTCCCAAGATCCTTTGCAAACACACTTCCTGGTTTTCCATATCCATCCACAAATCAATCACTGTGCCCAGGGGATGGATACCCTGATTAGCCGAAACCAGCCTATTCATCCATGTGGCTGGAATTGAAGAGTACCATCTCCCAAAAGGATATTAAGGATACTGTCGAAAAAGGGGATGTAAATGTTGTGTGACCGCAAACATCAGAATATCCATTGCAGTTGAGTTTTGGGGGTGGGATGGGAGCAGTTTGCTGAGAGTTATCCCAGTCTGTTGGGGAGCTCTGGGAAGAGCTTTTGCAGATGGCCTGAGTTCAGTTCCCAGAGCCCACATCAGGTGCTCGCCATCACCTGTAACAGCAGCTCAAGGGGACCACACACTGGCCTTTAGGGGTACTGCATTCACATACACACGCACTCACACACATACACACACACTCACACACACACATACACTCACATACTAACACACACTCATTCATATACAGTTACACACAACACACACACACACACACACACACACACACACACACACACACACACCCCAAAACAAATAGAACTGGCCTGTCCATCAGAACTTCCAGTAAGACCTGGAGTCCTGTATTCTGGTCATTCTTACATTACATCTCTGTCTCTCTGAAATATTGCATAGACCCTGGCAATTCTTCTACAAATCTCAGTCCCACATGTAGGGTACAAGTGCATTTGGAAGATTTTTTTTTTTTTTTTTTTCGAGACAGGGTTTCTCTGTGTAGCTTTGCGCCTTTCCTGGGACTCACTTGGTAGCCCAGGCTGGCCTCGAACTCACAGAGATCTGCCTGGCTCTGCCTCCCGAGTGCTGGGATTAAAGGTGTGTGCCACCACCGCCCGGCTCATTTGGAAGATTTTATTGGGGTCTTTATTATGCCTTTTCTGTATCAAGTATGGGGGCTTGTTCATCTTTGAATGACTGTCCCTCTTAGGACTAGCAAATCCACAGGACAATGAACCAGCCTGATGAGCATGTCTTTCAAATAGAACCCAGCCTCGTTTCTTCAGTTTTGATGCTCTAAGTGACTGCCCAGTAATCAGGCACTAGATGGTCCTAGCCTCAGTGCCTACAGGAGCAAGCCAAATAGCCAGTGAAAATCATAGCAAGGCCTTTGCCCCCATGGTCTGACTGTCCCCCTAGCTTTTGAATGACCCTGGTGCTTTTCCACATGGTCTTGTGGCATCATGGGCTCCCTCTTTTGGGGGACTGTGAGTGGTAGCCTCATTTCTGTGGCTACCTGCATGGGTTTCTGTGCCTACTGCTCTGTGGGCCTCACATACCTCAAAAATTTTTATTAATTTACTTATTTAAAAACATGGCAATGTCTGTTTTTTAACTTCTTGCCACCCTCTTAGTATGACTGTTAGTTTTAATTGTCAGCTTGTCACCATCTAGAATCAACCAGGGAAGAGTCTCGAGATGGGATTGTCTAGATTGGGTTGACCTGTGGGTAGGGTCTATGGGGGATTGTCTTGATTACATTAATCGATGTGGGAAGACCTAGCCAGAAAGTGGGTGGGATCATCCCCTAGTTTCAGGTTTGGACTCTCTGAGGGCAGAGAAAGCTAGTTGAGCACTAGGTTCGCATGCATTTAGTTCTGTCTGGTCTTGACAGCCACTCCTGGTGAGAGCCAGAAACCAGCATAAGACATAAGGTACCAACTAGTGACCCATGTGTAGCTGAAGGAGCTTTGAACAGAGAAGGCAAGACTCCGAAGAAGTTGAGATCAGGGCAGACATGGAAGATTCCATCTTGGCCAGTTGTTTCTTTGATCTCTTCAGAATGGTGGACTAAAGAAAAATATGGTGTTGTATTGCAATGGGAGTCATGACTACTTCATAAAAAGGGAGTTCAGGACTTGGAGTTACATGATATGATTTATACTAAAGTGTGAGTCATTGACTCTGCCCTTGCCTAAACCAAGGAGATGCTGGATCCTGGAACAGTGAGACTCCCTGGATGAAAATAAATGAGTCAACGGTGAAGGATGGAGGGAGGTTCTACGGCAAACAGTAAGGGCCAAGAACTGAAGGGAGGGGAACTCAGAGACAACTACTTTTCATTTCCAAGTGTGTTCAGAAGTAATTTCAGTAGAGTGAGTCTCGCTCACTCTCTGTGCCCAGATCCCAAGACAGTTTTACAGTTTTCACATAGGGAATGGGTATGGCCATGAGATACAATGACATTTCCCAACGGCATCAAGACCTGACCAGGCTGGAGGACACCGACTTGTGTTGGTCATCAACACGACAGGATCTGGAATCATCCAGGAGACAAAGTCTCCAGGCAGAGCTGTGAGGGATTACCTGGGCTGGGTGAGCCTCTGGGCACTTTCGATAAGGCTTTTCTGGCTTAGATTGAGATGGGAAGATCTTCCTTAAATGTGTGTGGTAGCATCTCACTTGGCCATGCTCCTGGGTTGAATACAGAGGAAAGAGCAAGCGGAGTACAAGCGGTCATCTCCTTCTGCTTCCTGATGGGGCTGCCTCACACCGCTGTCACTGTGAGCCCCTCATCATGATGGACTCTACCCTCCAACCACAGGCCAAAATGAACCTTCCTTTTGTCTGGGCATTTTGTCTCAGCAACTGGAAGAGTAAAGAATGCATTTGGATTTGCATGAAATTAGAATATAGCTTGGAACTCTCTTGGCACTCTACACCCTTGGCGCCCTACCCCTTGGTGCCCTACACCCTTGGCGCCTTACACCCTTGGCATCCTATACTCTTGGCACCCTACACCCTTGGCGCCCTATACCATTGGTGCCCTCCACTTTGCCCTGCACCCAGTCTCCTCTGTCATTAATATCTTATCTTATTCAGTATCCTTCATTCATGAACTGATATTGGCATGTGGTTATTGACCCAACTCCACAGTCCATTTGATTTTGAGAGTTTTTACCTCATATCATTTCCTAGACTAGGACCCTCAGATACGAACATGTTCACTTGTTCATGTCTTTAGGCTCTGGCTGTTTCTTAGACTTTCCCCATTTGCGCATGACCTTGGCCATCTTAGGGAGTGCTAGTCAAGTGTTTATAGAGCACCTTGTGATTGGGATGGGTCTGGCATTTCTCTCATGATTCGATGGTTCAATGTGGTTGGGGAGAAAGACCCCAAGGTCAAGTGCTATGTCAAGGGTATGAGGTATTGAAATGATTGATGACTGCTAATGCTGAACTCAATCACTTGGGTACAGTGTTTGCCAGCTTCTCTGCTGTAAAATCACCTTCCCTCTCCCGTTACACACTGTGTGTTTTGAAGAGTTCTCAGTACATAACTTACATTTAAGGAATACTGTATGCTGCCCATCTTTGATGGCAAGAAATTAATCATCTATATGTGTGGTATGAGTTTTCCAGATCTGATTCCATTATGATTATTGTATACTAACCTTACAAATTAATGTGATCCGTTCTGAAAGTCCCACACTTGTGGCATCATATAGGCATTATGGTCTATCCACCCTTCTAACCTAATTTTCTGGTGATGGAATCTCCCCCAGGCCTCCTCCCCCTGTCCTTTGCAAGCTGAGAAGGGCTACATGGGGCAGGCTAGACCCCCACATGTAGAGGGCAAGGTCTAGCCCCAGAAGCTTTAATTACCAAGTAGCATCAATTAGGCTGGAAGAAATGTGTTGTAGAAGCAGGATATTTACAGTGGGTTGTTCAGGAATATCAGGACTAATTAGCAAGGGTGCTGGGATGGTTCGTGTCCATAATCGATCATGCCAAATGCCAACAGTTGCTCCTGGCAACTGTAATGGAAAGCCTGGAAGACACAGCAAGGCTCAGAAGGGACACCACAAAAGGAGACAAGAAGAGCCTAGATTTATAAGAAATGCAACAAAAAACAAGTGTCTATTTTTGCTTAGAAAGTATCAAAACACACTCCATACCTTCAGCCAGTGTGGATGTAAGAAAATAGACACATTCATTTACACATTCAGGGGCCTCAAGACATTTCCATTCTTCAGTGAATAACTGAGCTCTTAGGAATTTATATGGGACCAGCATGAATAGGGTAAAAGATGGAGCTGTAAGAATGTGTGTTATTTGAGGCTGGAGGGATGTGTTGATGCTTAGGAGCAATAGCTGATCTTCCTGAGGATGCTGGTTCAGTTCCCAACACCCACACTGGGTGGCTCACGATCACCAGTAACTCCAGCTCCAGGGTATCTGATGTGATGCCTTTTTCTGCCTTCCCAGGGCAACACATACACATATGCACACACACATGCGCACACACACCCCTCTAATAAATCTTTATCTTTATAAAAGAATATGTGTATTCCATTATTTATAATATAGGAAATCAGAATTAACCTAGGTGCTTTAGGGACAGGTGAGGTGTTTAATATGTCTATTGTTGCCCATGGTACACAACCTTATGGAAGTCACTATGGTGCTCCCGTAGCTGCGGGGGGGGTGTTCCTCATATCCCCTGTTCTGGCTGTGCCACTGTGTACTAGTCGACTGCTCAGTGCCAGAACCTGATTCAGTTTGGTTCCAGTCTTCTTCAACTGTTGTACATCTCTCGGCTTTCCTGGGGAGGTAATCTCTGGCTGTGTCTGTGTCTCTTTCGTGTGCATTCATTTTGTGTTCATATGTGTGTGCACACACCCCCATGTGTGGGTATGAATGCATGCCTCTCTCATGTGCATTTGTGTTGTGTTCATATATGTGTGTGTACATTCCTGTGTGCATGTATGGGTGCATGCCTTGTAGAGGCCAGAGGTTGAGAGGGGTGTCTTCTTCCATCATTGGAACCCAGAGTTCACAGATTTGGCTAGTCTGGGCAGCCAAATTGGCCTGGGGATCCTCTGCCTCCACCCCTGGAGCACTAGGATTACAGGGGTACCCCTATGCCTACTGGGCATCCATGTCAATGCTGGAGACCCCTACATGCAGGTCCCTAGGCTTGTGTAGCAAGCACTTTACTCACTGAGACATCTCCCCAGCCCCAGGATGGCACCTCTTTCTCCAGCATCCCTCAAACATCTTTAGCGGGAGCTGGTCGGGACTGGTGGTTCTCACCTGCAGGAGGCCGTCAGTCAGTCAGTGTCGGGAGATACTTGTGTTTGCCAGGAGTTGGGAGCCTGTAGGGAACGAGGATGCTGCTTAACATCCCACAGTGCACAGGGTGGTTAGCCTTGGAGCAGGATCCTGCAGTGCCCAGGCTGAGAAACTTGTCCACAAACATCCTGGTTTGCTCTCCTCCAACAGGCGAGGCTGTGCCTCTGCTTCCAGCTTCCACTGGAGTGGATCTCTCGTCACCCGCAGTGCGACTCAGCGCATGATCCTCCCTGTATGCTGACACTTCCTGGGCTTCTCAAGTGAACTTCTTGTTCTGTGTCCTTGTCCTGGGAGCCGCTTCTGGGGAGAACAAATTTTAGTGGGCGGAAGCCACACACTTGCCCCGGCTGTGTCTAACGACACCTTCTGTGGTCAACTAAGAAGGGAACAGCGGTATACTTGAGTACCATTTTCCTTTCCTTTTTTCTTTTTTTGGGGGGGAATTTCTGATGCATATTTGTGTGTTAAAAATTTCTAGAAGTCCCATAGCTAGGTAAACAAGCTCTCTCCTTCCTCTCCTTCCTTCCTCTCTCCCTCCACCCTTCCCTCTTTCCTCCCTCTCTCCTCTCCCCATCTTCCCTCTCTCCCTTCTTCAGTCCCTCTCTCTTCCCTTGCCTCCATCCCATCCCTCACTCCCCTCTGTTTTATCTCTCTCCCCCCTCCCCTCCATCCCATCCTCCCTTCTTCAGTCACTTCCTCCTCCCTTCCCTGCATTCCATCATCCTTTCCTTTCATTGTGAATTTTAGGACCCACAGCACCGATCTGGCTGCTGAGAACTCAACTAGTTGGTGGTTAACACATTCTAAACATGTTTTGGAAATTGTTTTCCAAAGATCCTAAGATAGGAAATGGCCTTTTCTCCTCCTCCTCCTCCTCCTCCTCCTCTCCTCCTCCTTTTTTTTTTTTTAAGATACAGGGTTTCTCTGTGTAGCCCTGGATGTCCTGGAACTTTCTCTGTAGCCCAGGCTGGCCTCAAACTCAGAGATCCTCATGCCTCTGCCTCCTGAGTGCTGGGATTAAAGGCGTGCGCCACCACCGCCTGGCTCCCCCCTCTCTTCTTGTCTAGGGAACTGAAGTGCTTGGTATTCATATCCCAGCACAGTTCTGTCTAGAGCTGGACTGATAAGTGGTTGATGAGTGAGGGAAGGAAGGGAGGAAGGGAGAGAGATGGGCCACAGTCAGCTCCTGACTTCTAGGGCCACAGTCCAGTGTGGGATAGGAATTTAGGGAGCCCCCACTGCCTCACTGCAAAGCACATTTATTGAGCACCTACTATGTGTTGGTTTCATCCTGAGGACTCGAGTGAATGGCCTCATTCACTCTTCCTTCCAGTCCTCTGAAGCTGCCACTATTGTCCTCGGCCTAGTTTGGGGATATGCGAATTCCAGAGGAGGGGAAGCCTATGGAAAATTCCTATAACTCCTGGGGGCCTGTTACAATCCCAGCATCCACATGGCTGGTTACATGGTCCTAACCATTAATCATGGTTCCTTGCTGGTGGGGTCTGGAGAAGGATGAGGGTCCTGGAGGGTGGATGCAGCATGCTTAGTGGGAAGGAAAGCACCATCGCAGAGTGGATGGTGTTCCAGACTCTAGAGAGACAAACCCTAGCTCTGCTTATGGCTGTGTGACCCTGCACAGTGTACCTAACGCCCCGTGTCTCTTCCTTCATCTAAAAAACAGAGACCACAGTGTCTCTTCTTTCTAAGGTTATTTTGAAGATTAAATGACATTGTATTTTTAGTTATTTTTAGTAACTATCAGTCAGGAAGTAGTTAAGTGGCCAGTGGACATGTTCATCAAGAGTTAGTGAACTCCTGTGGGTCTGTTTTGGTCACCAGTATCACATCATCGCAGAAAACAACATGAATCCATTACCATAGGTTAGACCACCTCAGGTTGAAGCCCATTCAAGCCAACTTAGCAGCCGTGTGACATTAGAGTCACTGCACCTCTTTGGTCCTCATCTGTAAAATGGGTATAGTAAGTTCTTTATGACTCGGGGGTCTAGAGAGCCAATGAGGCTGACAAGCATATTCAGATGTGAAGCAGGTTTTCTTCTATTTTTGTGCCACCCTATTTGGGTTGGTTACTGTCATCGCTCCAATTTTTTCAAAGAAACCGAGGCTCAAAGGACCGATGCTGTGGGTCACACTGCTGGCAGGTGACCACTCTGGGTTTACAGTTTGTCCATGTCTGACCTCATAACTCTGCTTCTGAGGAGCCAGGGACTCTTTGGAGAGGAAGCCCCAGTATTTCCACGACTGGTTGTGTCTGGCATTAGAGTCATGGTGGCAGGATTTAGGGGACTCTTCTGCATACTGGGGGTGTTGACTGCCCAGCACTGCTTATAAATGCAATCACTGCCTTACTTAAAGTAAATATCTCAATTAACACAGGTGGCATTTTGGATTCCATGGCTGCAGGCAAGCTTTGTCTTTGGATTCATTAAATCGTTGACAGCTAGCCCAGGAAGGTTCAGCTACATCATGGACAAGGCTAGGTGGATATGGGGGGACAGCAAGGGTCAGGCACAAATACATGGATGTGATTCTTAGTAAGAAATGCACTTTATTTCACAACCAGAACATTACACACACACACACACACACACACACACACACACACACACACACGCATACACACAACTGTGGATTGATGTTATTTTTCATTCTGTTTTTGACATGCGGGCTTCAATGCATGAAGTCAGTTTCATGGCCCTAGAACTAGCTCCCAATTTGTAGCCGCAACCCATACTTTGAAACACCTCATACTAGGAAGGAGCTGGAGAGGTGGCTCAGGGGCTAACAGCACTTAACTGCTTTTACTTTTCCAGAGGACTCAAATTCAACTCCAAATGTCCATGTTGGACAGCTCATAACTGCCTGTAACTCTAGTTTCAGGGGATCCATTGCTCTCTTCCGGCAGATAGCAGTGTACAAAAGCACGTATGGGCGTATGCACCACAACACACACACACACACACACACACACACACACACACACACACTTAAAAATAAATCATAAAAAAAGTTAGAAAGAGCTCAAGCCCAACTATGGTTTCTTAGCTTGTGAACTGGGGCATTCAAGACTCTGGAAAGTCCTGGGCTTGTCTGTGCTAAGGAAGAGGTTGTGGGCATGAGGCAGATCTTGGCGTTCATGGTCTTAGAGTACCACAACCTCTCCTAGTGCCCTCTCTCTGTGCCCACCTCTCTGCATCTCCACATTGTCTTTCTCACTAGCTTCAGCCATGACCCCGAGTGACACTGACCTCTTTCTCTTTGTATGACACATCAGTCACAGATCCACCTTGGGGCTCTTGCCCTCAGATGCTCTGGTGCCTGTGAACCCTGTGACTTCGTGGTCGCTGCCATGATCTCTCATCAGCCAGGCTTCCCTGTGACCCTGAATGGCGATGCCCATTGTTCCTACGTGTTCATCTTCTCCTTATTTCTTCCTGTGCACTCTCTCTCTTCCCACCTTTCCATTCAATAATCAGTTACAGAGAAACAGAGGAACCAGCTGTCACACTCCTGGTCGTACACCTAGAGAACTCCAGACCCTGTCCTTGAGATGTGTGCAGCCCCATGCTGATGGCTGCTTTGGTTGCTCTAGCAAAGAGTTGGAATCCACCTAGGTATCAACCAAAAGATGAATGGATAATAAAAATTTGGGATATATTTATATATACACCTATCTATAGGGTGTATATATGAAATTATATATATATAATATATATGTGTACTACGCTGCTCTAAAAAAAAGTAAAAAAAATTCAGGAAAATGGATGGACTTAGAATGTATAATATTAAGATAATATATATATATACACAGACACACACACACACACATATATATATATATACACACATATACATGCACACACACATATATGTCTATATAAATAAACATAAATACGGGTACATATAACATGAAGAAAGCAAGAAAGACTAAACACCAGGGCATGAGGAAGGACTGAATGCAGGCCACAGACATGAGTCATGAAGAAGGATATAAAGCCGATTGTTTCTCTGGCTGTGACTCTGTCATGGAGTTTTCCTTTTTTGCTGGTGGTTAAGGACCTAAAATATATTCCATAGTGAACGTGTAAAACCCAGCACGAGACTCCATGGCTACATAACGGCTGCTCTAACTGTGAAGGAGTTCATTGAGATGCATAGACTTTGGGTCTGGTTAATTTCTGTGTGTGATGATTTTTATTTGCAAGTTTTTTATAATAAAGTTTATTAAAAATACTTGAAAACATGTTCAACATCCTTAGCCATCTGGGGAATGCAAATTAAAACTGCTTTGAGATACCAAAAAAAAAAAAAAAGCAACAACAACAAAACAAGAAATGTATCCAGCTTCTTGTTATATCTCTAGAGGGGTGCCTAGTGCCTGGCGGATACCTAATGAGTGTTTGTCAAATGGTGGAGCCTAAACACGTGAGAAATGTGAGTGCTTATCCTATGCTCTAGCTTCTCCTCCCCCGCAAGGTCTTAGGAAATCATTTTCCAAATTGTAGTTAATTTATCTATTCTTTGAGAATTTCACACATGTCTACCACACATGCTGATGATGCCTACCACCAACCCCTCCCTCCAACTTCTCCTTCCAACATGCATTCCCTCTCCCAATGGCATATCTTCCACTTTTCTTTATAACCCACCGAGTCCAGCTGTGCGGCCATCACTGGAGCAGGGTAGCCTTCGAGACAACAACCCTGAAGAAAACAAACTCGGTGGAACAGTCACTCATCTAGCTTGGGGAGGCCCTGCGTTCCAGCCCCACCTCTATAGTGGAAGTCTACAGATCAACAGTTCACCGGGTTATAGCAGGTGATAAAAAAAAATAATGGGCTTTAAGTTTATATTTATGTTTGTTATTGTGATGAATAATGCTTCTAACAACTTTCCAGTGCAAGTTGGCCTGAGAATGTGTGGTATATGCATGTGTGCAGGGTACATGCACAAGAGTGTGTAGGTGCATGTACTCTTGCACAAAGCGCATGTGGAGGCCAGAATAGGCTGCCAGGCATCTTCCTCTATGGCCCTCCACCTGATTCTCTTGAAACAGTCTCTCACCAAACCAGACGCTTGCTGTTTCAGTGAGGCTGGCTGGCCAGCAAGCTCTTGGGATCTTCCTGTCTCTACTCGCCCTCTAACGCTGGAGTTACAGATGCACGCGACCACGCCTGCTGGAGATTCGAACTGAGGTCCTCATGTCTGCCATGCAAGCGCTCTTAGCCACGGAGCCATCCCACCAGCCCATCCTGGGCGAGGTTTTGTGTAGAGATGCATTTTCTTTTCTCTTGGCAGAAATGCAGGGGAGAATCACTGGGCCCTGTGTCGAACCACCTGAAGGATCAACAGGCCAGCTTCCAAAGCCACTGTACCACTTGGGGTCCCCCCAGCAGCGCCCACAGCTTCTCCACATCTTTGCCAGGGCTGTTGCAACTGACTTGTTTATGCCAGCTGCCCTGCCCTGCTAGGTGGGCATGAGCATATTTTTTTCTGTGCTCACTGGCTATTTCCATTATTATTATTATTTTTTTTCCGAGACAAGGTTTCTCTGTGTAGCTTTGCGCCTTTCCTGGAACTCACGCTGTAGCCCAGCCATTATTTCTGTAGAGAAATGTCTATTCAGATTTTTTTTTTTTTGCTCAGTTGTTAGCGGAGGTGTTTGTCCTTTCATTAGTGAGTTGTGACAGTTTCTTCTCTTCTTTAGATACACATTCCTTACCCGATAGAGCTCTGAGAGCATGTTACTTTGTTTCTTTGCTGTCTTGACAGTACCCTCTTAAAGAAACAACAAAAACGGAATCTTTTAAAAATTTGATAAGTCTAGCAGCTCTAATTATTCTCCTCTTGCTTGTGCGTTCGTTATCTTAACCCGAGAGTCCATCATCACATGTTGCATCATGGGCGCTCACCCCGAGTCCTCATCAAAGTGTTTTATGGCTCTCTAGCTGTTACGCTTGGGTCTCTGATCCACCTGGGGTTAACTGTGGTGTGTGGGGTGAGGGAACTGGCCCCACATTGCTTCACACACGGCTACCAGCTTCTCTGGCTTTATCTGTAGAAAAATTGATCTTTGTTTATGAAATGGCCTCCACATGCTTCTTGGTCCTCTCTAGAGTCATTTGGCCCCAGACATGTGGCTTCCTTCTGGACTCCCGAGTCCACTTCCTGGACCCAGGTGTGTGTCCTTAATGCCGGGATTTTGATGTCTTGATCAGTATTGCTTTATGGTGAGATTTGGAAACAGGAAGTATAGAGTCTCCAGTTTTATTCTTTCTCAAAATTATTCTGGCTCCTGTGAATCACTTGCAATTCTGTATGAAGTTTAGAGCCATGTCAGCCCTTGGGATTTGGAGAGTGACCAAGTTCTACCTGGAGGTCAGCTGCCACCTTGTTGATGTTACGTCACCAACCAATGAGCTCAAGACACTTGCCCACTTATTTATTTATACCTCAGCCAGTGACTTGGTTCTGAGCTCCTAGAGTAGTTTTAGGCTTCTACTGTTAACCTTTTTCTCTATATAGTATTCTTTTTCCTGCCATGGCGAAGTGGAATTTTCTTCACTTTCTCCTGCAATCCCTCAGTATGACGCTGACAGATTTCCTTCCGTCCTGTGTGTCTAGACTTGTTTTTGTTTCAAAATTTTGTGTATTCATTTTGAGACAAGGTCTTTAGTACGTAGTCCAGGCTGGCCTGGAACCTGTGATCCCTATGCATCAAACTCTAAGTGCCAGGATTACAGCCCACACCACCACGCCTGAGCAAGACTTCTAACTTAGCTTTACTCTTTTGCTTTATCCTATGCATTACCAAAGTTGGGCTGGCCCCGGCAGATTGCCAGTTCTTTCTTGTGTAAGGAGCACGTTCCCCCGAGGAGCCATCCTCCTGGCCTCTGCTCATGCCCATTTTCATGGCTGTAAAAACTGCTCCCACTCTCTAGTGCCATACTTGGCTTTCAGATCGATTTTATGTACTGATAGAGTCATGGTGGCTTTCTCATGGCTTCTGTTTGCAAGGTCGCTCCTTCTCATCTTCTCCACCAGTCTGTACCTCTGAATCGACAGCACGTCTGTTTTCTAGCCGGATCGTCTCTACCTACCGATCATATTGTCAACCCATGCATGTTTAATGCTATTGATCTAGCTAGAGTCCGGCCTGCTGTCTCTTGTTTTGTTTTATGCCTCATTTCTTTTGTTTTTCCCCCCCTTCTTCTTTCACGGCTTCCGTTGGCGTTATTAAACAAACGTTTTCTAATGTAGTGTTACCACGTCTTTCAGGCTATTAAAACTTTTTGGAATTATGTTCTTAGCTGTCCAAGGGTCTCCTAGAAACACCTTATCCCCCACAGATTCCTCTCCTGTGGTCTGAAAGCTAGTCCGGCATAGCCCTGCCCCTCCCCCTCCTGTGCCAGGGCCGCTCCACACCCTTCATTTACAAATGCTGATCCAACCACACAGTGGATGTGAGTTGATAAAATTGTATGTCTTTCCAAGCTGGGAGAAAGGAGAAAAATACACATTGATAGCTTTGGTTATGTTAACCTTCTCTCTCATTGTTTCTGATCCGTTTCAGTCAAGCAGATTCAAGGTCTTCCCTGGTATCTTCTCTCAGCTTTGTTCTGGTCACCCTCCCCCACCCCATTGTGCAAGCAGCTTCCATTGTGTCCCTCAAGCAACCAACGTGCATCCTATGCATTTGTCTTTTTTTTACATGATATAAATGAGTATTTTATTTTCTTACACTTCCTTCAGATTAAATATCGAAAGAATGCCAACAGTTTAAAGGTGAAACTTCTATTTCTTGTTGAATGTTCTTAGTTGAATAGAATTACATCACTTTCTCTTCTCTATTTCTTCCCGTTAGCACCCCCCACCCCCACCCCCCACTCAGGTATTCTCCCTCAAACCCCTCCCTTGTCCCCCACTCTCAAGTTGGTAGCCTCTTTTTCTTTATTGTTGATACATATTTGAAAGAGAGCAAGGAGGGGTCTATGGAAGGGTTTGGAAGGAGGAAAGAGATGAGGGAAGTGATGTAATTAGAGTATAATCTCAAGAGACAAATAAAATAATTAAATTTTTTTCTCCTTGCCTTTGGCTCTGAGCATTTTTCTTTGGTCCATGAGTCACTTGGAGTTTCTCTTACTTGCGGTCTGTTGTACTTAAAAAAGTATACATTTCTGTAAATCTAAAAAGTTTATGTCACATATATATATATATATATGATATACACACATATGTATGGTTTATTCACGTGTGTGTGTGTGTGTGTGTGTGTGTGTGTGTGTGTGTGTGTAGACTCTGATCTCCTGGGTTTGGAGTTGAGGTGGTTTTGAGCTGCCGGACATGGCTGTGGGAACAGAATTCTAGTCCTCTACAAGAGTAGCAAGTGCTTGCAAAAGCAGCAAGCAAGGGCAAACAGCTCCATCTCTCCACCCATGTATTACACGCTTTTTCCTGTTCCTTTCTCTCTCTTCCTTCTAGTCCCATTCAGCCTGTGTTCCCACACCCCTCTGAGGCTCTGTGGTGCACTAACTCCTTTCTTCAGATTGTGCGATTCCCCAGATTCCCCATCAGTCTTCAGTTCGCAAGTTCCTCCTTCTGCCCATTCAGGTGAACTGTGGAACCCTCGAGTAACTTCTCCTGTCTCGGTTACTGTGTTTTCCACTTTGCAAAACTGTTGCCTTAGCTCTTTTGACACTGTATCTTTTTCTTTGAGGGGCGAGGCTATCATACCTTCCACTCCTTCTTATCCTCTTGATTCTTTGAGCATAGCTACAGGGGTGGCTTTGAAATGTCCACAGGTCAAATTTAATATCTAGCTTGTGTGTTGTTGTTTGCTTATTTGACACAGGGTCTCATGCAGCCCAAGATGGCCTCCAAATCACGAGGTAGCCCAGGCTGGCTCTGAATGCCTGATCCTCCTAATCTACTCTCAAGTGCTGGGACTGTGCCTGGATGACACTGGCCACTCCCATACAAAGAGCTCCTGTTGACCATCCCCGACCCTCTCATAGATTTGTCAAGCTTCCCTGTTTCTTTGCAAGTCTTATGAATTATCTTGTTGGAAGCTGGGCATTGAGATCATCTGTGACAACCCTTCCTGATATCCCTACCTCTTTGGGTCTTAGCCATCGTTGTTTACACTTTAACCCATTTTGTTATGGACCAGATTGTTTCAGTTACTTCTCCTTCATTGCGGGGTGCTACCTCACAGCTTTCCTCAGGGGCGTGGCCAGACCATGTCCACTGTTGTCCTGGGTTAACAGTGATTTTCACAAGGCTTTGTTGGTGTCAGCTGTCATACGTGAGGGGCAGAAGACAGCATGTAGGGGTCATTTTTCTCTCTTCATCATGTGGGTCCTGGGGATGGAACTCAGGTCATCAGGCTTGGCAGCAAGTGTCCTTACCCATTGAGCCATCTCGGCCGTCCCTGAAGGGATGCTTCCTAAAGTTGGCGTCTGATATTAGTAGCAACAGAATCCGGCTTCTTTCCCCTCTCTGGCAAATTAGCTGACATACTGTTTAATATTTGCCATGAGTATATATAGCGCCCCTGCACTATCCTTCACTATAGTCAACACTCTCTAAAGGAACCCTGAGCCTTGATGCCCCTCCATGTTGTCTTGCAAATGGGGTTGATTCCCTGGAGGGAGGCATTGGGAGCCTCTGGTCTATGCCTGTTCTTCTTTCCTGGGTGAGACCTCTCTGCCGCAACCCTAAAAGCAGGTATAGATGGATGGCAGACAACTTTCAGAGTCACACTCCCAGCCTAGGAGCCAAGCGCTCTGAGTGGTCAGCAGCACCCCAGGTCTTTGCAGTTGGCGTCTCCACCGAGGCAATGCCCCACTCCATAAGCCAGGGCAGGAATCGGCAGGCCCTCAGTATTCCCAACAGTGTCATGTTCAGGATAAAGACCCCATGTCTTTAGTGGGACAGATAGAGGTAGGAACCCCCTACTTCTCATCCACACTGTGAAGAGCTTGGCCTTGGCAATGGACCTAAGGGGCATCTCGGGAAAGGCTGATGCCCTGTACTACAGCCCTTGACTGGTCTCGGGGAGAGAAGGAGCCCTGTGTTCCTGAATGTACTAGTTAGTACTGGTGGGGATTTAAGCTTCCATCTTGCTAAGCTAGGAGAGAAGCAGAGAGAGAGGAGGTGTCTTAGTCACTGTTCTGTTGCTGTGAGTAGACCCTATGACCAAGGCAACGCTTATGAAAGAGAGCATTAGATTGGGAGCTTGCTTACAGTTTCAGAGGTTTAGTCCATGATCATCATGGTTTGGAGCATGGTGGCAGGCAGGCAGGTACTGGAGCGGTAGCTGAGAGCTACATCCTTATCTGCAGGCAGCAGAAAGAGAGAGACGGTGGATCTGTCTTGGGCTTTTGAAACCTTAAAGCCCACCCCCAGTGACACACTTCCTCCAACAAGGCCACATCTCCTAATCTTTTTTTATATAGTGCCGTTCCCTGATGATTAAGCATCCCAATATATGAGCCTATGGGGGCCGTTCTTATTGAAACCACCACAGGAGGTTTCAAGCTCAAAAACTTAATGCTTTCCCTTGGGCTAAGTTTCAGGAGAATGCCTAGCATCTGTTTTTCTCTGTTAGGTGTATGTTCTTAGGTCCATTTACGGAGCTGTAAAAATGCTATGTGCTTAAAAAAATATAATGTTTTCATTAAGCTTACCAGTTTTGCAGGGAAGCAGGTCCACAGAAGTCCTACTACCCTGCCAGCACTGGACCTCTCTAGGTTCAATTCAGAGATGCTCAGTTGTGCACCGAGCCCTTCACTCCCATAGGAAATGGTCCTTACTCACCCAATCCTTGCACCTTATCTCCTTGTCTCCCCATCTCCTCCCATCTGGGCCTTACAGTCATGTTGGTACATAGTCACCTACCCTTGCTCCTCATCTCCTTGTCTCCCCATCTCCTTCCATCCGGGCCTTACAGTCATGTTGGTACACAGTCATCCTCCACACCGTGTTACAGTCACTTGCTTTTCTGCAACTTCCCCCTGAGATTCTTGCCTCCCTCGGGGTTCGTCTGTTGTTCCTGCACACCAAGTGTTATCAAGGCATCAGGTACCTGTTAGGCATTCAAACAGAGTTTCCAGAAAATTTCACATACAAGTTTTGTTTGTGTTACCCTCCTCTGTGTATGTGACAGAGAGAGGGGGAGAGGGAGGGAGGGAGAGAGAGGGGGGTGCGTGAGAGAGGGGAGAGCAAGAGAGCAGAGGAGTGAGAGAGAGAGAGAGTGAGGGAGAGGAACCGAGAGAGACAGAGACAGAGAGAAAGACAGGAGATTCATGAGGACAGACAAAAATAGCTAACTGTAATTTATACATAGCAAGTGTTTTTCCCAGTACTTTCTACATATATTAATTTGTAATGTAATCTTCAAGGCAACCCGATTATGCATCCTTTAATATGCTTAACCTTATTATTTCTCATTTAGAAATGAGAAAACAGACACGGAGCCTTGAGTCATTCACTCAAAGCTGCACACTTGTACGTGTTGGGCCGGCGTTTGAGCTTAGGCAGTCGAATTCCACAACTGCCCTGATGAATTGTCCAAAGAGCATATTGTGCTGGACACAACAGGTGTTAAATAATTAGTCACTGGATAAATGTGTGAATGAAGAAATGCAAACTTTCCCTGACGGAATGTCCCATCTTTTATCTGGTTTTTCTCTCATGATCTACTCTGCCTCTGATTGCTGCCTTCCTTGAAAATTGAAATCTGGCCAAGCATGCTGGTGCACATCATTAATCCTAGCACTCAGGAGGCAGAGGCAAGTAGATTCCGGTGAATTCAAGGCCAGCTTGGTTTACAGAGAAGAGTTCCAGTGCAGCCAGGTCTACGTAGTAAAAGCCTGTCTCAACTTTTTTTCTTTTCTTTTCTTTTGAGTTATATTGAGATCTGAGATAACTGAGTTACAGGTGATACTATTGAATGTTATCATATGACCTCCTCAGGAGGCAAGGAGCTGGTTGACCCAGTGACTGCTTAAATCCTGGTAAGGAAGATGACAGATAGACATAAGAACATCCGCTGTAGGATTGGCAGTAAGGAAGAGTGTTCCAATTCTAATGGGCTGTGGTGATATATTGTGTACCCCAATAAAGCTTGCCTGGGGATCAGGGGACAAAGCCAGCCACTAAATTAGACATAGAGGTCAGGCAGTGGTGTCACACACCTTTAATCCCAGCACTTGAGACCTCATGTCTTTGTTTGGGAAGGACACACGCCTTTAATCCCAGGAAATGATGGCAGGAAGCAGAAAGGTATATAAGGCATGAGGAAACAGGAACTCTTTTCTTGAGACTGAGGATTTCCTAGAGGTAAGAACTTGTGGCTGGCTTGTTCTGCTTTTCTGATATGTCAGCTTTTACCCCAATATTTGGCTCTGGGTTTTTTGTTATAAGACCTTTTAAGATTTGTGTTACAATGGGCAAGTGGGGACTTATAACCATGGAGCAAGGTGCAGGTCAGTGGATGTAAAACGACTAAAAGAAAAAGTGGGGGCTAGGGGAGATCTTGGCTAAACTGGTCTTGTGGGATTCTCTGTGTGGACAGGTCAGGATCATCAGGTCTCTTGAGGGAGAGGGTAGGAACATGATCACATACACAGGGTGGGAAATGCTTGTGGAACTAATCTCTGTTTTTGTTTTGTTTTGTTTTGTTTTTTTCTTTCGAGACAGGGTTTCTTTGTGTAGCTTTGCACCTTTCCTGAAACTCACTCTGTAGCCCAGGCTGGCTTTGAACTCACAGAGATCCACCTGCCTCTGCCTCCCAAGTGCTGGGATTAAAGGCGCGCGCCACCACCGCCCGGCTAATCTCCCTGTTTTAAGACTAGATTTTTATCAGGATTATGGTCATGGATAGAGAAGGAAGCTGACTAGAGTTTGGTCAGCAAGGTGATTTTTACCATCAAATAGAATCTTCTGTGGGTATAGGGAACTACCAAAGGGGGCCAGGGATCTGTAGATTCAAAACTCCTGCCTCCCTCATGTTCCCTCTATCTCTATCTCTCTATAATTATGTATACACACATTATATATATATATACATATATATATATAAATAAAATCTATCTACCCATCTATCTACCCATCTATCTATCTATCTATCTATCTATCTATCTATCTATCTATCTATCTATCATTTATCCATCCAGTTTTAAACCTCGTAATTGTGTTTATCTTTAGTTTCTTTTTGTCTTTCAACCTCCCCCTCCATTCCCTCTGGTCCCTTCCTTTCCCCCTCCCCCTTTCCCCTCCCTCCCTTTACTCCTCCCCCTTCCCCCCTTCCCCCTCCCCCTTCCCCCCCTCCCCCTTCTCCCTTCCTCTCTTTACTCCTCCGCCATTTCCCCCTCCCCCTTTCCGCCTCCCCCTTTCCCCTTCCTCCCTTTACTCCTCCCCCTTCCCCCCTTCCCCCTCCCCCTTCCCCCTCCCCCTTCCCCCCTCCCCCTTCTCCCTTCCTCTCTTTACTCCTCCGCCATTTCCCCCTCCCCCTTTCCGCCTCCCCCTTTCCCCTTCCTCCCTTTACTCCTCCCCCTTCCCCCCTTCCCCCTCCCCCTTCCCCCTCCCCCTTCCCCCCTCCCCCTTCTCCCTTCCTCTCTTTACTCCTCCGCCATTTCCCCCTCCCCCTTTCCGCCTCCCCCTTTCCCCTTCCTCCCTTTACTCCTCCCCCTTCCCCCCTTCCCCCTCCCCCTTCCCCCTCCCCCTTCCCCCCTCCCCCTTTTCCCTTCCTCTCTTTACTCCTCCGCCATTTCCCCCTCCCCCTTTCCGCCTCCCCCTTTCTCCCTCCCCCCTTACACCTCCCCCCTTTCCCTCCCCCCTTACACCTCCCCCCTTTCCCCCTCTTTCCTTTCATTCTCTCCCCTCTCAGCATGTTTGTGTCCTCTCTCTAGCTCCTCGTCTGCCTCTCGCAGTCCCTCTTTGTGCTCTTCCTTTGGGTTTGATCACATTCCTGTAAATCCTGCCCTGGCTTTCTCTGGGTCTCTCCCATTTCCTCTACCCTGCCTGGGCCATCTACCCATTGTGCATCTGAGCACATGTGTGCCTGCACGCGTGTCTCCATTCTCCTTCCTCGTTAGCCTTCTTTCTCTCTGGTTAACACACCTCTACCCCCCGAAGCTCTGCAGCTTCTTATACATACAAACTTGACTGCAGGGACACGTGAGACACAGGGCAGACCCCGCCTCCACCACTGCGGACCTCAGGATGCTCAGGCCTTCTTCGGGAACTCTGTCTGGGTCTGTCCTGCCTCTGAGCAGGGTTTATCTGGGTCCCTCAGCCTTGTGTGTTGCCAGAGATAAGGTGGCTTTGGTGGCAGGGTTGACTTGGACATGACCTTCAAAAGACTAGATAAGAAGCAGAGGCTGCTCCGGGCTGAGGCCGACCTTCCTGCCATTGATTTTGAAAAGCTACAGCTCTCTTAGGGTCTCTGTACCCATCCAGTTCTTAGGACAAGCAGATTCACGCTTCTCTTTGAGCTGATATCAATTCATCTTTCATTCAATAATTAACTTAATGTGTATTGATCAGTACCGTACACCGAATTCTGTCCTCGACCTTCAACAAACAAATAAGTCTTGTGCCATGGACAGCGTACCTACTGTGTTCTATGGATTTCATTTATACAAAGAGCTTTATAGAAGAAGTCCTGACAATAAGAGGATGCCTCTTTTACTGATAAAGACTTTACCTTCTCATAAATATTATGGCTATTAATCAATTACAGCTATTAATAGACTGGATGCCCAGTTCCTTATATTTGGGGTGATCTTTACCAAGCAGTACCTTGTCACTGTTGGAGGGGAACATTGACCTCACTTATCAATTCTGGTGCAGTGAGCTGGTTAAGCACCTAGCTTCCTGTCTCTCACGCATGCACACATGTCTATAGCCACGCACTGATTCTTCTAATATGTTCCTAACTGATCAGGCACAGTGTTATGAATGGCAGGTCTGATCAATGGGATACCACAGAGAACTCAGGGAGGAGCGCAGAGAAAGAGGTTGGCTGAGTTCATGGTACTCAGTGTGTCCCAGGGAATCTAACCCAGTCAGAGGAATTAAGGAAGGCTTTCCAGTGGAAGGAACAGCAATACTGAGACCCAGATGAAGCTGCTTCCATGAGGTTTTGTTCTTGGCCATGCTTTGATGTTCTCTTCAGTACAGCATTGTGTTCTACACACAGCTGGGCCTCATGTAACCAATGAGCAAAACTCCATGCTGAAAACAGTTCTCTGGTAATAACCGAACAAGGAAACCACCATGAAGACATACGTACCATTTTATTTTTTGAGACAAGGTTTCACGGTGTACACCTGGCTGGCCTGGAACTCACAGATGTCTTCCTGTCTTTTGTCTCCTGAGTGCTGGGATTAAATGCGTGTACTACGTTGTATATGCCTGGCTATGTCACTGTTTTTTGTTTTAAAAAATAGTATAATACTGTTATCATGGCTTTATTGCCATGATGTAGTTAGTACCTATAGCTGGCCAAGAAACAAAAGCAAGACCTTCCATGCAGACTTTCCCTACTCACTCCTGCAGACCAGGAAAGCTCATTAAGGTCTGGGAAAGTATCCCAGGAGGCAAAAGCTTGTCAAAGAGAATATTAGTTCTCACACTCATGCCTGGAGGGGGCCATGTGGTATTTATTTCTATAGTTCTAGTCTTTGGAATCAACTGATTCTGGATTTCCATACAAATCTATTTTTATATTGGAGAGAGAGGGAGAAAGAGAAAGAGAATATTCTCTCTCTATGTACATTTAATCTATCTATCTACATTAAATTAAGACTCCATTATAAATAACAAATCAAACACCTAGGAGCTCATCTGGCTGTGCTTCCTGATTTAGAGGTTATATATGAGAAATCTGAAGGGAATAGAGGAGACTCACAGCCACTAATGCCACCCCATTGTTCTGAGCAGTGTACTACAATGTTTTATAAACCTTTATTATGAATATTCATAATACGAGTATCCCTATTATCTTACTTAATCTTTGCAACAACCTCATGGGGCAGGTATTGTAATCTTCTTTTGAGGATGGTTGCCAAGTTAAGTCCGCACGGGCTCCGTGTTAACCATAGGAAGCACAAGAGTTGAGCAGATTTGAAGTGGGCTGGTGAAAGGAGAAGGGTTTTGAAGTAGAGACCTGATTTTACAAGCTCCTCAAGGGGCAAGAGCTTTAGCAGCCGTATAGTTGTGTAGACACTGTTGGTTCATCAGCTGAGCGTCTTCGTTGTCTGTTTCCTGTTTGGTTTTTCTGTCCCTTGACGCTGACTCTCTCGCTTAGTTCGGACATCTTGGACAGCATAACTGGTTCCCTGCTATGCAAAATGGTGAATATGTATTAGTCACTCCCTTGAGTGCCATTTGAGATCGGTCCTGTCAGTCCCACGGCTGGACTTTTCTTATCTTAGGCAGCCCCTGGAGCAGTTAAACCCCTCTGATCCACAGGACTTAGTCACAGCTGGGAAGAGAGAACTAGAAATTCTTTGTACCATGGCCTTCTGTGGATCTGGCTGGTGGGATGAACACGGTGTAACTCAATGCAGGGGAATCCCTGAATCCCTGAAGACCTCCTTCAAAGAGATCCAAGGCTCCACCGAGTGTCTTTAAGTGGAATTTAGCAAAGTCATGGATCATAAAACCATCCCTGGTGTAGAGCTGGTGTCTGCCTTAAGATGTGAACCCCAGGAAGGCGCCCATGAAAGCGTTCTACTGCCTCAGAGACTTGGGGAGGTCAGATAGGAGGGGTTACCTACTTCATAACATACACGGAGCTCAAAGTCTTCTGTGTGTTAAGCCACCAGGGCATTTTCCAGAAAGTGAGGTTGGTTTGTTTGTTTGTTTGACTCCTGTTCCTGGAGAGTCAGATTTCATGAGGATATTTGTTATGAGAAAAAACAAACAAACAAACAAACAAACAAAACAACTTATGAGCTTGTAGCCAAGCTTCAAGAATGGGAGGGTTCTTGTGTTTTGACTCTCAAGGCTCCCCCACAGGTACTTGTTTGGAAGGCACCTTCCTCGGAAGACAATGGGACCTTTAAGACACCTCCACTATCCTTGGTGCAGGGAGGAGGGGCTTGGACCTGCCTCAACTGAATGTACCAGGCTCTGCTGACTCCCCAGGGGAGACCTTGCCTTGGAGGAGGTGGGAATGGGGGGTGGGTTGGAGGGGGAAGGCTAGGGGGTGGGAGGAGGGAGGACAGGGGAATCTGTGGTTGATATGTAAAACAAATAGAAAATCTCTTAAAAGAAAAAAAAAGACACCTCTCTAGCAGAAGCAGGTCACATTTTGAAAGTCCTCTTTGTTTTCCCATCTACCACCATGAGAACAGCATTTATCTCACACTCCTGCCATGAATGGAGCCCTCTACCATGCTTTTGGTGGTACAGCAGACTGAAGTCCCTTGAACACAGGAGCCAAAGCTAACTTTTTCCTCTTCAGTTGTTCCTGTAGGAGCCTTGGGTTAAGGGAAACAAAAATAGCTAAGATGGCAGTCAGGAGACTGACAGAACGGTTCCTCCCCCACACTTCACCATGGAGTGAGGGGCTGGGGACTAACTAGTGGATGCATCTCTTCTGTACACTGACTTTAGACTTGGACAAAGAGATCTTGAGCAGTATGATGCCCAAATGTGATATATTGTGTACTCTAATGAACTTGCCCGAGGATCAGAGGACAGAGCCAGCCGCTAGATTAGACACAGAGGTCAGGCATGGTGGCACACACCGTTAATCCCAGCATTGAGATCTCATGCCTTTGCTTGGGAAGCACACATGCCTTTAATCCCAGGAAGTAATACAGCAGGGCAGAGAAAGGTATGTAAGGCGTGAGGAAACAGGAACTCACTCTCTTGAGGCTGAGGATTTCGTAGAGGTAAGAACTAGTGGCTGGCTGTTCTCTGATCTTTCAGCTTTCACCCTGATATCTGGCTCTGGGTTTTTTTTTTATTATAAGACCATTTAAGATTTGAACAACACCCAAAAGACTCTGATGGAGGTGGTCCAAGGTAATGCAGAACATGAGCTTTGTAGCCAGTCAGAGCTGAGTGCCACCTACGGGCTGCAACTTGTGTGTATAGTGAATACAAGTGCAGACGGTAGTGATCCTTGCCTCAGGCAGCAGTTGTGCAGAGAGATTGTGTCTTCCATGAGCAGTATCAGCACACCTGGGAGGTGGAGACAGCAGGATCCCTGAGGCTTGCTGGTCAGTTAGCCTAGCCAAATCTGCAGCTCCAGATTCAGAGAGAGACCCTCAAAAATAAAGGGGTTGGAGAGAAGCCTTAGGAGTTAGAAGTGATTGATGTTCTTGCAGAGGTCCCGAGCTTGGTTCCTAAACCACGCTGGGTAGTTTAAATTGCTGAATTTAAATAATTTCAGTTCCAGGGGATCTCACACTCTCTTCTGGCCTCCAGGAGCATTCTCACACACATGCACACACACACACACACACACACATACACACACACACACATGCATATGCACACACACATGTGCACATACACACTTTAACTTTTTCAATTTTTAAAAAATATAAAGTATAGAACAGTTGGCATTAACCTCCGGCTTCCATGTGCGCATGCACATACATACATGCACTCATATGAATGTGTACTCATACACAAGTGAAATGCTTCATTTTTAACTGTGCCAAGCATTCCAATATTAAAAAACCCCTCATATTAATGCAGCTAATAATTTCATTTAAGTCAACAGTCCAAAGCTACTCTCTAGGTAAGTGCTGGCATCAGAATTTGAGATCAGATGAATTTCTGGGTGGTATGTGGTTATGGCTTGGGGCATAGCCTGGTAGGTTAGAGCACTTACTTGCCTAGTGTGTGGTAGAGGTGCATGTGGGAGTAGATTTCACCCCCCCCCCCAGTACTGCAGAATAAAATATCATGTTGGGAAAAGAATCAAACAAGACCTGTTGATGTTCGGGGTCGAGAGAGTGACAGGAAAGAGTATTGTAGAAAGTTGATCCAAGTGACGTTGTGTGATGTGTGAGATATGAGAGCTGAGAGGAAGAACGCACAGATGAGCATTGAGGCAAAGAGGTCTCGAAACAAGGAGGCCAAGCACACCTCCACCTCACCCTCTTTGGGTTCTTAGCCAAAAGGGAGCAAAGCTAGAAAATAGCCATGCTATGCTTCTCTAGAAAGACCATCAGGAAATAGACCAACCCACTGAATGTGCTCACACCAAATGAGGCTTGACCTGTTTATCAATAGCTACAAAGCCTACCACATAATTGCCGTATGTCTCAGTTTACCCTCGGAAAATGGGAACTGTAATTCTGGCTACGGCTTTCCCACAGAGATCCCATTAGGGAAACGTGCAGGGATGCATTTGAAAGTTATGATCATCAACCCAAAGTTAAGATGTATATTTTCATTGAGCAAAACCTGACGGCCAGAAGCACTCCTGGAAATTTCAATTCCTCGGTGGATTCTTGGAGTTTTGATTTTGTAGATTAAAAATTTTCAGATACGAAAGGAAAAGACAGTGGAGGGAGATTAAAGGATAGGTTTTCTTGTGTGGTTGTTTCCATGGCGACTGACTCAGAGGTATCATCCACTGGCTGAAATACAGATAAACAAGAAAATGATGGCAACATGTTTTGCACAGTGCCTGGTCCATAGCAGAAAAACAACTGTATATGAAATAAGAGTCAGAACTCCTGTAACAGCCTGGATAGCGATGGAATGCTTCTCTTGAAAAGCATCATGGGGAATTTCTTTCTCCTTTGGAATACTTCTGCCTGAACATTCTGATGTTGAAAATGTTTCCGAGGCAGAGAAACCAGAAGGAACATGACCTAGACACAGAGTTTGATGTGTGAACTCTTCCTGGCTCTGAAACAGCTGCGATTCACACCCAGTTTCTTTGTGGCACTGAAGACGTCGTTGCCTAGTTCGAGTTCAGAATATCCTCCTGGGGGTTGTCTTCTTGGAAATTTATTATACTTTCTTTCACAGTTAGACCTACAACACACCTGAGATTGGTTCTGTGGGATGAGGTGGAGACCAAGGCTGAAATGTTTTTCTATATGGGTGACCAAGTGACCAGTACCATTTCCTTTCAAAGCCACAGTCTCCCCACTGCTGTTCATGAGAACCTCTGTCTTAGAAAGCCAAAGGTCTTTGTAATATGTAGGCTTGCCCCTGACTTTTCCATTATCTTTCTTGTGTTGGAGCGTGTTCTAGAAAGTTCTCTAGCCTTATCAACAGCTCCTGGTGACTCGTAATAGTGTCCTGACTTTTGCTTTTCTTCATGATAATCTTGGCCCCTTGGTTTCCCTCATACATCATAAGGTCACCTTGTAAATTTCCAACAAACCAAACACATGGTGGGACTTTGAGTATGATGACAGTGTCCAGAGAAATTTGGGGAGGACAGGTGTCCCCATAACCTTGGCTCATGGTTTTTCCCCCACAGCCGTTGAGGTAGGTTCTATTGTGATCCCACATAATAGACACTATCTCCCTCCGTAGGTGGAGTGGGAACCAATCCAGGATGTGGAGTGGACACATTCTGTCCTACATAGAGATACATTGTAGCATTGCTGTTGTTTTAGTTACCACTACATAGCGGTACTGTACTGTTTTTTTTTTTTTTTATTACTTTGGTTTTTGTTGTTTTTCCTGAAGAGAGGAAGGGCTACCAGGGCCTTGAACACACAGAGCACCTGCTCTACCACCTGGCTATAGCCTCATCCCTCAAGTTCAAACACAAGCATTGCTACTTTAGTGCCGCTCTCAGCCTTGGTTGAGAGAGGCTTCCGCCTGCAACGAGAGGCATTAGCAGAGACTCCACACAGTCAGTGTGCTGAGTCCAGAAGCTCATTGAGTGCTCAGCCCTACATCTGACCTCCAAACCCTCTCCAAGGCCCAGGGGACCCAGCACGGAGGAGATGGAAATGGTCTAAGAGTTGGAGGTTGGGAAGGAATGCTGCAAAAGTCTGTCTTCTGAACACGGCGTAGATGCTGCACCTGGGAACTCCCAACTGCAATGGCTACTGCATCAGATCTGCACAGGACCTGGGAACTCCCAACTGCATGGCTACTGCATCAGACCTTCACAGGACCTGGGAACTCCCAACTGCAATGGCTACTGCATCAGACCTGCACAGGACCTGGGAACTCCCAACTGCATGACTGCTGCATCAGATCTGCACAGGACTGGGCTCATGAGGTCTCACCCCTCCCAGAGGAGCTATGGGCAGTTAAAGGTTGGTGGCGGAAGTTGGAGTCGTATTCCTGGGTAGATTGCCTTCATATCCAAGTTCATGCAGGCACCATTAAGGCAGTGGGGCTGCAGGGTTGGGAAGAAGGGATTTGGTGAGAGAGGGGATAGGAGAGGATAATGGGGGGTACTTTGATCAAAGAACATCTGTGTATATGAAACCATGGAAGAATAAATACGTCATGTATTTATAACAAGTACCTGATGTTAGTTCACCAAGTAGCCCTGGCTGGCCTGTAACTGTATAGACTAGGCTGGCCTCAAACTCACAGAGATCTGCCTGCCCTTGTCTCCTGAGTGCTGGGATTAAAAGTGTACCCATTCTTGGTCCATAAAAAGGAAAGCAAATAGGCTAAACCAATAGAATTTGCCTCTGGGAGCCCACTGTGGAAAAACACCATTCTAATCCATCGATAACACAGGCCCCTGTGGTAATGCTGCTCTGTGGAGCTTTCTGACCCAGAGACCCTGCCCACACTGAGTTGCCCAGAACCTCAACTAGACACTGTGCCCACCTCCTCCTTCATGGATGGTGGCTTTTTCTGTATTCCTGCCTCTCTCCATCCAGTTCTTTCCTTGATCAGCCCTGAGATCCTTCACGTTCACTTCATGTGTCCAATTAAAACACTCAAACTGTTTTTTACCACACATAGCAAAAGCATCTGTCTTTGGGACAGAGACCAGAGACCGACTGAAGACAGCAGCCAATGAGATGAGTCTGAGTCACTCCCTCAGGGCTTCCGAAGTACCCAGGGACGTTCAGCCCAGAGTGACTCAGTGAGAGGGCTTCCAAAATGGAGATCAGCATGCTGGGCGGAAGAGTAAGTGTCAACTGGGCAATGCCCTGGTCGAAGAGCCAGTGTATCACACAGAGGCCATAGAAAACCATGAGTCCATCCTCCTCCAGGCATCCTTGTCCAAGGTACCATTAGCAACGCAGCTATTTGCAATCACAATAAAAATCCCAGTCATAGGAAAATCACGTGGAGGCAACCGCACTGCCTACTGGATTTTTAATTGTCAGGAGGGTGCCAGAGGCAATCTTTGAGCCCATTACTTCTAAATGAGGCACTTTCTAAAAGGCTTGCAAATCCAAACTGCTTTTGCAGTCATTAATTAGCCAGACTTGTAAATGGACCCACAAGATCAAGCTTGTCTCTCTGGTCTCTAGAATGGGGTTTGGTAGGCAGTTGTTCAGGCTGCACTCTCCTGCCCATCTCTCTCCTCCCGAATTATCTCCCACACAGCAGTTAGGTGGGTCATTCTGGGTGGCAAGGGATAGAAATCTAACGTATATTCTTCAGCTATGAGAAAAATGTAAAAGAAGGTGTTGGGGTGCCTGGAACAAATGAAGGGGTGAAAGGGCACATGTTCAGTGGTTCCCGATGTCAACTGTCTCACTCATGTATTCAAGGTTCCGAAGTCCTTCTCTTATTCCCTCGGGGACCCTGTGGTGGTTTAGTGGACAGGATGACTCCATGTGAACTTCAAAATTGAGAACAGAATACCGTAAGGTTGAAGAAGAAATGCATGCTGGGTAATTCTGCAAGGGATGTCTCTGGTCTAGTGTGGTCAGCAAATGTCACACATCCAAGTGAATTCACTTCCCATCTCCCTTTGGGAGTGTCTCCCATGAAGGAAGAAACAGGAAATGTGATGCTTTGTAGCAGGAGTTATCTCCAGTCCCGCCCAGTCCCACAGCCACTCAGACCAAAATAAACATACAGACACTTATATTATTTAAACTGTTTGACCTAATGGCTCAGGATTCTTGCTATCTAGTTTTTTTTTTTTTTTTTTTTTTTTTTTTTTTTTTTGCAATACAATTTAGTTCTACATATCAGTCACGGATTCCCTTGTTCTCTCCCCTCCCGCCCCCAGCCCATCCCCCATTCCCACCTCCTCCAGGGCAAAGCCTCCCCCGAGGACTGAGATCAGCCTGGTAGATTCAGTCCAGGTAGGTCCAGTCCCCTCCTCCCAGGCCCAGCCAAGCGACTCTGCATAGGCCCCAGGTTTCAAACAGCCAACTCATGCAATGAGCACAGGACCTGGTCCCACTGCCTGGATGCCTCCTAAACAGATAAGCCAATCAACTGTCTCACCCATTCAGAGGGCCTGATCCAGTTGGGGACCCCTCAGCCATTGGTTCATAGTTCATGTGTTTCCATTCATTTGGCTATTTGTCCCTGT
Organism: Peromyscus californicus insignis; assembly: GCF_007827085.1. Lineage (NCBI taxonomy): Eukaryota > Metazoa > Chordata > Mammalia > Rodentia > Cricetidae > Peromyscus > Peromyscus californicus. The sequence continues at coordinate 7,087,067 of NW_026294540.1, read as the reverse complement.
GCTTTATCCAACCTTGGTCTCAACAATTCTCACTCATATAAGCTACCTAGTTCTTATATCTTAAGTTAACTCATTTCTATCAATCTATAAGTTTGCCACGTAGCTCGTGGCTTACCGGTACTTTACACCTTGCTTCTCATGGCAGCGGCTGGCAGCATCTCCTGACTCAGCTTTCTACTTCCCAGAATTCTCCTCTCTTTTTTCCCCGCCTATACTTCCTGCCTGGCTACTGGCCAATCAGCGCTTTACTTATTAACCAATCAGAGCAACACATTCACAGCCTGCAGATATCCACGGCAATGTTTCCTCAGACTGTGGTACAGGGAGAGGCTTGTGAGGCACCAGGAATTTTGCTACACATTGTCTGTAGATTACAGACCACAGGGTAGAAAGTTTCACCGTTCTGAGTTTCTGAACTAAAACTAGGGTTTACACAGGGAAGTCACTTGTCCATGGACGCTTAGGTAGAACACAGATCCAAACCTAAACTACCAGGCTCTGCCCTTCATATCATCAGCCACTCTTCTCGGGGCTGACTTAGGGCAGGATACATCTTACAAGGAAAACAAAAGCTCCCGGGTCTACAGACCTGATTGAAGCCTGATTGAATGAATAAACATATCTCAAGATTAAAATGAAGTGTTAGCAGCAGGGAAGCGAGGAGCTGGAGAAACAGAAGAGATAACAGCCTGGTACACCCAATAATGTTTGAGGAGTGGGATGAACCAGGAGGCTCAGAGGTCCCCAAGCCTCCTGCTGGTGAGCGAATATGGATCCTGCAGGTAGGTGGTATGAAATGGCCCCATAGAGAGATGCTCCGTGCTCTGGGTCCAATCCAAATGGGCAGCTTTCTGATAAGAATTTAACTTTTCAAAGTCCCCTGGAAAGAAGTACATTGGTCAGTGACCCCAAATATTCAGTCTCCTTGGAAGTTAGAGTTTTTAGTGTAAACTAATGCCTTGAATCCCGACGACACACAGACCTCTTCAATCAGAAACCCACGGAAAATAGCAAATAATAAAGTCTTAGGAGTGGAGAGGTTATGGAGGCAGGCCAGCTGCCACCATACATGCCTTCCCAGTCAAGTGGCTGCAGAGGCTCAGCCTCCTCATCAGTAGATGAAATAAACCAGAGTTTGCCTCAGCATCATGAGGACCAAACCGCTCAGCACATGTAAAATATGGAGTCGAAGGACTGGCACAAAGAAAGTGTCCCATGGTGGGGAGCCATTATTATAATGATGTAATTTGCATATGAGCTCATTAATATGTGAGATCTAAAATAGTCTCACAAGACAGTAGGGTAGTGGTTGTCAGGGGCTGGAAGACAAGGCAAATTGGGAAGAGTTGATCCAAAAGAATCAGTCACACAAGAATGATAAGAGTTCTTGTGAGCAACACCCCACCTGCAGCTAACGATGCCGTCTTCTGTGCTTTAGAGGTTGTGAAACAAATGGCTATCACATGAAAGTGTAATGAACACAAACACAAATAACAACAAAAACAGAGCCCTGGGAAACATCGGAGCTGACGACTATGTTTATTATTTTGTTTAGGTGACGATATCAGGAGTGGATTCCTGTTTCCAAGGTTACCAAATTGTGTGTTTTCAGAGTGGGCAGCATTTTGTCTATCAGTTCTATCACAATGAAAACTGCTAATGAAAAATGAATAAAGATCTGGAGGGACGGCTCTGCAGTTCAGAGTAGTCACTGCTCTTGCAGAGGACCTGAGGTTGGTTCCCAGCACTCATGTTGCATGGCTCACAACCATCTGTAACTTCAGTTCCGTGGGATCTGATGCCCTCTTCTGGCCTCTGTGGGAACCTGCACTCACGTGCATATTACCCAGATAACACACAGTTTCTAAAAACATTAATAATGGACCTCAAATGACCTGTCTATGGGATGGGACTAGAGATCCAGTATCACCCCGACCCCAAGGCAGCACTGTGCCTACTGTAAATAAATGAATACTGGTTTTAAACGTCAGCCTGTGACCATGGTTGATTTGCTTCACATCTGGTTGCAGAATCTGCCTCTTGTATTGACACATCCAGCTGCAGCCCTGCTAGGTCAGGCTCTGTCTCTGGAACCACAGATGTGCTAGGACTGGCTCAGGGTTCTGAGTGTGCACATTTGAGCTTGAGCCCGAAGGGATTATCCATGTAGGTACTAATGGAGGAGTAGTCCACCTTAAAAATAAACTTTAAACATGACAGCAGGCAGGCAGGTATTTGCCTTGCTCTTACCCATTGGAAGTGTGTGTGTGTGTGTGTGTGTGTGTGTGTGTGTGTGTGTGTGTGTATACAAAGGCCCCCCAAACTGAAGTAGTTTTGAAGAAGAGCAAGAAAACCAGTGTTACTGGGCATTAGAAAGAGGACGGTGAGAAAGATTGACATATCTCTGAGCAAATCAGATACCATAGGTTCAGGCAAGAAGCTAGCCTTTCCTCTGACCTTAAAATTGGACTTCTTATTGAAGAGCCTCCACCCCCCACCCCACCCCCCCCACCCCCCGCTGCCATATAGAGAGAGAGGGGAGGTTCACATGAGAGGAGATGAAGGTGGTCATTCTGGACACGGGGCGATGTGGTCCAATTTTGGGTACACTTTCAAATAGGTGGATGGAAGAGGGGCTCATAACACTCCCCCTACCCAGTGCTACAGGCAGCCAATGGTTGCTCTAATGGTTGCTCAGGGAGGGGAACACATTTCCTAGCGCTGTGGTCACTGACGTTCTGCCCTTGGTCCAGTAAGCAGCCGTCACGCATGCTCATGCAAACAACCCTGCTTAATGCAGTGAGTCATAGAAGGAAAGGAATGAGGAAGAAAGCTGGTGTCTCTAGTGGATGAAGGGAATGAGCCCCTCAGCCTCTTTCATGGGAGCAATAATCCTACGCAGGAGGACAGAGAAACCTCATGACCCAGTCATTACCTCCCCGCCCCCCTTCATCCCACCACACTGGGGATTAACTTCCAACATATGAACAGAAAAGCATTCACACCCTAGTCAGGGACTCACGTGCCCTTGATTACAAAGTCATTGTTCTGGAGAAACGCCCAGAAGCCTAAACCTAATCAGACCGGAGTCTTTCTCTCCCAGCCTTTCCCACTTCCTGGGTGTTCTTACCACGTCACTGACCGTTGTCAAGGGACGCTCTGGTTACTCTCGGCTGCTTCAAACTTCCTGGACAGACCACACGTCTTTATGAGAGTGACGACTCCACGAGAGGAAGAGAGTCCGTCTGTCTGTCTGATTTCCAAAGGCATCCCGGGAACCCAGACCTGTGCCTGGCGAGCAGTCATTCGCCTCACAAAGGCTGAAGTGGCAGCTGGAGCTGGGACCTGCTTCTGTTTACTAAGCTCCTCCTTCTGATAGGTGCCTCTTTCAGCACGTATGCACCTGCCCACACGCGAACACTCCCGCACAATTACGCCTCAGTTACACAAATACGTACAGGCATGTTCTCCTTAAACATCTATTTGCCTTGGGGCTGGAGAGGTGGCTCAGTGGTTTAAGAGCACTTGCTGCTCTGTCAGAGGATCCAAGTGCAGTTCCCAGCACCCACCTTAGACATCTTACAACTGTAACTAGCTCCAGGGTTTTCTGACACCTCTCCCCAGCACAAGTAAATGCACTCATTTGCACATAGCCACCTGCGCGTGCAAGCACACGCACATACACAAACATGCACACATCTGAATGTAGTTTTTAAAAATCACGTTATAAATAAAGTCAAACTCCTCCATTTCTCTTCCTTCCTTCCTCTGGAGTGTACCTTTCCACATCTTTTTCTACACTGTAACAAAAGCACCTATGGGAAAATAACACAGTAATATTTTAGACAGTGGGTATGTTAGTACACAAACACAAATCTGTTACATCGGATGCACCATCTTGCAATTTGCTTTCATTTTAATTCCAGGCAGAGGCTGTCATTAAAATCCCTGAGAGACAGGTGGTTTGGGTACTAGTGGGCTGGGCTTTGGTGGCCTGTGTCCTCTTGTGTTTCCAGGTGGGCTGTTGAACATGGTAGGTCTCCGTGGTTTTGCGAGCATATCTGGAGAATCTGCACAAGGATGGTTATAAGGGAGAGATGGTTTAATGTCTGCACTTAGGCGAGTTTCCAGAACATGACGACCCTGGACAAGTACAAGTAAACACTACTCAGCTGAAGATGAGGCTCTTTGTTGTTATATGGTACTTCGTGGTGTGTTTTCTGCAACAACTGTTAACTCCCCACTTTTGAGCTGTGTGATTGGTCGTCGTTTATGTCCACCTGCTTCCCGCCCCACTTAAGGACAGATGCCAGGAAGAGAAGTCTCTGTTTCTTGGGGAGCAAGCATATTTTTTAGTTTTGATAAACACTACCAAACAGTCCTCCAGAGTAGCTACAGGCAAGGAGTGGAGCCTGATTAACAGTAGAGTGTGGTGATCAGGTCATGACCTGTTTGTGCCTGCCTTGCTGGATGCTGAGCCTGCTTCTCCTGAGCTCACCGGGCCACATCTATTTTCAGAGCTCCTGGCACCTCTAGCTGTCCTCGTCATTATTTGGGCTCTGGGTCCTCGAACAGGCCAAGCTATTGCTTTCTTCCTGACTATTATTTACCACGGCCAAGTACTTTTGGAATTCTGGGTAATAATGGCAGACAAAATGCGAGCAAAATGGAATGTGGGACTGGAGGTGCTGAATTCGGAGCTTTATGCCAGAGACTTTGGCATGATTTCAGCTCGAAATGGAGCACTTTGCGCTCGGCCTAAATTGCCTCAATTGCACCTGGCGAGCAGGGCAGATGTGGTGGGCAGACAGGTGGAATGAGTTTTAGGAGGAGGGCTGGCGGCCTTCCCCAGTCTGGGAAGAAAGGAACCAACTCCCGGGAGGTAGGGAAAGGGCAGAAACCCAGCTTTGGACTCCAAACTGCGTTTTGCTTCAAATCCTGTGGATGCCAGCCAAAGGGCCTTTACTTGATAACCTCAGACCGTCCTCTCTCAACACGAAAAGGGAATTTTAGTCATTTACAGCCTCCGTTGGCCATCTTAAAACCCACCTAATTTCTTTATTATCATTGCCACAAGGTTCTGAGAGAATGCGATATTTGCAAAATGGAACTTAAGAGACTCTTTAAGAATTCGAATAAGCCCCCAGCCGCTTCCTGTGGGGGAGATGGCTTTCCAGCGGGCTGGTGTTTGCCCACCCAGAGCGTGCCCCCGCACCACACACCTCTCCCCATGATTACTGCGGTTAGTCAACTATCGACTTGGGAAACAATTTTGTTCCATTTGCTTTCTCTGCCTGAGAAAAAGAAATAAAAAGGAAGGCTTTGAAGTGCCTTTCTGGCGGGTGTTTGCATTCAAGTGCTAATGTGATACCGAGGAAAGCGGTGGACACTAAATGTTTACATTAAAATGGAAATATGGGATCGATTTTTTCCGATAGGGGCTCCTGGTCCCTTCTTAAAAGTATACTTCAAGAGGCCGAAAACAATACAAAACCCGAATCACCATCTTTAAGTGATATCGGCTGAGGCAGCAACTTCTGGTGAGTTACAGCTCGAGCCAGGTAGGATAATTGTTTTCAATGGCTCATCAGTACGCCCCTGTCTTTGTCACACACACACACACACACACACACACACACACACACACACACACACACAAAAGAATTTATTTCTCGGCCAGGCACAGGCTTATTATCATCCTAGGCACTTGTGTTTTCCCTCGCTGTGACTAATATCTGAAGAAACTACTTAAAGGGTGAAAGATTTATTTGGGCTATGATTTCAGTCCATGGTCCGGCTGGCTCTCATGCTAGGGGCCTGCGGCAAGGCAGAGCATCACACTATCACACTGGGAGAGGAGGGCGAGAATGGCGAGCACCCCCCCCTCCCCTGCCCAGTGAGGTACTTCCTCTAGCTAGACTCCACCTGCACCTTTCATGGCACCAGTAACTGGAGATCAATCCCTCAGCCCAACACATAAGCCCCCGTGGGACATTCCATAATCAAACCTTAACAGCAATTTTTCTAATCATGACACCTTCTAGGCATTTTGTTTTTAAAGGCAGTCCTTCAAAATGATCAAGGCTGAAGCTCTATGAGTCTAGCTGGACGTTGCCAGGCAAGCTTAGAAAAAGCAGATTAGACGCTAGTGTTTTGGAGTTTGAGAGATGCAGCTTGCCGTTCCCAAGCTGTGTGGTAAATGTCTCTTTGAACCTTGGTTTTTCCATATCTAAAGAATGCCGTCCAAGTTAAGGGGAGGACTGGGTTCCCACTGGGAAAACACAGAGAAGAACATGCATATTAGAAACGAATTCCAAATAGTGTTCTGTTGTAGCCCCAACGGAACATTAATAATGATATTCACCTGTAACTCCAGCTCCATGGGGTCTGTTGCCCTCTTCTGGCATCTACCGGCACTGCACACACGTGTGTAGATACATAGACATGCACACACGTGTGTAGATACATAGACATACCCACAGTCATGGAAATAAAAATCAAATGACCTTTAATGATAAAAGATATTTCCTGGCGTTCACTCACGCAGTTTTTCAAACCTCTAACTGTTTCCATTGGGTAGGTGCTATTCCTTTGCCAATTCTGTAAAGATACCAGCTAACTTATTCAACAAATATTTATCAAATGTGTTTGCTTTTCTTAGTCAAATGGGATCAGTCAACTTATTAAAATATTTACCAGAAGTGAGTGGAGACCAGGCATCTATCCAGAGCTACAGTGAAGAATGCGAAGGACCAACACTCCTGCCGAAAGGTGTGTTGTGAGAGGGGGAGTCAGGCCACACCCCTCACTCTTCTCTAGGGTTCTGGTCAATCTTTGTATGCATCCCTAGACATCTGTAAGACCTGGGCCATCGAGAAGAAGGTTCCAGAATGAAGCCTGAAGAAGCACAATGACAGCCCAAGGGGTCATTATTGACTTGAGAAACTTGAAGGGGTTTCAGTTTCAATGACAGCTGCATGGCTTGGTACATGGATGACTGAGGCAGGACCACAGAAATCCTTAACAGATGCTCAGAGATTTCATTCTATCATGCCAGACTCAGGGTAGAAATGTCTAGACATTATACTTCCTCTGGCAGACATGAATGTGTGTATTTACTCCCAGAAGAATAAATGTCTGCCAAATGTTTTGAACCTCTGAATAAAAGACAGGGTAGAGGGTGGGATGTTGTGAATATGATGGTTTGTCACTCTTTTATCTCTGTAGGACCAGAAAATATCCTCCCTCAAATGCCTGTGCTCTGCCGGCAAGACCAGCCACCAAATTATTTCTCAGTTCTCCTTCCCTGTCTGTTCTAACTGCTGCATCCCGTGGGAGTGTTGCCATGTTGGAAGCTGGGTTGAGAACCACTGACTTAGAGTATCCAGGGAGGACCAGAGAGGCTGGTCAGGGGTCTTTTGCAGTGATGTGGGTGGAGGACAATGATGTCTTGGATTAGACTAGCAACACCAAGGTGTTGGGTAATGGCCAGATTCTGGAAGCACTTCAGTTCATGATGTATAAATTGTGGGTCATGTTAGAGAGATGATGTCAAGCGGAGCAGTTATAGGGGTGGAGCTTCAGTGGGAATACGGACAGAATGGACTGGGCTTGGGGGGTGGGCAGGAGGTGCTCTTGGGAGCTTAGGATTAGACATGGCAAGCCTGACATGTTTATAGACATTTAAAGGATGATATTGAGTCACAGGTTGATCATGGGATTGAGGTGGAGTCAGGCGGAGGGCAAGCAGTCCACAGTCCGGTGGGAGGTGCTGGTAAACAGCAGGCAGATTATGCCCAAACAACACACAAGTGTGTCCACAGGGTGAGTGCTGTGGGCTGTGGAAGCACGGAGCCAGGTCCAGTCCTGTGCTGGGGAAGCAATGCCCTCCCCCCCCCCGCCCCGCCTGAGTGACAGCTGAACTGTAACCCCGAGGCTCTTACAGGACAAGACCAAGGAGAAGGAACAGTGTCAAAGGGAATCATCTAAGCAAAGGCCCAAAGCAACAGCAGAAAGTCTTGCCATTTTGAAACTAAAAATAGTCCAGTCTTTCTCCAAGAGGGCAGAGACTGGGTGGAAGGGCAGAAGGAGGAGTATGGAGTGGCCGTGACTTGGAGACCACATTAAGAAGTCCTGACTATTTTATGAGCATACAAGGGCACCACTGGGATGTTCTAAGCAGGTCTCTGAGGTCAGATTTAATACATGCCTTTCCTCTGGACAGACCTTTTCCCCAGGAATGTGGTAGGCCAGTTCGGTGAGCTCATCTCCCTTGGGCTGCTCTAAGGCTACCTTCTTGTCCATCCCCATTAGTGCCACTCCAGACCTCATCAGGCATGTCACATCTAAGTAGGTCACAACAGACAGAAAGGTCCCTGGGGCTTCATTTCCCAATGTCCCAGCCGAGACTCAGGCAAGAATAATCTACATGGACAGGCTGGCTTTGTGCATTGAGTTGGAGGCTCTGAGTCGGGAGTGCTGGGTGCTTTCTGGGGCAGCCCCGAAAGAGCCAAATAAAGAAGCTTCGCTCTCTTGCTTTCCATGAGAGCTTTTGTTTGTTTTGTTTTCGTAGAGCTTGGTACAGTAGGAAAGATCAGCTAAGATCTAAGATTCAACTACTTTACCCCGCATAGCTCTCTCACTCTGCCACGAGGTTGTGCTAAACATTGCAGCGTGTGCGCATTTAGAATGCCTATCTGAGTCATTTCTAGAAAGAGTCCAAGACATACCCTGCGGCTTCTGGAAGTGGGCTAGATCTGGATGCCGCAGATTGAGAGCACAGGTTCTGAAAATCCAAACTCTTGGACTGGATCTGTCATCTACTGCACAACCTGGGACATAGCAATAACCACAGCCCAGCTTTAGCAGCTTCACCTTTCAAAGAAGCAGAGTTAGACTGAGAAGGAGTCAGATAGCGAGAAACAGCAATTGATTAGTGATGTCTGTTAAGGGCATGGCATGAGAGAGGGGAAGATAATCACCTAACTGCTTTTTTTTTTTTTTTAACGCTTTTGACCTTTTTATGTTAAACCACAGATTTGTAAAAAAACATAGCTTAATATTATTAGAAGCATCAATAAAAAGTAAATAGTCTTGTATTTATATTTAAAGAAATTGAAACCATAACTTAAAACCTCCCTTTACCTGGCCTTCCTTACCACTACAGCCATATTTTATTGAGTATTTTAGGATAAAAATAATAGCAAAATTACACTATTTCAGAGCAAAGAATTGCCAGAAACTCATATTACTGGGTTGTCATAATTCCTGAAAGAAAATGAAGACATTACAACAAAGTAATAGACTGATCTTTCACTAAAAATTTATGAAATTATTAAATAAATTCTTGTCAAATATATTTTACCAATACACAAAATGATCAATTTGTTGCAAACAGAATAGTAATTGCCCTCCCAGTTTCCCACATCAAACCCATGGCAGACATCACTAATCTATTGCTTGGTTTTTGCTACTGACTTTTTTTCTCCAGCTTAATTCTTCTCAGCCTAACACTGCATTCATCTACCATCAATCAATTAAAATGGACACATGAGAGGAGATCTACTTGATATCATCGGACTAATGGGTCCTACCAATATAAACCCCAAATGCTATAATTCTTCTATCCTGTTGAAGTCTGGAGGTCATTTTACAGGCAAGCATTTCAATCAGGGTGGAGTGAATTACTCAAGATTAGACATGGAAGGGCAAGAATGTTTTGAGACATGCCTATGAAGGAATAAGTTGTAAATACATACGTAGGTCCACCATAATCTTGTTCATGCTAATTTGCACTGAGTTACTAGCCCTCAAGGGCAACGTTGGACCTACAAACATCTAAGGCTGTTGACTGAGGGTTAGATTCTTAGAGAAGTGGATGAGTGGTTCTACTCTCCATGTCATAATGGTTACTAGGTAAGGTTTAACTGTCAACTTGACAGAACCTAGAATATTCTTGGAATAGAACCTCAGTTGAGGAACTGAGTGATCAGTCTGGCTTCTGGTGTTATCCACGAGGGATTGTGTGGTTAACTGATGTAGGAAGGTCCAGCCCACTGTGGGCAACACCTTTGTCTAGGCGAGCAATCGGGAATTGTATCAGAAAGCTAGCTGAGCGTAATCTTCTGCCAGCCGGCCATCAGCATCCTCTGTCACTCCTGCCAGACTTCTTTGACTGTGAAGTGAGTCCTGGGTCGTAACAGATACTGTGTGAAATAGCAAGTAATCCCACCTTCAAGGCCTTGCTTTGACCTCCCTCAATGAGAGACTGTGACCTGGAATTGAAGCCAAACAAACCCTTTTCTAACCTATACTGTTTTTGGTCCAAGTGTTTTATTATAGTAACAGAAATGAAGCTAGAAGAGGGTCGAATCCAGTGGCTCTCATGGATGGTTTTGGCATCTATGCACTAGAGATCCCCCACGTGTGTGTGTGTGTGTGTGTGTGTGTGTGTGTGTGTGTGTGTGTGTGTGTTTGATGTGTATATATGTGGTGTATGTGTTTGTGTGTGTATAGGGTGCGTGTCTTGGATGTAATAGGGTTTGTGTATGTGGTATATGTACAAATGTGTGTAAATGTGTGTGGGAGTGTGTGCTGTATGCACAGAGGCCAGAGTAGATGTCAACCTTCAGACAGAGTCTCTTGATGAACCTAGAGCAAGAGTGGCAGCTGGTAAGCTCGAGTGACCCTCCTGTCTCTGTCCCTACAATGTACAAACAGCCTTAGCCATTTTTAACACAGGTGCTGAGGATTTGAACTCAGATCCTCATAGTGAACATGTCCCTGCCTCTGATTACAGATGCTTCTGTGACTGGCTTTAGCTTTGTGTCTGTGCATTACAGACATTCACACAGCCACTTTCTGGTTTTCTTATGGCTTCCTCAGCCACTGCTTAAACTCACAGTTTAGTTCTAGTATGGAATATATTATCTTTCTGCTCATCTTCTTCCAAATCTGGTCCTTCTGTGTTTTTTTACAACCCACCACCATCCCTCTAGTTACAAAGGCCAGAGAGGCTTTAGAAGATGTCATTGTCAGACCTCACATCTTAATTAGCTCTCAGACATGCCTACTTTTCTCTCTCTTTCCTCCCACCACCCAGCACTGGGCTCCCATCATCCTTCACACGCAGGACTGTAACAGTCTGAAACGGTGCTCCTTCATCCACTCCACCCCCTCCCACACCATTCTCCACAGTGCAGCCTGGATAATTTTTCCAGAGTACAAAAGTGGATTATTCATTCCTTGCTTAAAATGGGTTGGAGTCTCCACGCTTATAAGGCAAAGAGCAGACGTGCGCTACACGGTGCTAAGGAATCAGGTTCCTGACACCTCCTGTGTCATGCACCAACATCTGTGACTTTCTGTGCACACTTCCCACATCCTGCTCCAACGCAGCATGCTCTTCTCACCTCTCTGCAATACATCTCTCTTCCTTCCTATTTAGCTCATTCCTAGACACCACTCCTGGTTCCTCTCTTGGCCAAGTCTTCCCGAACCTTCCAGCTCCTTACCCAACGGGCCGCGGGAGACTCAGAGACTCTGTTCCATCCTCTCATTTATTTTTGTAATGAAATGCTCGTTTGTCTGATTGCTTGCTTAATGTCTGCCTTCCCAACTAGACTGTAAAGTCCATCCAGACAGGAACGTGTTTATTTTAGCTATTACACCCTCTGGGCCTTGTTCGCTCCCTGGAACTCAATATACATTCGATAATCATCGATGAATGATGAGTGAATGAATGGATAAAAGGATCTAGCTGCCTTGTGTAATGGTTTGGGCTTTCCAAATCCCAACACTCCTGACATTTTGGGCAGGACACGTTGCTACAGAGGGGTTAAGCTTGTTCCTTATAGAATGTTGTCAATATTCTTAGGCTCTGTCCGTTTAGATTTTGGCAACATTTTCCCTGTTATGTCCATGAAAAATGCTTCTAAATACTGCAAGTCTCCCTCCGTGGGCCAAAATGGACAACTCCTGTGGTATATTATACTAAGTATGCACGGCATTTGTTTGAAACCCTTGGCTCTGGAACTCTGTTCTGTGCTTTATGGAGTGCTCGGTAGCATACTCTGGTCTCTCCATAGCTGACAGATCCATCTGCCTGCCGAGTAAGGCTCCTTTCTGGTGTCCCTTCCAGGGTGTAAGTCTATTTCCTGCCCCATGAATGTCAGAGGTCATGAACTCCGTGCCTTTTCTCAGCAGAATGAATTCCAGTAGACATGAATGTTGATGTCATGCCTGAGACAAAACTCTTGAGTCATAGATTCCATGGTTTTCTTTACCCTCTGTTTCATGAATGGGAATGAAGCTGCTTCTCAGTAAATCTGTAATAAAGAAGACGTGGGCCAGCGTGGAAACAGATTTGTTTGGGGACACAACAGGGACATATATCTGTCACTCCAAGGCTTCCATGCTCCATATGCAAACAAGGGATGCAAAGTCCAGAGGGAGTTAGTGCCGTGTAATTGTAAAGAATAGAGGTGTCACTCTATGGCCCTCTGTCTATATAAATAAAGTTTTATTGGAGAACATCTGTGTTGCTGGTTTTTCTTGGGGCTGTTGGTTGGTAGTTACAGCATGACTCAACAGGATCAGATTATTAAAACTCTGAAGTGGTCTAGCCAACAGACTCATTATGGGCTACAAACTGATCCAGCTGAGTTCCCTGTTTCAGGGCATATAAATGGTAGGAGAACAAAGGAAGAAAAGAGCCCTTGGGTTCAAACGCTTAATGTATTGATTTGGGTTCTTACATGGGGTTCCAGAGGTCTGTGACGAGGGAGAGCACAGAAATGAGTTTATTCTAGTTTCTATATGTACTCTTTACAGTAGCCCTACTACTAAATGCACAGGCCTTTATCTTATTTTTTTTTCAAATTTCCTATGAGCACTGCATCTACATTACTCCCACCCTCTTCCCCTCCAACTCCTCTAACAATTTATGATCTTTTAAATTATTATTATTTCATGTATATGTGCATTTTTGTATATCTACGCATGTGTACCTTACTGAGTCCATTTAGTTTTGCTCTTATGTACATGTGTCTGGGGTTGGTCACTTGAGATTGGACAACCTATGTGGGAGTTTAATACCAAGGCAACTGATTCTCCCTTCCTGAGCAGCCACTGACCTCCGTGTAGTTCTATCATCTAGGGAGGGGACCATGTGGAAGGTCCCCTAAGAATATGAGCATGCTGTGAACGGAAAAAATATGTGTTGCTCACATAGATATCCTCAAAATTACATTATTATTGATTAGAAGAGGTGGTCACAATGTTTCTTGAGTGGCATGATGAGGACCAATGCCCACATACTCTGCTCTTCCCCCCGCTGGAGCTTTTTTTCTGAGCAAGTTGAGAGGGCCATGCTCTCCACTGTGTGCAATAGAGGGTCCAGAACTTTGATAGGGCAGAGTCGCAACTGGAAGTATCTTGGGTTCTTGTCGCACTGGGATGGGGAACTCTCTGGGAGAGATGGTGACCAGACCAGTTCATAAAATGGTAATAATTTGTTTTAAACCAAGAGACTCTCAATTGGCAGTGATTTTCATGCCCTTCCCCAACTCTGTGTATATAATGACATTATCTGGAGACTTATTTTTACCTATGTGTCTATGTATGTGCGTGTATGTGTACATGCCATGTGAGTGCAATACCCATGGAAGCTGGAAGAGGGTGTTAGATGCCCTGGAGCTGGAGTTACAAGTGGTTGTGAGGTTCCCAAAGTGAATTCTGGGGACCAAACTTGGGACCTCTGTATGAGTTGTATGCTATGTCACTGAGATTTGGGGACTTTCTGCTTTTATAGCCTCATAGGTCCTTTCCTTATAGCCAACAAATGGCTGAAATACAAGACACATCTTAGCTTCATAACTAACAAAATCTCCATATTTCCTGTGGTGCCAGAATCCTTGAAGGAAACAATAAAGGAGTTATGAATAAATTGAATAAGGTTAACTCATGAAGAGCTATCACATTTTCCATATGGAAACAGATGTGTGGAAGGAGAAACAAAATGCAAACAGAGTAGATGTTTTCATACCACAACCCATGGGTCCAATTTGGCTCTCTGCCTGTTTGTGTAAATAAAGTTTTATTGGGACACAATGATGGTTACTTGCTTCTGTATCATGTATGATTGTCTTTGTTATTTCATTGTTGGAATGCAGGCAAGTGGCTGCAACAGAGACAACACATCTTGCAAGGCCTGTATTATCCACTGCTTGGATCTTTGTAGGGACAACTTTGCAGACTCCTGTTAAGAACCTGGGTTCGAGTCCCAGCTCTGACATCCACCAGCATATGATATTGGTCATGCCACCTCTCTGAGATTTAATAGTCTCATCAATCAAAGGAAGAGAGTGACAGAACCATGTCCTATATGGTTTTATGATCCTAATTGTTTTATGATTTAATGAGCTCAAGCGCTTTGCCCATTCCCAAGCCACATAAAATATGCTTAATGGAGGATAGTTACTATTGTTATTTAGACATTGATCAGTCATTTGATTTACCCAGTTCTCAAATATGCACAGGGCACTTTCTGCATGCCTAATGGTCTAGGCAATATGGATCCAAAGGCCAGGTGATGTTAAATCCTGATCTTCAAATTAGTTTGAGTTTAGGAAACAGATAATAAAGGATGATAGCTCTTATTAAGTTAGTATTACAGATAATAATAATAAATGGTTATTGTACTAAAACATTGTTTGGGCCTCAGGTGGCGGTAGATACTTCCATGGGGATTAGCAGTGAGTTTTCTTTTTTCATTGCAGACACCCTGGCAGCCCACAAGGAAATGTGTTTATCTCAAAGGCACTTGGCAGAGGCAGTACGGCCGGGGCCAAGCTGGTAGAAAGACCCCATTTCTCAACCCAGCTTTCTACACGGAATTATTTAGAAGGAAACTTTATCAGACGGCCTTCCAGCTCCACGTCATCCATCTTGCAGAGGTAATTCAATAGCCCTCGCCAGCTGATGATTTATGGGATGGGTGGCCTCCGGGAGGCTGCTCTTTGTATTACAGCCTGTCTTTTGTCAATGGCTGGCGACCTGCTAGCTGGGGCCAGAAGCAACAGGCTGTTTGTTTAATCCTGTTAATCCGGGTCTTAGTTACAGCTAGCTCCAGGGCCAGCAGAGGGCCGATGGCCCCTTGGGCAGATGAGAGTCTCAGATTGTTCCAAGTTGGATGCTCTCATTAAAATGGAGTGACTCTGTCTTAATACAGTGGGGCTCTTTCTCCATTTGGCTCCAGCCTCCAGACCCTCTTGACCTCGCTGTTCTCGGGAGGGAGACATTTTCGTCTTCCCTTTACGAATGAGAAGCCCACACTGAGGGGCACTTACTTAATTCATGCCTCGATTGAGAAAGCTGCAGTGAATGCTTGGGATCTGTTGTGAGGAAGCTCAGGGTGGTGGGGACAGGGTGTGTCTGAGCTTTTGTCTCCTTGTTGTCCTGACCAAGGAGCCATGCTGATGCAATCTCCAGGAAGCCAAGCCCTCACTTTCTCATCCATAATGTCATTTGCAGGACTTAGCACTGGGCCTGGCACATAGTAGGTATGGTGGTTTGGATGAAAACAGCCTCCATAGAAACTCATAGGGAGGGCCTTTATTGGAGGGGTGGCCTTGTTGGAGTAGGTGTGGCATCGTTGGAGGAAGTGTGTCACAGGGGGTGGGCTTTGAGGTTTCAGACGCTCAAGCCAGGCCCAGTGTCTTCCTGCTGTCTGTCTGTCCTGATGTAAAACTCTCAACTCCCTCTCCAGTATCGTGTTTGCCCGCACACTGCCATGTCATGCCATGATGATAATGGCCTAAATCCCTGAATTGTAAGCCAGCCCCAATTAAATGCTTTCATTTATAAGAGTTGCCGTGGTCATGGAGTCTCTTCCCAGCAAGAGAAACCCTAACCAAAGACAGTAGGTACTCAATCAATGTTTAAGGGATGAATGTTTTCAGGACTTTATAACTTCAGATCTGTTTCTGTTCCTAAAACAATCCTCCATATGATCATGTTGTTCACCCCAAGTGTCCTTAAGGTCAAGGCTCAGTTGCTATCTTCAGGCAGCCAGCCATCTGTAAGATGGGAATCGTGCAAGTTAATTAAACAGAATTGAATACAGGGAGTTGGTTCAACATCGACTGGAGGGTAGGGAAGGAAGAAAGGATCAGTATGCAACACACAGTACCTGCAATATCTGCATAGCCCATTACCCTGGTAGGTGGTACGGCTTCCCTGGGTCCTCTGTCCCAGGATGTTTCACAAGGCAGCCGCCATATGTCAGCCGAAACTGGGGTCTCTTCCAAAGTCAGTTTCCTCTGAGGGAGGGACCTGCTTCCAAGATCACGCCAATGATCATGGTGAGGTTCAGCTTCTTCATGGGCTTTTGTAATAAAGTCTTTGGCTGTGGGTAGAGGAGGTCCTTACCTCCTAGATGTCTCCACAGGGGACTCCCAACATGGCTGCTGGCTTCATAAGAATGAGCAAGCCAGAGAGAAAAGCCATGGCTGAGATCAGTTTCCTCATTCAATCTCAGGGGTAGCATCCCATCACCTCTGCTGTGACGAATGAGGCAGGAAGCCCATCATCTCTGCCACAGGAGAAGGACTCACACAGGGACATAAGTCCCTGGACCAAAGATCACTGGGAAAACTCGGAGGCGGAACCAGGCGGGAAGTAGCTCATCATTCTTAGGGCTAGAGGAACAATGGAAATGGCTGGGGTTCTAGAATCTGAATGCTTAGGAGAGGGGCTGGCAGCGACCCTGAGGAGGCAACCCTGGCCAGCTGGTGCTGGTAATGGATAGGCTCCCATGGTGCTGTTTCTAGTGTTATTATTTCTGGAACCATCAAGCATGGCCTGGAACGGGGTTGGGGGGGGTGGGAGGTGGGGAATATCCAGCAGCAAGGGGGACAAGATTCAGTGATGCGAACTGTACCTCTGAAAATTCACCCCCTACATCCATAATGAAGTTTTCTAAAATAATTTCCATGCTAGGCGGGAGTGGGGAGAGGGTGCACAGTGCAGGGTGAGTTGTACATGGACTTCAGCACAGTTGGAGGTCAGAAGTCAATCTTTGGGTCCTTCGTGGTTCTCCGTCTTGTTTTGAGACAAGGACACATTGCTGCCATGTGCCAGGCTGGCGGTCCTGTGAATGTCTATGGATTCTCCCATCTGCGCCTCCCATCCAATCATAGGGTGCTGGGATTCCAGGCACATGTGCTATTGTGTCCGGGTTTTATGTGGGTTCTGGACATCTTCACTTGCTTCTTCATGTTTAAGTTTCTTTTCCTGACAAAAGCAACTTAGGACTGGTTCATTCTGGATCACTGTTAAAGATTCAGGCCCTCATGGGGAAATCAAGACAGCAGGAGCCAAAGGTGCTGATCACATGACATCCATAGTTAAGAAGCAGCGCGATTCTTCCCACCTCAGTGAACATGGTCCAGATAATCCCCCACATGCTCAGAGTTAGCTTAACCTAGACATCACCTCACTGGTGTGTCCAGACCCTTGTCTCATGGATGGATCATTTTAGATCACACAGAGACTTACATTGCTTACAAACTGTACGGCCATGGCAGGCTTCTTGTTATCTAATTCTTACATCTTAAATTAACCCATTTCTATAAATCTATACCTTGCCACATGACTCATGGCTTAATACCAGTATCTTACATGTTGGTACTCATGGCGGCGGCTGGCAGCATCTCCTGACTCAGCCTTCCTGTTCCCAGAATTCTCTTCTCTGCTTGTCCTGTCTATACTTCCTGCCTGGCTACTGGCCAATCAGCATTTTATTTATACAGAGCGATATCCACAGCAAGGCTCATTGTTCAAGGGTACAGCCCATCAGGGCAGGGAAGTCATGATGGCAGGAGCATGAGGTAGCTGTCACATCCACAGACAAGAGGCAGAGCATGGTGGAGTCTGGTGTCCAGCTCTCTTACTCTTTTTTATTCAGTCCAGGACTCCAATTGGTGCTGCCCACATTTGGGGTGGGCCTTCCCACCTCAATTAATGTAAACTAGGTAGTCCTTTAAGAAGAGCCCAGAAGCTTGTCTGCTAGGTGGTTCTGGACCCTGTCAAGCCGACAGTCGGTGTTAATCATCACATCTCACCTGTTAGTTTTGTGACCTTGCAAGTCCTTCAGCATCTCTAAGCCTCAAAACAGAATGAGCATCAAGCGCTCAGTGCTGATATCAAAGCTCCTCTCTACTGTTACTGTAAGTAGCCACAGCACAACTCTCCTAGTGTCCTACTTGCTAATTAGTACTTTACCCTCAACGGCCTTGTGTTAATTAACATGCGTGTGTATGACTCACTTCTTTAACTACGCTGCAAGACCCCTGAGGACAGGGTGCATCTTGTACATGTTCACGTCCCCCACCACCACAAGAACAGTGCC
Source organism: Peromyscus californicus insignis (assembly GCF_007827085.1). NCBI lineage: Eukaryota > Metazoa > Chordata > Mammalia > Rodentia > Cricetidae > Peromyscus > Peromyscus californicus. Next base: position 7,068,658 of record NW_026294540.1, on the reverse strand, counting down.
AGACTCATAATACATGCTCAAATATTTACAGAATAAATCCTTAAAGCTTTGGCTACAAGTATAGGCGCTGGTTTTGATTGGCAACAGAACAAACGACATTTGTATTTACACTCTTGTTTCCAAGACTAATTGATGTGGGTCTTATAATCATAAAAAGCCCCTTTAAACTCTCCCCTAATAATGTCAGAAGCCATCAATTAAACAAACCATTAGATGTATCAACAACCTATTAATCACTCTTCATGGAGGGATGTTGGTAGACTTCAGCTGTCTGGCTGTGCAGTAGAATTGGCACTAACTAGAATATTCAGTTTGGTTGCAGACCCTCCGTCAACACTGCTTATTCTGTGAAGTGATGATTGGATGTCAGTCTAGCGAGATTGTTCAGTGGGTAAAAGAATTTGCTGTAGGAGAGCAAGGACCTAAGTTCGAATCCCCGTCACACACGTAAGAATCTGGGTATGGCTGAGCATGGCCTGCAACCCTAATGCTGGGGTGGGAGAAGACAAGATCACTGATGTGTATTGACAGTTGTCCTGGCTCCAGGTTCAGACCCTGTCTCAAAATGATTAAGGTGGACATAGTACTCAACCAAGTCCCAACAACTTATTACACCCAAAGATGAATGTATCTCTCTATTCTCACCACAGAAGCTTCTCTTTGCTCCAGATAGTGATTAACACAGATCACGACTAGTCAATGTGCAGAGAACAGGAGACTTCCGAATGAAGTGCTCAGCCCTAAGTGAGCACAGATCACATTCCTTCTCCCAGGGCCCAGAGATCACTGTGGAAGACTGGGTGGAAAGAGCATATGAGCCAGAGACGGTGGGTGACTATGAAGAAACCGTCACAGCGGGGCAGCTGCGCATGAACTCAGCTCCTGTGACACCATGGGAAAAACCTGTGCAAGCTCAGGCCAGACCAAATCCCGACGTGGAAAGGGGATGTGGGCACAAAATCCTGCCCTAGCTGCTGGGAGAGGAAGTCGCTTCTCTCTAAGTGTAGTGAGTTGATCACATTCTAAGGAAGGCCACACGTCCAAGAACATTTGGGTGGCATAAGCTGGATTTGATGGATGTTTAAAAAAAAAAAAGAAAAAGAGGACAAAATGTTGTGTCAGAGGGAAAAGGGTGGAGCTGGGGGAGTTGAGGCAGAAACAAATATAATCAAAATGCATTAGGTGAAGTTTAATATTTTTAAAGGACAGAGCTGGATGCCTGACATCTTCTGGCCTCATCACACTCCCAGACAGAGCAGCTCCATTTCAACAATCAGAGTTCTCAAGAGAGCGAACCTCTCAACTGCTCCAGTGCCCAGAATATGAATGATATCACATGTCCACATATACCACATGCACTCCCCCAACATAAACACACACAGATGCAAACACCACACACATACACACATGCACATGTACCACACATACACATTCACACACATACAAACACATATACACCACACACATACATACATACAAAAACATACATATATCACAAATGTACACATACACATATATAACACACATACACACATACACACTCCCACATACAAATATACTCAGACACACAGACACAGATACACACACACGTACTACATACATACTGACACACATACAAATACACATACCTACACACATATATACATACACTCACATGTACAGAAACACATATACACATACACTGCACACTTCCACATACAAATAGGTACATACACAAAATGAAAAAACGATAATATCACTAACACAAGCGTGGATGCAGATGGTGACACACAGACACACCCTGCGGCTTCTGGGAACACATTAATTGTTCATTCCTGACAATTGTAAGAAGGATGTGAGAGCAGGGATGTTTTGTAGAAAGAAGATTCAAGCCCTGGTTCTGCCACTCCTTCGTGGGTAAATCATGTGGATCATTTTTCATGTACGCAAAATGGAGATTAAACACCTGCACCCAGAACTGTTATGAAGATTAAATGTTAACGTGAAGACCGCGGTTGGAACTGAGCTAACCCAGCCTTTCTGCCCACAAGCCTCCCTTTCTCCACTTTCCCTACCAAATATTCAACTTAACCACTGTTTTCTTACCACCTACTATGTGCTTGACCCTGGAGAAAGAGTAAGGCAAAAAGAAGAGAGTGCCCACCCGCATGGGGTTCATTAGAAAGTAGACAGCGCATGAGGCACCTTGATAACATGCCATTCAAGAGACCAAAGGGACACAGAGGAGGGAGGAGACCCAGCCAGGGCTTGCACGTTAGGAGGGCCACCAGAGCTTCCTCCAGAGAGCCATGTGTTAGCGCCCATGCTACCATTCCTCCTCATCTACCCACCCTCTGTCACCTGCGTGGTAACGATAGACAGTAACCACACTGAAAGCATCCTTGGGACATCTGTCGTAGGTCGACATGACAGATGGCACCAGAGATGACCTCAAGCTGAGGGAGGCTGTTCGCAACCCAGACCTTCTATATCAAAAAGACACACACCGTCATCCATGAAGGATCTGTTCCAAGACCCACCAGGATGCCTAGACGCTGCAGGCCATTCTAAAATCTACATACACATGACGGGTTTATCCTTTATGCATCTATGATAAAGTTTAATACACAAGACAGGCAGAATAGGAGGTTAATGAAAATCAAAAGTAAAATGGACTGATCATAACACACTGCACTGAGAGAGTTAGTTGGAACTCATTAGCTGTTGACATCTGGCATGTTGGGGTCCTGGCTGATCACAACTGAAACAGCAGAAAGGAAAACCATGATTAAGGAGCAACTTGAGAACCCCAAGCCAGGTGGCCCGAGGTATAGGAATTTATCATCGATCGTACCAAACAAAATGGAGGAGCAAGGTGTCGGAAAGTTTCCTGCTGAGGGATGCGAGAGTATCCACCCCTGCCTTTCTCTTAGCTCCAGGCCATTTCCTGTCAACCTTTGGCACCTCTGGCTTATAGGCACAGTTGGTCTACCTTTTCCCCACGCCTCCTGGTGTGCACGTCTGCCATCTCTCAGATCTAGTTGCTTCTGCAAAGACCCTATTCCCAAGTACTCGCCCAGGCTCTGTGGATTCGGATTGTTATGTGGGGCTGGGAGGATGTCTCCAGCAGTAAAGTACTCAGGAGGCAGCAAGCATGATGTGGTAGTTCGTGTCTCCACCTTGACAGGTGGAGCGGCTGCAGGACTGGCGGGTGAGAGAGATTTGTCCTGACCTTGGGCCAGGCAGGACTGGAGAAAACTCCAGCTACAGAGCCTAGATGAACCCTTTAGTCCTTGAGCTGGTTTTGTCTGAGGATTTTACTATTGCAACAGGAAAAGGAGCTGAGACAAGAAACGACCCCAAGTTATATCGTAGGGGGATGAACTCTTAAGCCCGGTACAGAGCCTGTTCTGTGAGCAGTGGCTGTGTTGGGAAACCCGGGAGACTTAAGATAAATTTTCTTACCTTAATGACGTCTAAACTGGGTTTTGAAGCACAAACAAAGAGATCGATAGTTAGAGAAAGAGAGACAAGATTCCGACAGAAGGAACAGCCCATGGAAAGCACCCATGTTTGTGCCTTAATTTCCCCTCCTCTTTAGTTACCACACTTACCCTGTCTTTTTCTTCTTTACAAGTCACCATCTATCTCTTGTGCCCCATCTTCCTGCAAAGGGATGGACACAGATCCTTTGATTCCACCACTGTGAGGCTTAGTTCTTTGGGAGCAAGAAGCCTCTGTAATTCTAAACTAGATTTGTATTTCATCCATTATTCTGAGTACTTCACAGAGAAGGTTGTAAGGTCTCCGTGTTCCCTCCACACATACTCTGTTAAGAATGCTAGAAACACATGGAGGGAGCTGTCTTGGGAGGTCTGAAGAGATTATGGCCATTTTTTTTTTAAAAAAGAAAGAAATTCTGAAAGAAAATCAAAGCAGATGGGAACAAATTGAAATTTCTGCCTTAGGAGGTCCTGAGCTATGAAACTCACATAATTGACCCTGCTGGCCTGAGGCGGTGAGGGGGTACAAGAAGTGGGAGGGCTGGGGAGGGAAGAGGAGCTGAGGAATGTGTGCAATGGAGGGAAGGATCATTGGGTAGGAAAAGGGGTACACCCTCGGGGTGTCTCCATCTCCATCAGAGAATGGAGAAACTTGATAAGGACACCCCATGCCATTGCCACTCAGAGCCTCTGTGGAGTGGGAACAGTGGCTTGGAGCCTATAAGGGAATATGAAAAGAGGCCTACGAAGAGCTTTCTGGTACATAGCAGGTCATAAGCCCCCAAATAACTAACATTACTGATAACATTGGGCTTCAGGGTAGGATGCCAGGATGTCTGTGTTTCAGACTGGGTTCCATAGAATAAGAATGTGACAGACACTAGAATTCTCGGGAACTTGATATACTGAGGCAAGAACAGAGGGGTGGGGGGATGGGAGAGGACATGAAAAGGGAGTGAGCGGAGTCTGTGTTGCTCACCGAAGACCATAACCTGACCCCACTGGGAGCCCTGGAGTACAGATGATGCAACGGCATCCTATATTGAAGTCAGACACACCTTTCCAGCTCCAGGCCACTTAGTTGTTGGATGTAGGATGTATTGGGAGAGAGGTGAGTTGGTGAGATGGGTCCCATTTGACTAAGGGCCTTCTCTAGGGCATATGTCCGAGCAGCTGGCATTCACAAGATCTAGTGTATGGACATTTGGGCTAATGAAGTGGATCAAGATCAACTGTATCAACCTGGTTCATCGCCATGGTGAGGGATGCTGAATGGGGGTGCAACAGAGTAAGGATGGCATTTTCAACACAAAACCACAAGGTTGAATGTTGAACACCAAAATTCACAGAAGCAGCACTCCAGTGTCAGCGAGGAGACTTCCGAGTTCCCTTGGGATCTTGATCTTTCACGAATCCTGCTCTTCCACCAGAACCTACACTCTTACACTTGGGTTCCAAGGAAGAACATTTATCCTAATCCATAAATTATTCTTATATTCCTTTGTGCCTTGTATAGTGTTGGTGCTCACAACTGCTTTCTCAGAGGAAGTGCTTTCAGCAGTGAATGTATAGACTTCTTTTCTTGACATTTCTGGCCCTCTTGATTTCCTTACAGTCACTGTTTCAAAGATGATCACTTGGCTAAGCATGCTTTTGAATTCAGGAATGCCGCTGAATGAGTAGAGCCCCACAATGCCTTTGACAAGTAGTCAGTTATTCTTAGGACAAGACTCCACGTTCACCTTGCAATACATCTATAGCCCTCTAGGAGGCAGTGACTCTCAGATTGGAATCCACTGTTCTGGTTAATATAGGTCTTTGCTGTTCCTGAGTCTGACTCATTTTGAGGTTCTGTTCCCACCCTGCACTTTTGTTCTGGCTACATCTTCCACCTGAAATGACCTCTCAAATTTACCTTGATCTCTATGTGTACAAAGCACATCCATCTTTAAAGCCTCAACCCAAATGCCAACACCATTGAAGTCTTTTTCTGATTCCACTTGAGTAGGAAGAGGATGTATGCCCCTTGCTGTGCTGGTATAGAACTCTTTCTGCTTGGTACTCATTTATAGCACTGGCTGCCTGATTTGGACAGTTTGTGAACCGGTGACATTCACGAAGAAAAGATAAAAGGAGAGTTTCAATAGAGAACTATTCTAATAAAGAACAGTAGTTGGCCAACTTCTGAGTTTGCCAACATGTCTTTGAAAGGATCAGGTCTTGTCAATGCCATCATTTCATAAAAGAGGCCTATTTAAACACACAAGAGGAAGAAGTGTATCATGTCACAGCACAGAGTCATTTTAGTAATCAAATAAGTTTAGTTGTATGAAAAATTTCTCCTGTTTATGAGTCCTCATGAAGAATCTCTCACAGATCAGCCCTGGCCCAGAGAGGCTCCCTGGCATCTTCATCTTCTCTCACTGTGCATTTCTCTTTCCCTTCATCATGGCTAGCCTGTCTCTCATGCATCTGAACTAACATGACCTCCCTGATGAAGCCAGGCTCCTGGGAAGCAATGTCAAACTATTTGATGAAGCACCATAAAGTGCAGAGATTTTTTTTTTTTTTTTTTTTCAGAATAGTCTGGTTCCCCATCCCCTAAGTAGGTCTATAGCCCTGTGAAGTAGCTGTACTGAGAACAAGGCATTTGGCTTGCAATACCTGTACAGCCCTCTAGGAGGCGGTGACTTTCAGGTTGGACTCCAGTGCTCTGGCTGAACTGGGTCTTTGTTCTTCCTGATTGTGACTGATTTGGAGATTCTGTTCCCACTCTTGTACCCTCAGTATCTTCAGTCTTTTGCAGAAGAAAGCGGCATTGAGGAGTCACTTCGATTTCTGCCTGCTAACTAGCACTGAAGGAAATCATTTGGTCCTGCAGGAAGGCACTTTCCATCGCCCAGTGTGGGGATATGAGACCAGAGCACGCTCCATTAGCAGCATCATGGTAGATGTTTGATAAATCCTGAACAGATCTCCAAAGATCTGTCTCACAGTTCATGATGTTGGCTCTCTTTGTTAGTTCTGAGGACACTCTTGATTGAGCTTGAGCCTGCTCATGCCTCGTGTTATATTCCTGACATCCCCTGTCCCTTGAAGCAACAGCAAGAGAGAGTGGAGACCAAAGACAGGCCACTGAGTACCGGGATGTCTTGTGACTCTCCTGAGCTCCCTTTGATCACTGCCCCTCTAGGAGCCCTGGGAGAGCTGTGCCAAAAGAAACATCTTCCTGGGTCAAGACGTTTAACCACAGACCCCCCCGGAACAACACAGACTGAACCGTCCTGTGTGGGCCGAATGGCTGGTACTCAGATAGTCAGTCGGTCTGTAGGTACCAAACTCTTCTTTGATCATCTGCTGTGTAAATCACCGACGATGTCGAGTTAATCACACACTGGAAACGGTTCCTCTCTCTGAGTTAATGAGCCCGACACTCTGAGCAGAATCTTACTCTACTTTCAAATCTTGGGCAGTTTGAACAATGAATTGTACCCAATAATTTCTCTTTGTTTTCAGGCAATAGGGAAAATTTTCTTTTCTCCCACAAAACACTTAGACTCATTGGACAGAACTATTTTGTTGTCTTCTTTTTATTTTATATCGAGTGTGTGTGTGTGTGTGGGGGGGGGTGGTATGGACTGTGTGCGTGCTTGTGTGTGAAAGCAGACACACACCTGCTACTGCACATCTGTGGAGGTCGGAGGGAAACCTCTGGTGTTGGCCTTCACTTTCTTTTGTTGGAGGCAGTCTCTTGTCTGCATTGTGAACACCAGGGTAGCTGGCCCACCAGCCTCCAGCCAAGCTCCAATGCCTGCCTCCCACATCCCTCTAGGGATACACTGGGATTGGTTGGCTCCACCTAGCTTTTATGCGAATCCTAGGGATCTGAACCTACATTCTGAGGCTCATGTGGCATGCATCTTACCCCACTGAACCATCTCCTCAGTCCCAGAAATCCTTTTTTTCTCACTTAAAAAATTCTTTGTAAGAATTAGAAGGGACATGTGTGAATGTGTGTGCGTGCATGAGCATGTGTGCACACATGTGTGAGAGAGGGAGAAAGGAGGGGGAAAGAGGGAGATTTTTGTCCTTGGTTTCTCTGAGTCACTGCCTAGTAAGTTCAACCGCAAACCAAGAGCTTCACTGGTGAGAATTTTTGTCTCATCCATAACAACCACAGAGGCAACATTTCTCCCATTTGTGTGTGTGTGTGTGTGTGTGTGTGTGTGTGTGTGTGTGTGTGTGTGTGTGTGTGAATGTGAAAGAGACTGAGAAAGCATCATTCCTCCCTTTGCCAAAGCTGTGCATACTCACAATGGCCTGAGAAGGACTGGAAGTGTGGACTCTAAGGCCCTGAGCCCTGGCTCTGTGATCCCTGACTTGCCCTCCAGTGGGAACCTCACTTCCCTTCAAGTCCCAGTGCTAATGGTTCTTCCCTGCTCTCCCTGGGGCAGCTCAACTCACAGGCAGAGGATCAGCGTGTCCATCGCAGCTGTCACTTAACACTGAACAAGTTCTCATCACTTCCCGGAGCCTCGGTATCCCCATCTCTCCGCCCCGGGAACAATCATGGTGTCTTTGCATATGTTCTTAGGAGGATTGAATGTGGTGATATAAGGAGAGGTCATACAGTCTTCTAGTGGCAAAGCTATTGCTAGTCTCTGTGAAGCACATCCTATGTGCTGGGTCATCCCTCACTGACCCCAGAGCTCATCATCCGGCTAGCCTGGCCGGCTCCCTTGCTCTGAGCATTCCCTGTCTATGCCTCCACAGGTTGGGATTACAGGTAGCCACCATATGTGGGTCCTGGGGACCTGAACTCCGATCCTCAGGCTTACATAACAAGTGCTTTACCTCCTGAGCCCTCTCTCCAGTCCCATCTGGACTTTTTCTATGCAAATGGTTAATGGTGCTTCATTAGAATTTGTAAGAGATGTTACTTTTTATAATAATGTTAATAAGTCAAAATGAGAAGGAATCTGATGTCATCAGGAATCAGACATCACAAAGAGACTACACTCATCACCACAGCTATTATCAATTGGCAGTTGGCTTACATCTGTCTGCTGGGAATATCCCATTTATGGCAAAGAGTGGTGTGATTGATTAGTGATGTCTGCTTCGGGCATAGAAGTAGAGATGCATGTCAGGTATATAAATAGGGGCTCGATAAAAGCTGATAACAATTGGTATCAGAAGTCCTATTAAGAAATTGTCATTGTCTTAAATATATATATATATATATATATATATATGTAGCTGTGTGGTCGCTACATGGGTGTGTGGGTTCACGTGGGTCTGTGGAATGAAGACACAGAGGCATCTTAAGAATGAATCTAGCCTTTCATGGCTGCAGGGGGGTTCAGCCTCGAAGGACTGAATCCCTTTTCCCTTCACCCAAGACATATATATTTACTCTTTTTTACAGTTTAGATAGTTTATTTCTGTACTTTCAAAGCAACCTAAAAGGAGCTCCCAGAGACCAAATGCCAGGTGCAAAGTACTCGAATTAACAGGTATTTTCCAGGTTTCCTGGACCAAATTTTGCATAGGCCTTTGATCCTTGGGGGACTCTCTGATCCTTGACTCTCAAATAAGATTCACATAGGGCGATATGAGAAACAAAAGGTAAGAGGAACAAAAGGTGTGGTTAAATAAAGGAAGGATTAGGGCTAGGTGCTGCTCTCTGGAGCCAAGCCAAGAGCTCAGCAGGGATGCCGCCACAAACGTGTGTGTGTGTGTGTGTGTGTGTGTGTGTGTGTGTGTGTGTGTGTGTGTGTGTGTGTGTGTGTGTACACACAGGTTTTTTTTTTTTTTGAGACAAAGTTTCTTTGTGTAGCTTTGGAGCCTTTCCTGGAACTCACTCTGTAGCCTGGGCTGGCCTTGAACTTACAGAGATCCACCTGCCTCTGCCTCCCTAGTGCTGGGATTAAAGGCATACACCACCACTGCCCGGCTGCCTTAAATTTATTTTATGGACTGTTTTGGGTGTTAAAATGTGGAGTTGAAGAACGTAAGCCATTAAAATGGCCACCTAAAGTGAAAGGTGAGCTATTCTACATAGCTCATAAGAAGAATCAAGGTTGTGGATCAGCAGGAGAGGAAGAAAAAGGAGCCTGAGGGAGAAGGGAGGCAGTGGGGGAGATTCTTGATGTGAGAAATGGGTAAAGCTGTCCAAGTCCAGGGTACTTCACTTATAACTTCAAGTATGTTGCTTTACTGCAGGGTACAGATTGTAGACTCAGGCTGACAAAGTCTGTTTCACAGAGTGAGACTCCTGTTGGTGGTGTTTTGGGGAGTGAATGTTGAGGGGTCAGGTTCTGAATAAGAAGACACAATATGGAAAAAAAGGAGCATGTTGGAATGCTGATCTGATAGCCTACAATCTAAACCATCTAATACATCAAATACCCAAAATTGGAGAAACAGAAGCCCCCTTCTTAGCCCCAGGGGTTCCCAAAGTAATAGGAAGGAGCCTGGGTCTCCCATTACTTATAAGATCCAAGTCTGCAGTAATTTCCTTCTGAATTTCAAAGAACAGGGTAGCACTAAAAGATGTGTGTGAAATATAGGATACTCTGCTTCCCTGTTTAGGCTCCTGGGTTTACAGATGGGGAAACTGAGGCCATGTAGGCAGAAGGAGGCTAATGGAGGTCTCATTTGATGGCTGCCCAATGAGCCTTCTTCCCTGAGCCTGTGGTAGGAGACATTAGGCAGGGTTAATGAGCCAGCTCCTCTATCTGCTGGCAGCCTGGGTCTGCAGCACTCAGCTCAGATTTGGGTAAAATATCACAGACTCCCAGAAGCACTTTCACTTTTAAAGGGAAATTGTCAGGATGTAAGTGAAGGCTATCTTGCCAGAGGCATGAATGTGTTTGTTGGAGGTGTTTGAGTGGACTGTGGGAAGGACTGATAGTCTGTGACTGGAAAGAGGAGAGGAAGGGGTTGTATTTGGCTCCATCTCCTGCTTTTAGCTCTTGCTGGGGTAGTCATTCCAGAACGGTGTCCCAGGACATTAGGTCTTTCACGTAAACTGTGGGGGGATCGATTAGCAATGGTAACTCAAGATTCCAGTGGGCTAGAGGATGAAACACAAGTCCCCCCACTTGCCTCCCTACAGGGTCCACATTTCCAGGACTCGCCACCCCTTAGGGATGGATCATGAAATGGAGATGTCTTGGCTGAGAAGGAGCAGACTCCATTATACTCATGGATGCCCTAGAAAGGATTCACTAGCCCACCAATGCCCAGAACTGGATACTGTTACTGTTTGCAAGACCCTGAACTGTAACACTGACATTGGAGCCCCACCATTCTTTAGCTATGAAGAAGAGGATGCTCCTGTGTTTCATGGGTGTGTAGGACTAAGATAACATCACCCAGAGTACTTGCTGTGGTTGTTTATTTACCTCTAAGTGGGTGTTACCTTTTTTCCTATTCAATTCTCATTATAAAAGTAATAGATTTTTTTCCTTAGACAGACAAGGATGTACAATCTAGCTAAAGAAGAAAAGAAACTTCAGTCATCATTTTATAATTCAAAAAATTATCTCATTTTCATTTTGGGGCATATCCCTGTGTTTCTTTCCATAAGCATTACGGCTTTTTAATGGAAATGGACCAAGAACGTATAGACTTCCGTGATGTAAATGGATCATTATTTCCTTAACAAGACTTATGATGGCAAGCATTTGTTGAAATTATTTGTCGAAAAGCAAGATGCCAAGCTAATGAAGGCTCCACTAATGGATAGAGCACAGTTCTTACAATCCAGATTAATATGCAACTGAACTGATCGGGAGCAGACAAAATTCATCCATTTATTTAACAACCAGATTGAGTTATCTACTTCACTTCAGACAGAGCTTACAGCACAGGGGATGCAGTGGCTCAGAGGCCGCCTGGAGCGTACACGCGCTGGGTAGAGGCAGGACGTAAATAAATGAACATGTGAGTGGACACATTGCTGTGGTTAGCTGTAAGGAGGGCTCTGATAGTGTAAAGAAGAAGAAGATGATGTCTGTAGACACTGAGAGTCAGGGCGAGGTACTATTGTCTTCAGTTTCACGGTGTTTTTTTCCCAGTGAGTGCAAAAGTAGTGGATTCTTTATGACGTGTTCCATACATGTTATTGTGCTTTGTTCATATTTACCCTCCATCAGACTTCCCTGTCCCTCTTTCCCCTCTTGGCCTACCCATTCTTCCATATGCCCATATCTACATAGAATATAGGATATACACATACATGACATATACATGATGTGTGTATATGTTACACATATTCACATGTGTATATACACACATGTGTGTGCACACATAGGTATATACATAATGCCACATATTTATATGTGTATGCCCTATATATGCCATATATGTATACACACGGATATATACACATATGCACCACTTGAATCTATGGCACACACGTGGTAGACTATGTGACATCTGTACTTTCCCTTACGGCTCTCTCTCGACTCACCTCTCTCTATTCTCCTTCTTCCCCCACGAACCCTCACGTCTATCTATAGCTATGGATATAAACCTAGATTCCCACTATGAGAGAAAACATATATTTCGTGTGATGCTGCTACAAATATTCTTGAGGCGCTGGAACCAGAGCAAGGCTCTGAAGTCGGAAGCAATATCCTGTGTAACTATGGAGTCCAAAATGGATCAGTGTCAAGTTCCACGGCAGGCAGATGGGGCGGTGGTTGCTAACGGGGACATCCATACCCGGTTTTATTGTGACCAGTGAGAACATAGGCACAGGTGGCTGACAGGAGGCCCGGAGTTAGATTCTGTAGCATCTTGAAGGCACAGTGGGATGTTGGGATGGTGGATGACGGTGACTTCTGAGAAGGTTGCCAGCAGAAGGTGGGTTGTGTATTTTCAAAGGTTCTTTTCTACCTCAGTGTGGAGACCACTCGGGAGGAGGCAAGAAGAACAGCCAGAAGTTGGGCTGGAGGAAGGGGGCAGTAGAATCATGTGGGGCGAGAGATAACGGTGTCTTCGGTCAGACTACGCATGAGGAGCTGGTAATGGGGGAGCGGGGGAGTGGGGATCAGAGTTGAGGGGAGAACTTAAGGGCTGAGCCTGTTGGATGCTGAAAGATGGGCTCTGCGGTGAGGAAGGGACTTGGTTAAAGATGCTGAACAGCCAAGTGGTCCCACAGGGGAGAGGGGGAGGGCGGTGGGAGAAGAGTTGGGGGGAATTAGATGTTTGATTTTAAGTTTAAGATCTCGGTTGGAGTTTGCTTTGAGTTTTATTGATGTGAAGAGAAACCATGACTGTGGCAAATCTTATAAGGGGAAATATTTAAGTGGGGCTGGCTTACTGTTTCAGAGATTTAGTCCATTATTGTCATGGAGGCAGACATGTTGCTGGAGAAGGAACCTGAGGGTCGTACATCTGGATTGGAAGGCAGCAGGAAGAGAACCTCTGAAACCTCAAGCTCTCCCTCAGTGACACACTTCCTCCAAGTGTGTCACGTAAGGCCACACCTACTCCAACAAGACCACATATCTAAATCCTTTCAAATAATGCTACTCCCTATGAGCATATGGGGGTCATTTTCATTCAAATGACCACAGAGTCCAAAGTGGTGATCTTAATCCTACAGTGAGATACATACATGCTGAGGCCAGAGGATGGATTGAAAATGCAGATGTTTTACAATCTTCAGCATGTAGATGCTCTTGAGGGCCATGGGACTACATGGGAAAATGACTACATGATGGAGAGAGAGAGAGAGAGAGAGAGAGAGAGACAGACCTTGAGCTCCAATGGGGGGACTGTGGCAGCATAATTTTAACATTTGTTTGAGAGGAAGATTGGCTGAACCAATATTTTTCTGTGAAGTGTGTGTGTGTGTGTGTGTGTGTGTGTGTGTGTGTGTGTGTACATGTGTACGTGTGTACATATGTGTATGTGGAGGCCAGAGGTGTATGCTAATGTCTTCTCCAGATACTGCCCACCTTGTTTTTTGAGACAGGTTCTTTCACCGAACCTGGAGCTTATCAATCCGTCTAGATTGGCTCACCAGCAAGACACAGTCATGGTTTCTCTTCACATCAATAAAACCCAAAGCAAACTCCAACCGAGATCTTAAACTTAAAATCAAACATCTAATTCCCCCCAACTCTTCCCCTGTCTCTGTCACCCCAGCGCTGGGATGATAGGTATCTTGGTGCTTGTGTGGTAATAGCTTTACTCACTGAGCCCTGCACCCCCCACCCCCCAGGTCAGACGTGTATTCTTGAGGGTGAGAGTCTTGGTAAGAGGGTGCCTGCAGAATCCATCTAGAGAGGGGTGGAGGTGAGCTCGGAGTCTTGAAAAGAATGCCCTACAGCTCTGGGAAACAAGATGGAGATGGAGGCAGGAGGCAGAGGAAAAGAGGTCAGGCCAGAAAGGAGAGAGCCTGGGTGACTGACGTCCAAGCGGATATTCAAAATAAGCCCAGGGTGGTTGTTCTTGGTGAGCAGGTGATAACTTCCGGTTGATTTCCCGAGGCCAGGAGCTGCTGCCGCTTTCAGCAGTCAGGCCCCCCCCCCCCCCCCCCCCCCCCCCCCCCCCCCCCCCCCCCCCCCCCCCCGCCATCTTCCCAGACGCTGCTGACTCGGTGCCTGAACTGGCCGGGGTAATTTGAATCGCACATGACACTGCCCACTGCTGAGAGCGCACCCAATTATTTCGGAACCATGAAATTTAGAAGAAAGCTTTCGAGGCAGGCACTTAGTGCAAGGGTCTGGGTAAATGCCCAAATCTAAGAGCTCCTAGGTGGATCTTCTCTTCCTCCTTCCCTCCTCTTTTCCTGCCTGTGTGCGTGCATCCAGCCACCATCATAGCTCCACTCATTTAGAGCCAGTAACTAGGAAGATGCTCTTGCCCTGGGGTAGGAGCTGGACTTGGTGTCACGAACATAAAAGTTTAAGATGGGAAGTAGGGGAAAGAATTTCTCAGGTCTGCTGTAGCTAGGTGGTAACCTTTTAGTCGGAAATTCTCCAAAACCAGTCAGAGCATGAGTCTGTCACATTGTAATTATTTGAGGACATTTTAAAAAATAAGTATCTTTAGTCCACTTCAGAGCTGAACTCTTGCAAGGAGTGTATTTTGAAAAGGTCCTCAGGTAATTCTGATGTTCAGGCCAATTTGGGAATTCAGCTGTAATATTCAAGGGGACGTAGGGCCCCTGGTGCAAAATGGTGTCACTTTTCACAATTGCATCTTCTGGTTTTGTTAAAATGAAATGAGGTCGCCTGGGGGGAATCCTCCCCACACAGGGGTACTCCCTGGTGAGTCTTCTGACATTATCTGTCAAGTCAAAGGCATCCTCAGCTCCACACCCATTGCAGTATCACTTCCAGGTAGGAGGTGCAGAGTCCTGGCTTCTCCAGAAGCAGAAGCCCCCGGGTGATGGACAGTCTCGCCAATGTCAGCTGGGAGGAGGGGCGTGACCCTGGTGCAGCTGGCCCCAGGGTAGTCACACCTGTGAGAATACTGCCACTCTTCTGAAGCACAGTCCTGCCTGGAGTTGTGACCTGGGCTGCTCTGTTTATGGGTAACTTGAGTGTCCATTCCACAGGACAGCGACCCAAGTTGAGAAAGCAGCTGCAGTAGAGAAATAGAGGCCATGAGTGTGCAAGATTGTTCTAGAAATCAACCTCTCCTCTTTGTTTGGTAGGTGGGCACACCTATGGTGGTATTTTATTTGTACTGAAATGTGATTTTAATTGTATGTTAATAAATAAAGTTGCCCGAGGGTCAGAGCTATTAGAGCCATAGCAAGAGCGTGGCGGTGGTGGCGCACACCTTTAATCCCAGCACTTGGTAGACAGAGCTAGGTAGATCTCTGTGTGTTCAAGGATACAGCCAGCATTGGAGACACATGCCTTTAATCTCAATACCAACCATAGAAGACCTGGAAGTCTCTACAGACAGGCAGTGACGAGGCAGTCATGTGTTTGGGTTTACAACCAATGAGAAGGCAGAACAGAAAGACTATATAAAGACATACACACAGGAAGTAGGTCTCTTTTGGAGAGCTCTCTTGGCTGAAGTAGGAAGGGTAAGGCTCTTAGTTCTGACCTCTTGGCTTTCTTCTCTGAATTGGCTCTGTGTTTCTTATTTAATAAGACAGTTGGTTACATCTACACACACACACCCTTCCTTCCAGCACAGAGAGAGTCTCTACAGACATCATGGATGCTGCAGGTCTCAGAACCCTGCCTTCCATCACCCCAGAGCTGGAGCTGATTTGAGGATAGAGAGAGTCCCTGCATCTCACTCCTTGAATTTGAATGTGCACAAGACTCTTCTAGACACCTCAGGTTTGTTGTGTGACAGATGTTTCCTGGGGATACTTAATACACACACACACACACACACACACACACACACACACTCACTCACTCACCCACACACATACACACAGACACAGACATACAGAGACAGATAGACAGAAAAACAGACACAGATAGACAGAGAGAGAGAGAGAGAGAGAGAGAGAGAGAGAGAGAGAGAGAGAGAGAAAGAGAGAGAGAGAGAGAGAGAGAGAGAGAGGCAGACACAGACAGACAGACAGACAGACATACATGGAGAGAGAGACAGACACAGAGGGAGAGAAAGACAGACAGACACAGACAGACAGACAGACATGCAGACAGACAGACAGACAGACAGAACACACACACACACACATACACACACACACACACACACACACACACACACACACACACACACACACACAGTTTCCCCAGGAAGGAAACCCACAGCAGATATACAAGTAATGGTTGTACCAATGCCCAACTTGATGAACCAGTGAGTTTCTATTGGGGTTTCTAACAGGAGTGTGGGTAAGGGGTTACTCACATGGATGATTTAAAAGCGGCTGCATCATTGGGAAGCCCAGCCAAACCTGGGTGACTCACAAAGCTGCATCCCTGGACCTCTCTGCATATCATGCAGGCAGCTATACAGGTCCATGGGATCTCCTCTCTGGGACTCAGCTGGTCAGAGTCTCTGTCCACAGCCTCTGTTCACTGCTTCCGTAAAGCTGCTGAGGGTCCTTCCAGAATTCTGCAAGCTTCCACTTTACCAGACGTGTGACAGTCGTGTTTACTTCCTGAGTCTCAATTCAGAGGAAATTGCTCTACAGCAAAGTTCAAATTCAGCAGGCTTGGGGTGGGGCCAAGACTGGGCATTCTCAAGCCGCTCCTAGTAATAGTGAAACTGGCACACAGTTTAATCAGAAGATTTGAACTCCACTAACATATTGTTGAAGAGAACAAGAAGTATTTCCTCCCACCCATGATGAATTAAACCAGACTCTCTGGCGGTAGGAACCCTGCCATGATTCACACTACAGTCAATGCCGAGACGTGCTGACTTAAGAAATCACTTTCCCTGCCTCCCTCCATCCCTGCCTCCTTTTCCTACCCTTCTCTCTCATTCTTTTCTTCCTTCATCTTTTTGAGACACTGTCCTGATCCAGCGCTTACAGCTGGACTGATGAAGAGCTCTGTGCCCCAATGTCCCAGTCACGGAAAAGCTGTTGGGGAGGGTGAGCTCCTGAAACAGATCTCTCTACTTGGGAAAGCTTCCTGAGGGTGGAGCCTGTCTCCTGCCTGCTGTGACTGGGCTGCCTACTCTTGTATCTTTCCCCATTCCTCTCTTTCACAGGAGTTCTGATTTTCCCATTTCTCGTGTGAAAATGGAGATGGCCATCGAGGACACTCCTGTGTGTGGTCCACCTCCATCCCCTCCAGTTATGAAGCCTGATGAACGGAAATGCAGTGAGAATTCAATGGGAAGTCTCCTTTAGCAGTTGGGACTCTGGGCAGTAAGACAGAAAAACTTAATACAGAGAAATCCATACTGTGTGGGTATGTTTCTTTTATTTGTTCATACAACTAAAACACTGATAATTTCAACTGGATTGATAGGTTGAGTTGACATTCCCTGAATTCTCATCTCCTTGCGGACATCTCTCTTATGTAAGAAAACCGTCAACATCCTGGATTTTTCCAGTAACCCCAGGAAGAGGGGAAGGAAATATTCTCTCTTAATGGCACTTCCTCAAATTTCAGTGAATGGACTCTGGTTCTTAGTGATTCGTATACATCAGTCAGTAAGACCAGCATCACAACGTGAACACCCTATTGGCTGCTCTGGGACCCATCCTAGTCTTAGAAACAGGACTTGGATGGGGCCCACCTCAACCAGAAGAGGGAGGCCCAGATGCTGCACAGCCTCATGAAACCCTACTGCGCACATCCAAGGCCATCTATCAAGCCTTGTCCAACCCAGCACACCCTTGTTCCAGTATCTGTTCCTGGGGTGTTGCTATGCAACAAGCCCCTGATAATGTTGCTGCCTGGGATGGAGGGGCTGTGAAGAACAGGAAGAGGTTATGCATGGACTTACATTCTTTCTTTGCAAGCCCAAGAGTCCACAGTCAATCTTGAAAGGGAATTAGTTCGCCTGTCGGGCAAGAAGCCAAGGGAGGAGGCAGAAGTGCAGAGAGCCCGATTCCTGGTAAATCCCCCCCCCCCCCCCCGGAATTCTAGAACAGACCTCTTCATTTCCACAGTGACATCTTATCCACAGGCATTGGGGGTGGGGAGAAGCCCCGTGATGCTTTTGAAAGGTTGCCAGTTCAGATTGTGCCGCTGTCTGCCGATAGCTTCCCGCCACACTCTTAGGTTCAACTCTCCACTCACAGTTGGATGATCTCACTCCTGCTCCAGCCCTCCAGACTCTGTGGCATTCTCTGTCTTAATCAAAATGCTCTCACCCACCTGCTGCCTTCTCTGTCTGAGGCCTTCGGTCCTCCCGGGAGTCCTCCTCCTCCCCACTCCCCCTGAGTTCTCGATACTGCCTCAGTCTTTTGAATTCATTCTTGGTGGTTACAAGGGAAGTCAGGACCTTGTACACGCTAGGCAAGTGTCTTGCCACGGATGTATATCTCGCTCCTTCCTTTGTGTGAATATTTGTGTGGGGTGCAGGTGTGTCTGTGTGTGTTTACAGGGTGACATGTGTGTGGGCACATGGATGTGTAGAGACCAGATGTGGACACGGAGTGTCGATCTCCCCAAGTCCTTCACTTGAACCCAGCACCTGACAATTCATCTAGTCTAGGTAGCAAGCTCGCTCTGGGGATCCCTGATCTTGCCTCCTGAGTGCTAGGATTAGAGGTAGCCCACCCCGCTAAACCACCACTGACACTGTTTCAGGTGATCAGAATGCCGGTCTCTTGCTTGGACATCAAACTCTTTACCTAATGAACCATCGGCCCAGTCTCCTTTATCCCACAGCCATTTTTTTTTTTTTTTTTTGAGAAAGAGTCCCATAAAGTTGACCCACTGGTATTGACCTTACGATCCTCCTGCCTCAGCTTCCTGCTTGGGGGAATGGCAAGACTGTGCCACAGGTTCAGCTCTGCCTCACCCTTCCCTGTTGGTTACTAAACTCTCAGTCATCCCGCTGCCTTCTGGCTGGTGAGAGCCTTCCTGGACACCCATTGCAACCATAACACCTTGCTTCCCATGATAGCTCTGGGGTCACTGGGTCCTCTGCATTTACTGCATGACTGATCCCTTTCCCACTGTCCCTGCTCAACTCTCCACTCCAGGAGGATGAGAATGCTGTCTGTTTTGGTTCCCCAGGGTCATCACTGCTTAGCGTGATGGTGACAAAGAGTGGGAGCTCTCTAAATCATTGCCTAGTGGATGAGCCCACCAACCCCGTCTCCTGGATCAAGCACTCACAAACCAACTGGGAAATCTTATGAAAAGTGCAGGCTTTCAGAATCCTCTGCTTGAGTCTTAAGAGTCAAGACACCCAGGGTGCTCCTGAAGAAACTTCTGGGAAATTTAGAAAAGGGTTGAGTCCTCAAAGAGGATTGGGGGCAGCGGTGGGTAACTGATGTTTGAAGGCAGTTTTTAGTGAATCACGCAAGACCGGAGCGAAACATGACAAGACGGTACCATGAATTAAGCAGTGGAAGATGGGAGACATTTGTTCCCAGAATGCAACGCAATGATACTGTGAACTCAGAATGGCACCAGATGGACTCCATTCAGCTATCACCCACTGCGGTGCTACATACCTGCTTCTCTCCTTACTCTTGAGGATAACCGGCTGGTTTCCGTACGCCATCAGAGAATGGCTTATTCCTGGAACACTTACCCACGAGTCCATCACATTTTGGGCCCAGACGCTGAGCTCAGTGTCTAGCACAGCTGCTGCCACACTGGTGAGAACATCCCCAACCCTTTCCCCGGCATCTGATGTCATAGGTTCGAGGACTTCTGCCATACCATAATTCCTTGTGTAGCATGATGGATGGCTGAAAGTCTACCAGGTACCTCTGCTGACAGTGGCCTGAATTAGTTTGTTCACTCTGGGCATGCTCTGTTTGACAACCCTTTCACTTTGCCAGGTGTGATCGTGCCAGTTATTAACTTGACAGGGTCTAGAAACGTCTTGGTGATAGTCCTCTGGACATGCCTGTGTGTGTGTGTGTGTGTGTGTGTGTGTGTGTGTGTGTGTGTGTGTATCTTGATTATATTAATTCCTGGGGAAGACTCATTTTAATTGTAGCTGGGATCATCCCGTGGTTAAGAGACCCTGAACCGCATTGACGGGAGAAGGCAAGCTGAGCACTAGCATGCATACTTGCCTTGTTTTCTTCTGATTGTGGATGTCATGTGACCAGCTGCTTCCAGCTCCTGCAGCCTTGATGTCTGTGCCAGGAGAGACTCCATTACCCGCCCCCCCCCCCCCCCCCGAAAAGCACTACAAGACAGAGTGATTTGGGATTCCCATCTCATACCCACCTGTCTCCTGGAATCTAGATGGACATCTGGACAGAGCCATCTAATTAAAGTTTATGTCAGCATTGGCGTAGGACCTCCACATTGCTGGAGTGGTGTGGGATGCCAGCAAGAGGGGCTTACTCACAAAGACCTGGGAGGAAAGAGCCTTCCCAAATTCTGAAACAGAGTCTGGAGTGAGGTTCCAGGACCGGAGCTAACATGGAAGCTGCTGCTGAGGTCTTCAGCCCCACTGAGCCCCACTGTCCTGCCTTCATCTGCAGAGGAGGAGGGCATAGGCTTGTTCAGATGGTGTGTAAATGAGGGTCTCAAACCACCCCTACCTCTACCTTATGATTGTCTGACCATCTGGCTTTTTATTCTTTTCTCTACATCCTTCAATGATAGAGTTAGAAGGAAGGGTGCAAAAAGTGACCCACGTCACACATTAACATGATCAGATTACCTACCCACCCTGGTCCTGCCTTGAGAAGTGAAGCAGTCAGCTTGTCTACACGCCTGGGCCTTCCTTGTTGTCTTCAACCAGTCATTCCTAAGGTCTCCATTCTTAACCTGTAAATTGAGGGTAAATCCAGAGGTTTCCTCGGGTGGTCATTGTGACTGTAAAGAATCCTGCATGTTACCACACAAGCAATCAGTGCCTAGTTGCTGTCAAGGACTCTGAGTCTCAAATGCCCCCCCCCCCCCACCCCAACATGGTTGGCAGAGCATCCATCTCTCCTAAGAACCTCATTTCCCACATGGTTTGACAGCTCTGGGATTTGGATCTGGCAAGGTCCTTTCCTACAAGTGCTATCCTATCACTTTGCACAGGACATCATTTGACTCTGGCTTCTTTCCTGAGCATCCATTCCTTGGGGACAGGGAATGCTTGTTAGTAATTGTGTTTTTTCAGTACTTTGGACAGCGACAGCCTAGCCACCACTAACCATATTTCTACTTAAAAGGGCACAAAAGTCTTCAGGAATGCAGCTGGGGAAATGACTCAGTGCCCTGCAAGCCTGAGGACCGAAGTTCAGATTTCCAGCACCCACATAAAAGCAAGGTGCAGGGCGTGGACCTGCAACCCCAGTACTGGAGACAAAGATTGATGGATCCTGGGGCCCTGCTAGCTGGCGAGCTCAGCTGAAAATAGCAAACTTCAGGGTCAGTGAGACTACTGTCTCAGCAAAAATTAGGGTGGAAGTTAAAGAGAAAGATGCCCAATTCTCTGGCTTCTGCAATGCCTGCCCCAATACATACATGAATACACCACATGCACACCACATGCATTGCACAAGTGCGCACGTGCGTGCGCACACACACAATAGATGATAGATGATAGATAGATAGATAGATAGATAGATAGATAGACAGACAGACAGATAGATAGACAGGGATCTTAAGACATTGTTTACCACAGCTTTGTAGACCACAATCAATAGTGGTAAATGTATTTTACATTAAAAACTGGTGATGCATGATGCGTGTTCATGCACAGTGGGAGATAGATGTTTATATTTGATACTTGTTTTTCATCCCACTACACACAATGAATGCAGTCTTTAAGTCTCCCCCTTCCTTTCTCCCACTCCCTCTCTCTCCTTCTCTATTAGTTATTTTCCTTGTTGCTATGGCCTAATCCTTGACAAGAAGCGAATTAAGGGAGCAAGCGTTGACTGTGGCTCACAGTTCAGGGGGATACAGGCCCACCATGGTGGGGAAGGCATGGTGGCATAAGTGAGAGGCAGCTGGCCATGTTGAGTTCACAGTCAGGAAGCAGACAGAAGACAGGGAATGGGGCTGGGCTAGGAAACCTCAAGGTGTGGCATCCATCTAAGGCTTTCTCAGTGGAGTCATCGTCCATGATGTTAGCATACTCATTAGGTAGTCACTTCTGAACACTACTCAGTTGAGGGCCAGACCTCTAACATCCAGGTCTTTGAGAATGTTTTCATCTCTAAACCATGATATTAGCAGTTTAAGAATCCTAAATAGATTGTAAATGATGAGACAAATAGCCTTTATTTTAATTAATAAAAATCATGCATGAACCTGTAGCTCCTGAAGTGAAGTACTCTTAAGAAGAAGGAGTCTTAGAATATGTTCTCGCCATATGGACTTGGCCAGGGGAGCCAGTTTGCCCGGAGGACTGTCCATTTCTGGATCCTGGACTCATCAACACACAGTTGAACTAACATCTGCTGAACTGGACTGTGACTGAGAAAGTGCTCAGAGGAAACACTGTCATTTCCTCTTTCCTCTGTGGCTTCAAACTCTCCTCTTGTCCCCGCAGATGAAGCCCGTTCACTGCAGTCCTGATGCCTTCCCTGACACTGCGGGTCTCGTAAAGCCGATAATAGCACTTCTTGTACCTCATGATCTAGGAGGGGGGGGGCGGCATGCAGAAATATGTGTATCTTACATTGCAATGAGACCCACTCATCAGGTACCTGTTACTCCTCTACCGTCGCTGCTTCCAACCCAAGCACGTTGTATTTAACTAGCTAGTACCAACCTCAGCACAATAACAAGTCATCATTTACATCATCTCTCTCTCTGCATGTATTACAGCAAAGATAAACATCAGAGATGTTCCTATTGATTAATGCCTTTGTTTAATTTCTGTTGTTGGGATAAAATACCATGAGAGACAGCAATCCAGGGGAGAAAAAAAGATTTATTTCAGCTCATGGTTCCAGGTCATCATTCACCATTGTGAAGAGATCAAGGCTGGAACTTCAAACGGATGGTCACACCCCGTCCACATTCACGAGCAGAGAGAAATGAATGCATATGCGCATGCCTTCTTGCTTGTGCTCAGCTCGGCTTCTCTGCTCTTACTTCATGGCCCTTTGCCTTGGGAATGCTGCCACCCACACTGGGCTGAGTCCTTCCCACATCAATTAGCCTAACTAAGACAACCCTGAACAAACAAGTCCGTAGGCCAACCCAGTGTAGGCAATCCCCCACTAAGACTCTCTTCCCAGCGGAGTATCAAGTTGAAAAAAATGAAGTTAACCACCACACTGTGTAAGTTTCCAATGAACTTTGCACCCTGATCTTTGATCTTTCTTGGTAACAGTGGTTAGTCATAAGAGGACCAGAGCGGAGAGAAATAGTCCAGAGACAAACATCAGAGACCAGGGAGACGACATCTCCGTGAGTCAAGGGCTTTTGTGACCTGAGTTCAATTCCCCAGCACTCATGAAAAAGCCAGTTGTGGCCACACATACCTGAAACCCCAGGGATGAGGCTGAGGGGGCGGGGCAGAAGAAGCACGAGGACTCACAGACGACCCAGTTTAGCTGAAGCAACAAGCTTCGGGTTCAATGAGAGACTCTCAAAACACGTGGACAGCAATACAGAAAGACACTTGCCATTGACCTCTGACCCCTGCCCCCATTTCAAGAAAAGAAAGATGACCTGTAGCCAAGCCCCAGGAGCTCCTTGTAGATTCCACCTCCCCCTTCCATGTGGTAAACCACCTTGTCTAATGTTGACATTGCTTTATTGTTTTTCTTTAGAGGAGACATAGAGGCTGTGTTTGCATTCCTACAAATAGGGTTCAAGCGCATCTGCTTTTGAACTTGGTGTGAATGAGTGTTTTATTTCAGCTCTTGCCGTTCTCTCTCCTGGCATTAAATTTGATTCCTCTGTGTTTCTGCGGGTAACACGGGGCCATTCATTATCTTTGCCATATAATTTATTGTGTGTTTATCTGTTCTTGTGTTGATAGACACTGTCATAATTCATTACATGTTAAGGTGACTGCTGGCATTTCCTATTATAGATAATGGTAGGATAAATATCTCTGCAGATATCCGTAGCCATTTGCTCAGGACAAACTCATAGATGTAGGGTCCGGGGATTGAAGACTATGGCCGTGTTTTAAGGCTCCTTCAGAAGAGCTGCCCTCATTGGCCCTCCTCCTTCCTTTTGCCTGTGTTCTTGCACACTCGTCAGGGTTGGCTTAGTTTCATTTTCTAATCATGCCAGTTTGGCAGGAAGAGCCAGATGCCCTCTCCAGGCTATGCAGTCTCCATTTTCTTTGAGCACAATTGAGGCTGGGAATCCTGCCATTGTGTTTATTAACTACCTGTTTGTATTCTTTTTTGTATTAGCTTTTTATGTCTCTTTTTTTTTTTGCCTCTTCAAAAGAAAAGTGTGTGTGTGTGTGTGTGTGTGTGTGTGTGCTCGTGCATGTGTGCTTTAATAACAGTCCATCTTAGGGCTCAGCCCAGGTGAAGTATCATACTTTAAGCTGAAACCCTTGGGAAGTACAGGGTGGATGGGGGAGGAGGAGGGAAACTTCTGAGAGACTCACAGGCCTCGAGTAGGTCTGCCAGGCAGAGAGTAATTTGGAAGTGTATTGTTCAAAAACCAAAGGGGATGGATGTGCATTCAGCCCCCATGCTGGGGAGAAAAATACTCCTTCTTCTGGGGTCTTTTCAGAACAAGGGCTCCTGCCCTAATTGAATCTTCCTTCTACCTGCTTTGTGCCCACACAGCACCCATCATGCTTGAGCTGCAGGGCAGGCGATGCTGTGGAAAGGACAGGATGTGTGGAGCTGGGCTTCCAGCTTAGGCTGGGAATCATGAGCATCCCACACTGGCTAGTTCTCTTCCACTTACTCTTGCTGCCCTCAGTCTTCCATCCAGGAATGTCTGTTGAGCCCCCTTCCTCCATGTACTGGGCATGAGGTCTCCTGCCCTGCTCTACACGGTTCTCATCTCTGCATCTGGTGACTCCTCCCTCTTGGTTACTTATTTTACAAAAGCTCGCATTTCCCCTGACTCTTCTACCAATGTGTCATTCATAGTTCACCTACCTGCCAAGTATTTCAGGGCTTCTATCAACAGATGTGTGCATGATCTTTAAGACAACCCAAACGTCCATCAGCAGGTAAAACAGATAAGCAAACTGGCATGTCCATACAGTGGAATAGTACTGAGGGACAGGTAGGGAAGAACTGATGGTACCTGAATCAGTACACTGAATCTCGGCACAGTTTTACTGGGTGAAAGACATCAGATATGAAAGATCACTTACTAGATCATTTATAGAAAATGCTGGAAAAATCTATTCTAATCTGTATTGACAGAAAATCCACCAGTAGGTCCTGGAGAGATGGCTCAGCAGACATGCATGTGGTACATAGGCGTACATGCAGGCAAAGCACTCAGACACACAAATTTTTAAATATTAAGACCACCAGCAGTTGATTGAGGGATGGAGGGAGGCCAAGCGCACATAAGGATTTGGGGAGAGGGTTGGCAGGTTTATTACGCCCATAGTGGTGATGTTGGCACAAGTGTGTACACCTACCAGACCATGTCAAGTCACACTCTCAGCACACATACCTTGTCGTGTGCCAGTTCTAACTCAATAAAGCTGCTTTGGAGACGTTCATCATCTGACCACCGTCCCACCTTCCTACTGCTATGACTTTATCCAAACCACCATTACCTAGACCTGCTTAGTTGAAATATCCTGTGCCGTGCCCCCATAACCCAACACTGCTTCCCTTCTTTCTTCTTTGTGTGTGTTTTGGGGTGCACATGTGAGGGGGTGAGTGTGTGAGCAGGTGGAAACCAGAGGACAATTTCTAATGCAATGGCCTCAACCTTCCTAACACTGTGACCCTTTCATACAGTTCCTCACGTTGTGGTGACCCCCCCCAACCATAAAATTACTTTTGTTGCTACTTCATAACTGCAATTCTGCTAGTTATGAATCATGATATAAATATTGTGCTTTCCTATGGTCTTTGGGGTTGTGACCCACAGGTTGGGAAACACTGCTCTAGTGTCTTTTGCACTTTCATTTTAAATTTTAGTTTGTGCGTGTGTGTGTGTGTGTGTGTGTGTGTGTGTGTGTGTGTGTACATGTAGATGCAAGCCCTCTCTGAGGCCAAAACATAGCCAGATCTCCTGGCACTGGAGTTATAGGGAGTTGTGAGACACACAGTAAGGGTGCTGGGTCCTCTACAAGAGCAGTATGCTTTCTTAAGCTCTGAACTGTCTCTCCAGGTTAGATTCTCATCCATGTTTAAGACAGGGTTTCTTATTGGCTCAGTACTCACCTCGTTGGGTGGACTCTTTGGCCAACAATCCTTAGGGATCCATCCATCTGCCTTTCTCTCTCCAAGTGTGCTCCGCCACACCTAGTTTTTATACATCTTGATTCTATATGTCCCCATGGATTCCGGGACTCAAACTCAGTCCTCATGATTGTAGAGCAAGTGCTTTACAGACTGAGATCTCTACCTTGTTTCTTCCCTCTCTTCCTAAACAGAACCCAGTGGTGCTTTTTAAAGAGAGTTGCAGGCACCTCAGTCCCATTTATGACCATCTAGTGCAGCGGTTCTCAACCTGTGGGTCACGACCCCCTGGCGGGGGTCAAATGACTCTTTCACCGGGGTCACCAAAGACCATCAGAAGACATGGATGTCTACATTATGATTCATAACAGTAGCAAAATTACAGTTGTGAAATAGCAACAAAAATAATGTGGTTGGGAGTCACTAACACGAAGAACTATTAAAGGGTTGCAGCATCAGGAAGGTTGAGGACCACTGGTCTAGCAGCTCCCCTCATCCTCCCACCCCACATATGTTCTTTTCAGTTTGATGCCCTTCCATGCTGTTCTCGCTGTACAGTAGCAGGACCACGTCTCCTCATTCTCGTATTCCCAATGTTCAGAGCAGCGTGTGTCACAGAGAGGCAGTTAAAGGACACCTGGAAGATGACTCAACACTGGAGCCAACCCAAGGAGCTCCCACACTGTGGGAGGAGTCATATGTAAATGCAGCTGAAACCTAAGGCAATGGTTTCTACTACTAAGGCAACTCTTCAGGTAAAATTATGGAAGCATCTCAGGGTGAAGGAAGGGTGACTACGTGGGAGACCATATCGGACATGAGGCCTAGAAGGCACCCAAGGTGCCACTGGGAAAAAAGTATTTCTTGCCTTTATAGAGTTTATTGGATGAATAGAAATAGTGGTATCCATTGTACCCATGGTAAAAAAAACTTTATCGTGGTGACAGGGAGTTCAGAAGTGGAGAGGGAGGTGAGGACCCAACCCAGCCCTGGGGAGGATCCAGACATGCTGACAAGGTGTCCTAAACTGGAACACTTCTGGCTTGGGACATGGCCACATCCTTCACCCACTCCCAGACTTACTCTCTCGGGGGAATGCTGCCTAGATACAGACAGTGGCCTTCTAAAACAAAGGGGTTAAAAACCAAGACTCGGGAGATACATGGCCATCCGATTCTTCACTGTGCTTGCTCCTATTTATAAAAATTCTACTCTACCGACATCCATGCAGTCTCACCATTGTCTCTCTGCACAACAGAATCACTGGAAAATCTGAGAAAATGTGTCTGGGTTTCACTGTGAGGCAGGCGAGCATAGAGAAAGTTTAGCAATCCAGGTTTTCACCTGGCTTGAGGTACATAATACCTCTTTATAGAAAAATATGTAGCAACTTGGAACTTCACCTGCATGGGGGCCGCACCATTTGACCTATAGCTCCTTAAAACTGCTTGTAACATCACTTTGAGTAATTTGCTTTTCATTTTAAAATGTCTTAGGACATATTGGGAAGCTACAGGCAGGGGGCTGATGCAGCCTGGACTGATTCTGGATTGCAGGTGCAGAAATGCAAGCTCTGTCCTCAAGATGAACTTTGAGGGAACTCTTCTATTTACTGTCTCACATATATGTGTGACCGGGCAGGTGTATGGTTAAATCAGGTTCATCATGGGAAGAGACATGAGCCGTTACAAAGGCTGATATAATCTAGGCTTGTCAATCAAAAGAGGAAACCACCCATGTGTCACCCCTTAGTAATCAATTCCTCTTCCTGTTGGATCCATGAAGAAAACCCCAAAAAGCAACCCAGGGCTCTTGAGTAAGTTCCACTTAGGAACAGTCTGCTGCTGTCTTTCAATGTATCTGGTCTGCGCTTTCATCTTGCTTCTGAATAAAATTCATTGACCTTTGCTCTCTGCATGTGCTTCCTCAACCCACTGAGCAAGACGCCAAGAACCTGGATCACCTAGTCCAGACAGAGACCATGAGTAAGTAACAGGCCCAGGCTGACTGCACCAAACTGTCTTCAGAGTCACTGAATTTGAGTATCCATACAAAAGTAACCATTCTGACAACTACTCACTATTCAGGAATTGCTTGACTAAGGACCACCGCACAATGAGTTTGAAAGTCATTGTACCTGTGCGTGAAAGCTGTGGGTGTGATTCCGAGGTCTGGAAGAGCTGTCTGTCTTGGAGTCCCATCAGTCATTCTTTCCTTCCTTCATTCCATTGCTGCCCCAGGGCCTTTGCACTCACCCTTCCCTCTGCCTGGGATGGTGTTTCTTGTGTGTGTGTGTGTGTGTGTGTGTGTGTGTGTGTGTGTGTGTGTGTGTGGCTTCCGTATTTCTTCTCATACTTGAAATCTCACTTGAATCATTACCTTGCCCCCAACCATCTATCTCCCCTCCCCCATTTAAAATAGTTTCAGATCTGTTCCTCCAATCTAGCTGCTTTTCCCCTTTTCACATCTCCTAATTTATTTTTTGTACAAACATTTTCATAGCTTAAAATACTCTTGTATAATTAATGCTGTGTCCCTAGCACTAAAGAAATGAATCATTTCACCAACAACTAAGAAAAGACTCCCATGAACCCCTTAGCACTATGCCCTCTGGTAAGGATTGGGTTGCAACTATAATTTACTTTTTATTTTATGTGTGTGCATGTTTTTCCAGAGTGTTTGTCTATGTACCCCATGTGTGCCGGGTGCCCCCTGAAGGCCAGAAGAGGGCACCAGATGCCCTGGAAATGGAGTTTACATTTGGTTACAGATGGTTGTGAGTGCTGTGGGTACTGGGTACCCAACCTGGGTCCATTGGAAGAGCAATAAGTGCTCTTAACAAACTGAGCCATCTTTCTAGTCCTGTAATTATAATTGGATAATTTTTAAACAATTTTAGTGTGTGTGGGGGTGTGTGTATGGTATGGTATGTGTGTGTGTGTGTTTGTGTGTATGGTGTGGGGTTTGTGTGTGTATGCATAGGTGTGTGGTGTGTGTATGTATGGTTGTAGGATGTGGGGTGTGTGTGTATGCATGTGTTTGTGTGTGTGTGTGTTGTGTATGGTGTGGTGTGTGTGTGTGGTATGTGTGTGTATGTGTGTGGTGGTGGTGGTGGTGGTGGTGGTGGTGGTGGTGGTGGTGGTGGTGGTGTGTGTGTATGTTTGTGTAGGTGTGTAGTGTGCACCATGGAGATCAGGGACATCTTAGGGGAAGCAGCGCTCTCTTTCATCATGTGGGTCCCAGGGATAGAACTCAGCAACAATCTCTTTAACAGCCACGGAGGCATCTTGATGGCCCACTGTTCACCCAACAACTGCAGTTATTAAGGACTGGATGATTGGGGGTGCTGCGTGGGGGAACGTGTGAGGTCTGTGATGAAGAGGTCTATCTCTGCAGTCCTGGGGGATGCTGGGAGGAGCTGAGGCTCCGTGTCCTTGTTTTATGACTCAGTTCCTGGTTCTCAGGAAGATGTTGTAGCATATTTATTGTTTTTATTTGGGGGCAATAACACAATACCACTAAAGTGAGTGTAAGCAGGAAAATGGAATTTATTGGAAAGATAAAAGGGTCCCAGAGAACCAGAAGGTAGGAAGGGGACCAACGCGAGATGGACTGTGAACTAAAGCTTAGAAAATGGCCGGGAGCCTGGCATTTTGCCTCCCGTCTCTCTGCTACTGAACCTCTTCTCTCTTGTTCAAATTGGTTTTCTCTGCTCCTTAGGCATCTGTGTACTCCCAACTCGGGCTTTTGACAGCCTCCCCCGACTCTAGGCAGCCTCAGGGACAGAACAGTGCCTGGATCCAACGAGGAACGCCTGACTGGCTGGAGCTCCTGTCAAACGTTCTCTCTGAGCCAATCAATTGCTGGGGCTAGGGTGGGGCGAATGGGACCAGAATCGGAACCTCCTGTGTCCTTGGTGGGAATGGGCGCGCGCGGTCTCCATGGTAGGAAATCATGGAAGTCTTGGCTCAGCATCTCCCCTGAGAGCAGAATTTGAGGGGATGATCTGCAGACTGGCGGTCTGATTGGGACAAGAACTCAGGGAACAGGAGAGCAGGATTTGAGACGCTGAGTTAGGGAGTGAGATAATGCCTGCCCATGGGTGGGCCGGGTTTTTGTTGTTTTTCTATTTGTGTGTGTGTATGTGTGTACGTGTGTACACGTGTGTGGATGCAGGTACATGTGGGGGCTGGTTACTTTTCACCTTATTCATTAAGGCGGGGGTCTTTCCAATCAAACTCAGAGCTTGTGGGAGGTTTGGTTACTCTCTCTAGCCCTCTTACTCTGTCTTTGCCTTCTGAAGTTGGGACAAAAGTCAGACCACCATGTCCACCAGCATTTATTTGGATCCTGGGTATCTGAACTCCAGTTCCAATGCATATACGGCAAGTGCTTTGACTACGGAACCCTCTCCCCAGCCCCATAGGTGTGTTATACTAAACTGACTGCTGATGTGAGCAATAGGGGGCCCACACGCAACCAAGGACCTCTGAAGATGATGTAGGAAGCACTTCAGAAACGCCCCCTTCAGCCCCTTTTACCCATGGATCAAGAGTTTCACTCAAGCCCTGTGCAGCCTCACCCAGGCACCAGCACCGCTCTTGCATCAAACCCTCGGAGAGCCAGAGGTGGCAGGCTGCTGGAGCAAGGTCAGCATGCACCTGCCGTAGCTGGGATTCACAATAGCAACAGTTGGAGCCAGAGAGGTGGACCACAGGCTTGTGCGTGGGCGTGAGAGGCTGTGCAGCGCTTACAGGCCGTCTAGCAAGGACAGCTTCCTGGATGGTGGAAACAATCCCTGTCTCCTGGATCTGTTCAATGCATGTTTCTGTATAAATAAATAGATGGGAAAAGTTCTCAGGGAAAGCAAGATTTTGTCTGTCTTCTACAAGAAGACCAAGTCTGAACACATGTAGTCAATGATAATGTGCTCCCAAGTGTTTTAATTTTAAAGTTTGTGTGTGTGTGTGTGTGTGTGTGTGTGTGTGTGTGTGCTCTGCAGGAGTTGGTTTCCCCCTTCCATTATATAGGTCCTGAGGATCGAACTCATGTCGGCAGGCTTAGCAGCAAGCACCTTCCCCGTGGGGAACTATACCGTCAGCCCCCAGACATTCTCTTACTGAGGGGTATTGATTTCATTGACAAGCCTGAGGCCCTTGGGAAGGTGGATGGTGTTCCCCCATTTGGGGCTGAAGAACAGATGTAGGGGTGCCGAGCACTTGACCAGATGCCCAATGTCGGTTCTTCTGACTGCTTCACCCATTTACAAGTTATGGGGCTGCTGTGAGGCCCCAAGCACAGACCTCTCCTCCGTTTCTGATCTCTCCTCTGGGGGTGATTTGGTGCAATGGATACAGACAGTGTTAAAATCCAAAGCAGTTTCTAATTTTGTTTCATTATAAAGGGAATGCAGCCCACAGGAGCCATCTTGCAGCCTTAACTAAATTTGCTCTTTCAAGCTACGGAGGGGTGAGATAAGAATCTAACGGAGACTCCATTTGGTAGAGGGTTGAGACTGGCTCAGCCCCGATAAACCTGCAGCTGAGCAATCAATAGAAACCCTTTCAGGACCTGCCATTACCCAACAAGGAAAAAAAATCATAAAATAAACAGCACCATGCCATCAAATCAGATTAAGTAGATAACGGGTTTTGCTGACTCCGGGGCCACGTTAGGGAAAGCAATGCAGGGAAAGAATTAGCCATTTAATGAGCCCCGCTCTCTCCTGCTTGTGTTTTACAAGTGCTGGCGTTCTGGCTGAAGAGGGGTGTAAAAAGGGAGAATGAATTTCCACTTGCAGACCGACCCGACCCTGCCCCGCTGTCTTGGGTCAGCTCTGCATTGCTCGTAGGAGGGTTTGTAAAAGGCGTAACTCCTCCAGCGTGGCAGACATTTGCTTCCCAGAAAGCCTCACCACGCGCTCTGAGGCTGGGACAGTGTTTTCAGCTGACCGTGAGCCTCAGTTTCCTTATCTGGGGTTGAGCTGCCTGTTCACTGAGGCCGGAGGGAGGTCATTCTGCAAGGAAAACTGTTGGGGTATCAGAAGAAGGGGTGGGTGTTAGGCAGGGAAGGAGGAGTTTAATTCTGTCATCCTGTCTTGACTCCACTGTTTCTGTAACCATCCAACATGCTCCCCTGAGGCCAAGGAGATGGTTCAGTTGGTAAAGTGTTGGTTGTCTGTCCTGGCTAGTTTTATGTCAACTTGACACGAGCTAGAGTCATCTGAAAGGAGGGAACCTCCATTGAGAAAATGCCTCCATAAGCTCCAGCTGTAGGGCATTTTCTTAATTAGTGGTTGACATGGGAGCGCCCAACTCATGATGGGTGGGGCCATCCCTGGGCTGGTGGTCCTGGGTTCTATAAGAAAGCAGGTTGAGCAAGCCATGGGGAACAAGCCAGTAAGCGACACCCTTCCACGGCCTCTGCATCAGCTCCTGCCTCCAGGTTCCTGCCCTGCTTGAGTTCCTGCCCTGACTTCCTTCGGTGATAAACTGTGATGGGGAGGCATAAGCCGAATAAACCCTTTCCTCCCCAAGTTGCTTTGGTCATGGTCTTTCATCACAGCAATAGAAACCCTAACTAGGAAACTGCCCAAGCATGAGGACCTGCATTTGGTACTATCTAGAACCCACAGAAAAAGTCAGGTGTTGGCTCACACTTGTAATCCCAGCGTTCAGGAGGCTCTTAGATGGATCCCTGAGGTTTTCTGGCTGCCAGCTTGGACTAATCAGCGAGATCCGGCTCCTAGTGGGAGACCCTGCCTCAGGAAATAAGGTGAGTGGTTCCTGAGGAATATCAACTGAGGTTGACCTCTGGCCTTTACACTCATGTGCCAGCATATGTGCAAGCATGGAGGTTAGTGCCAGTGTCTCCAGCATTATCTACTCCCTTGCTGACTAGAGACAGCTGGTGCTGAGGACGACCTGATGGAGTCCAGGAAACAAGGAGGTTTCCACCTGTTTTGTGTTCCCCTGGACTCTGCTTCCTGTCTAATCTCTGGACTTTATCTAGTGTCTAGACCACTGTGATGACCAGACCCTCTTGACTGTCCCCTCTTCACCTGGATCCCCTCCTGAGTCTTGTTAATAACGATATTTTAATTGTTGGCCTGACCTAGCTGGTCTTCAGATCATCCCTGCTCCTCAGAGGTCCTGAGGACCTGATTCTCTTGTCACCAACCAGAGCTGTGACAGGTGGCTGTGGCTGGATTCTAAGTAGAACTATCCCAGCAGCCCTTCACAAGGGAGTGCTGTGCACATCGTAAGCATTGTAAGTGCAACACTCTGCAATTTTGCAGTGTAAGACTCCATTGGCCATATGCCTCTCTGTAGTCCTTGGTGGCTGAGAAAGATAAGCCACTTATTAACTTTTTTTTCAAGTCACTGAAAGAGATTCTATGTGTGATTCGTCCTGAGATCGAGTTTTGACCAATTCTGATGTTTTTATAATGCAGAAGTCCTTCACTTACTGTGGTGGTTTTATAAACTTGGATAGCTTGAACTACACTTACCAGAATCCTCTCCCTTGTCTGTTTCCAAGGCCACATGGGAGATTTCTGTAGAGAACTGATATGAAGCAATAGACATTTTTGTTTTCTTTCTATGGTTCAGGTGAGGCATGTTTTGTGGTTCAAACATGCTGTTTCAGGTCATATCATCAACACGGAACCATCTTCCCATGAACCCCTCCCCCTCTTCAGCTTCTCATTGGAGGGTCAGGTGTGTATTTGGCTCCCTAGGGAAAGGTGCCAACCCTCCCCTCCCCCAGGACACTGGTATCATCAAAGTCAAATGTATAAGAACTGACCTGCTTCTAGCCTGTGACCTTGAAGCTACGAGGCCTTTTTCACTTGATGAACTTCTTCTCACCTCTTTCTTCCAAGGGCTCAGTTCCTAGCAGCGGGATATGAATGCGACACTCTGGAATTATGCAGTGTACAATCCTGTTGATTATATGCCCCACTGATAGTCTTTAGTGACTGAGATTGCCAGCAGACACTGAACCCAGGGCTGGGTACCAGGCAAAGTGCCTTTGCCCATCTTGCCTGTACAATACAAGTTGCCAAACTCCCAATATCAGATGACAGACACCAGAATCCACTTCATCAGCCTCACAACTGAGTAAGGTCACAGGCCCGGGACAAGTCTCCCATGTGGCACTAACATTTGCCATGGCTTCTTCTCCCAAACTCTGAATGCTACACTTTCCATGGGGAATATATTCCTGATAAATGCTGTGGTTGGGGGACCTATTCTGGACTGTACCAAATCAGAATCCAGTGAAATTAATGGTTGGTAGGTGGGAACCCAAACAAAGACTACAAATGAGCCTTCTCATCCATGAATTACAATGAAAATAACACTTCAAGTTCACACACACACACACACACACACACACACACACACACACACACTAGAGAGACAGAGAAAGAGGGAGAAAGGGAGAGACAGAGCTATGAATATATAAACAAAGCATCTCAGAGTCTCAGGAGTAAAGACTGGAATTAACCAGAGGCAGCTTTTCATCTGCTCACAGGGACTCACCGGAAACCAGGTGTTTTGGCTCTCAGAGTTAGTGCCTGCACTGAGCTAGCGTGAACTTGACCACACTCTCTCCTCAAACCCCCTCGCAACAATGGGCTTCACCTTTGTTTTCCTTCAGGATCAGTGACAAATGAAATGACCTGTTCTGGCCTCAGCTCAGAACCACAGTGCCTGTCTGTGATGAGAACGTGCTATAGAGTAGATAGGGGGAGGCATCCATTAGGGCAGTTTCCATTTTCTATGGTCATATTCATTTGAATATGCAAATAGATCCTAGTGAGTATCACTTGATTCCCAAGACAATGAGCCACCCTCCCAGGTAAGGATGCCAGTGACAGCTCCCCACGGGACTGACAAGATGACGGAGGTCCTGAAAGACGAAGTTATTTATCACCGCTCTCAACAATGTATTTATGGACAGGCACAGAGTAGGTGCTCACTAATCCTTTGGTTATTGTGGAAGGCTTTGGACTATGACAGTTTAAAGCACAGAATTAGGGTTGGTGACATGGGTGTCAAGTCCTAACTCTGCATTTCAGTGGATGGGTACGATGAGGTCAATAACTTAATCTCGGCATGCCTCCCTACAAAACGAGAGCAGAAACAGATCTTTTGTGTAGGTTGTTCAGAGGATTCAATGGAATTGTGAGCTGTGCACAATGATGGTGATGATGGTGATGGTAATGATGGTGATATTTGTGGGGGTAGTGATGATGATGATGATGGTAGTGAGAAATGATGGTGGTAATAATGGTGGTGGTGGTGGTCATGGAGGTGATATGATGGTGGTGGCAATGATTGTTATAATGATGATTGAGGTGGCCGTGATGATGTGTGAACTAGACAGGGACCTATGGGAGCCTCAGTCATTCCTCAGTCATGTGACCAGTGACAGTTCAATGGCCTCTCCATTCCCCAGTGGGCGAGCACAGACAGAGGGTTTCCAATGCTGTTTTAGTGGCTTGCTGACAATTGTTTCTTATTTAAGCCAGTGCTTCACTGATGCACTGTTGACCTCTGCACAGGGCCAGGAAAAACTATGGGCCACGGAGAAAAGAAAAAAAAAAGGCAGTGTTTTCCAGCCCAGGCATTCCCAGTTGGGGACCCAGCCATCATCTGCTCACTTGAATGGCTGGCCTCTGCCACGTTTGGAAGAAATTCTTCATCAGAACCAGTCTTTCCCAATGGCTCCCTCACTCCCATGTCCCTTTATTACTTCCATCAACCCTTCCCCCGCTGGCTCCATTTGACCTTTTTAATAAGCACTGCTCTTTGTGCAGGGCTGCTGGTGAGTTATGGCCATCCCGGCATCTCCCCGGGGCCGGCTGCCTCCCCAGCCCCTGGCCTCCCTGCAGCTTGTAAGGGAAAATTACATTTTAATCTACGTCCATTATTTCCACCCTCTGCCACCTGGGTTTTGGGGGAAAGGTGGTGTTTTTTTGTTTTGTTTTGTCTTGTTTTTTATTTTGTTTTGTTCTTCTCCCTCTTGTCTGTGACCTCTGCCTGTGACCTTATCTTTCTTGTACTTTTTTGCTCTGCTCTGTACCACAGCTCACCTGGGGAAACCACATGACCCCATCAGCAGCCTTCTTCACTCAGGTCATCATTCCCTGAGCACCTGTGTCATCAAAGCCCCAGAGGTCAGCAGAAGATGAGACCTGAGAGCCACTTGATAGTCCTTGAATGGAGCTGGGAAGCCTGAAACCTTCTGGGATTGCCGCAGACCACATGAGTTTACCCTGACACACTGCACCTGATGCGACTTTATGCTCTTCATGTGTTTGTTTTTACCCAAACAAAGTTCACTTGTCTGATACCTTCACATGTATCCAGAGATCTCCATGTTCAGAGCATTTCATCACCCTCAAAGGACCCCTGTTCTCATGGAACATTCCCTTCCAGAACTCCACTCCCAGCCCCCTCCAGCACCCATCTACTCTTTTTCTGCAAATTTGCCTGCTCCTGTCAGTCATGAGCTATCAAGGAAACACTATGTGGGCATTCATGTGTGCTCATCATACAGAATGATGCATTGCACGGTGACAACTCCATATGGCATATATAAAGTATCATGTACTTTGCTTGTATTTACCATCAACCCCCTTCTTTCTTGTGCCTCTCTCGCTGGGTCCCTTTCTCCCCCGCAAAATAATCCTATGAGTATATCTGGATTTTTTTGTTCATTTAACAAGGCAGTTTCAAGGCTCATCTATGTTGTGCCATGTATCAATGCTTCATACTTTTTCATGGTTGCATAATATTCAATTGCATGGAAATGCAATATTTTGGGTTACCCATCCATCCATTCATTGATGAGAACTTGGGTAGTTTATGTCTTTAGTTCTGACGTAATGCTGCTGTGAATATTTGTGCACGGACTTGTTCTGAACACGTATTTCCAGGTCTCTGTGCTATGTGCCAGCATAGACTGGCTGTGTCATGTAGGAGTTCCTCACTTAACTGATTGGGTGCTGGCAGCTGTGCCCCCTCACAGCCTTACCAGTCACATTTTCAGATTTCCTGTGGCTTCCTTGGCATCTGATGGTTTCCAGTTTGGGGGTTCTAGTCATCCTGGTGAGTTTGAAATCATGTGTGGTTTTGATTTGAATTTTCTTAGTGACCAACACTGTACATTTTTTCATGTGTATTATTTTTGGAGAAATGTCCATTTCCATGAATTTCCCCTATTTAAAATTAAATTATACATTTGGTTGTCATTGAATTATTATTTTTTTCTTTTAGAAACATTTTATTATATCTTCCAAGAGTTTTGTACAACATATTTTGATCATATTCATACCTCAATCCCTGACTTCTCCCAGGTCCACGCTCTTCTCTACCTATCCAATTTTGTGTCTTTTTTTTTTTAAATCCTTCAAGACCAACTAGTGCTGCTCAGACATATTGGGAGAGTGGTCTTCCACTGGACCACGGTCAACTTATCAAGTGCTATACATAGTGAACACTGTCCTTCCCTTTCACAGCACCTAAACACTCATCAGTAGCTCCCGGGCTAGGAATGGTATGGCGTGCCCAGCTCCCCTTTCTGTGCTGGGGTTTTGTCTGCTTTGACCTTGCACAGGTTTTGTGGAGTGCACGCTGTCACAACTGCCATGAGTGTCACTTGTGCAGCTACCCTGCTGTGTCCCGAGATGATGCTTCCTTACAGCCACCTACTACCTCTGCATGACAGACACTCTTTCCGACCCCTCTTCCTCAATGACCTTGGAGCCTTGGGAGGAGAGGGTACGGTATACCCGTTACATTTAGGGCTCAGCACTCTGCAGTCTCTTACTGTCCACACACTGGCCAGTTGTGAGTCTCCGTGTTTATCACCATCTGCTGGGAATAGAGGCTCCTCTAGTAAGGTTGAGGGACGCATTGATTCAGGGACATAATGAGAAGCCACTAGGAGCTGGTTTAATGTTATGTCCACTTAGCAAGATAATAATAGTAGATTCTCTTTTAGAGCCTATCTAGCCATGGGTTCTTGGGCCAATAATGATGCTCGATATGGTTTCGTCTTGTGGAGTGGAGCTTAAATCCAACCAGAAAGTGGTTGGTTAGTCCCATGATGCTCGTGCCACTATTACACCAGTGGCCATGACTTGCCAGGGCCAATTATTATTGTAGCTCACAGAGTTCACAGCCAGCCGTGGTTCATGATTACTCTTTTCCTCTAGCAGTGTGTGTGTGACACTTTCAATATCATGAAAACTAACTGGTACAGATGACGCTTCCAGGTCAGGACTCGCTTGATTCCTCCATGTGCTATAACTCAAATACAGAGAGTTGTCAGCAGTAGGATCCTACTGTTGGGTTCTGGAGGGTCACCAGGAGCAATGGCAACACCCTACGCTATTCGGGAATGTATGGGGCCATGCTGGACAACAACTCCAAGGAAGTATTTCTGGCACCGGGCTTTTCATTTGTTAGCCTCTGGTGTCTAGTATGGGCATTTTGTGATGCACGGGTCGAGAACCACTGTGTTAAAGAGGAAGGGTTAGACTATTTAGGAGCTGCCCTGAAGTATGAAGTGTTAGCTCCTCATTCTCCCGGGTACCATTTTCATTAAGGACACAACATTTTATAATAACTATAATACACAAATTGTCAAACTCCATTGCTTGGTGAGGTTTGGAATGAGATAAGAAATAAATATAAAATCAGAAAGCTCTGTGCTTTTCTTTTACCACTTTGGAATCCCGATTTAACCAGTTCAGCAGATGTGTTCAACTACAGAACCAGGAGAATGATGCTGAGCTGGGGACACCAATGACTCTGATGAACAGCCGGAGAAATGAGGTGTACTGGTTAAGCTTGGACTTGGTCCTATAAACATGTAACACCCTGAAGGCTCTAATGGACAAATGGAAGACTTTAATTTTATTATCCAGATATTTTTTTTCCCACTGTCTTAAATAAAGAGGAGTGACATTCAGAAGTGTCTCCTCCTAAATCATCGGAGAGAGATCCAATTACGTTGGCTGTCATTTGTATGATCTCTACTTAGGAGGATCTAATTTTATATAAATTAGTTACCTGTGTATGATAAATAAAAACCTCTCCCCCAATCAAACAAGTGATCGTTCTCCAGAAAGTTCGGTGACAGGGAAATTCAAGCCCCCGAGGCTTCGGCTGGTCTCTGTGAATCTGGGTTGTGTTATGTAATGATGTAATGTCACAGGTGCAAGTTCGAGAGTCCTGATAATTCGTCCTCTGCATTTTCAGCACAGCAGAGGTGACATCTAAACAAGGAAGCCGCCAGAGACCTTTTGTACACATAAAATTTTTGGTAATGAATGGTTTCTAATCAGTCTTATTTGTCACACCAGGAAATGTGTGAGTCCACTTCGGCAGACCCCTGGGCCATCGGTCACAATGAGTGTTGCTCTTGGAGAGATCCAGTTCCCAGATGCAGCCCTACGGAAGGCACAGATGGGTCAAGTGGTTTCATCAGGCTTCCTTGATGGAAGTCAATAGAAAGCTGTCCCAGCTGAGTCAGGCTAATTATAGTGTTGCTGTGCCTAGCAGAAAGGTCCCATGGGAACCTAGAGAAAACAGAACAGCAGGCCTTAGTGAGAGCAGGGAAGAGGACCAGGAGCCACAGGGCTGTAATGATCCATGCAGCTTCTTCTTGCTGACTGGGTAGCTGTAGCTGGAGGGGCTTTGCTTGTCTTTGTAACATTCCATCTTTGCTTTGCCCCTTCGTGGCTTCCATGAGTCTACCTGACTTCCTAAGTGTCAATATTGGTAACTTCTATGACACAGTTCTTCTCTTTAAGTTGCTAAAAGGCTGTATTAGTGACTTTCCTAATTGTTCTGACAAACTATCTGAGAAAAGCAGCTTAAGGAACGCAGGGCTAAAGTTTGAGGGCGCAGTCCATCGTGGCGGAGAAAGCATGGCGGCAGGAGTGTGAGGCAGTTGAACACATTGAATCCACAGTCAGGAAGCAGAGAGAGATGAATGCTGGTGCTCAGCCCACTTCTTTCTCAGACCCCAGCCAATTGTTTGGTGTCACCCCCATTCAGCCTGAGTCTTTTGCTGTTCAGTCTCCCTAGAAACACCATAGATGCATTCAGAGGTGTGTTTCCATGGTGACTGTAAATTCTGTAAGGTTGACAGTGGAGATTATCCAGTACAGAATGAGAATACAGGTGAATTATCTCAACCAAATAGACCCCCTGCCAGTCTAAGCCAAGTATCGCCTGGGACACAGATCCCCATGCACCACGACAGGGTATGGTTCCCTCAAGAGAACTGTAGGCAAGGAGCCTCTTGTCAGCCGGAGATGTGTGGAGCATGTACAGAAGCATGGGCAAGATCCCCTCTGGCTGGGAAATACCAGGGCCTAGAATGAACAGAATGGCTGGATTCCATGTGGGCCAGAACTTGCTTGGTTCAGCCTGTTATACATTTGGGGTGAAATCACGAGGGTTGTTAAATGTACTTATCAATGGAACAACAACAAAAAAAGTGTATGTGCATGTGTGTGCACATATACATATGCGTGCATGTGTGTGCATGTGTGTGCCTCCTGAGCAAAGGACATCAAGAGAGAATTTGGTGACTAACTGGAAGGTAAATGTGGGTTCAACAAATGGCTCAACTTTTAGCTTGAAATTGTTCAACATTAGAAAGCACCACAATTAAGATGTTGACTAACTAAACACCTATTTGCACAATAAATACAAAGGAAGACGGAAATATACCAAGTGAGCAGGATTAAGCTAGCTAGGTATTCAGCAAGTCGTGGTCTATTGACAGTGTGTAAGTTTTTCTCTCCCTGAACCTCCATCCATGTATCTATTCAATGGGCTCATACTGCTATTGAGGGCACACCATGAAAATACAGGTCAAGCAGAGGCAGTACCCAACAGGCAGGCATTGGTACTGGCAGCTAGCCTCCATTCCGGCTGTTGATTGAGCTTGTTTTTAACCAAGCTTGACTCTTGGTTTTCACATCTCTATGTAGCAAGATCCAAATGCATGGACATCATTTCTACCCTGGTCATCTTTGGCTTCTTTCTCCAGCTCCCCTAGGAAACTGAAGAGAACAAGACTGTAGGCATAAACACTGGTCTGAGGTGGGGTGGTCTCTGTACTTTGGGTGTCTTGGGGATGAATGTCATCCCAACCGGAAGTAAAGGACCCTTGTATTTTAGGTATCTTGGGGATGAATGCCATCTCAATTGGAAGTAAAGGATCTCTGTATTTTAGTTATCTTGGGGACGAAGGTCATCTCAACTGGAAATAAAGGATCTCTGTATTTTAGGTATCTCGGGGATGAATGCTATCCCAACCAGAAGTAAAGGGCTCTCTGCAGCAACACGGGCTGGGGGCAGTGTGTGCACAGAAAACACTCAGATGGGCTGAGTTAGGGAAAGAGGCCTGGGGCTGCAGGGAGATGGACAGATGGACGCTGGGGCTCTGGGCTAGGGGCTTGGGGATTTCAAGTATTGTGCAGATACACCTGGGGTAGATGTGGAAGGACTTTGAAGGCTGGTAGCATTTAAACCATCTTTCTTTCTGTCATCTCAGGATCCTTAAAAGGAAACTTAGGAAACATCCATTCAGACCGTCAATGACAGTAGATGATGGGCATGGCCTGTGAACAGACAGAAGCATGGCCTCTGAGAGAAGCAGAGACTCATGGGAAATGGATAAAAATGTCAATGACTAAGTAATGGAAACAATTACCAAAGAGAGGGTGGCTCAATGAATTAATTGATTATTCATAGGAAGCAACTTTTTTTTTTGTTTTGTTTTGTTTTGTTTTGTATTCTGCATGGGAACGGAAGCGACTTTTATTAAGGGCTTCCTCGGTACCAGACACTGCACCGAGTGATCTGTCTATATTATCTCATTTAATCCTTACAATAACCCCACAATGTAGACACCATTGTCGCGCTGCCATTTCCCAGATGGGAAAAAGGCAGGGAGGGCTCCGGTGACGTGCCCATGATCACAGAGCTGGGAACAAATGGAGCCGCTCTCCCAGTGCACGCTTTAGTCTCTGCCCTTAGCCATTGTAATGATGCTCGGTGTTATAGTCCACAAACCGGGTAGCCTCCAAATGACAGAAATGTATCTGGTACGGTCATAAAGATCAGGACGTCTGTGAACAGGGTACCCGGCGTGGTGAGGGCCCACTTTGAGTTTCCGAGCTGATGGCTCACTGTGTTGTCAGCATGGCCCAAGGTGTGGGGAGTCTCTCAGCCTTTTATAAGGACACTGACCCCACCGAGCACTGGCCGAGCCTTCAAGATTCAGTCACCTGCTGAGTGCCTTCTGTGGTGGTATTGTGTTCCCCCAAAATATTGTGCACCCTAATAAACTTATCTGGGGTCAGAGACAGAACAGTCACCAGATACAAAGGCTAGAAAATGGTGGCACTCACACCTTTAATCCTAGCATTCCAGAGGCAGAAACCCCTCTGGATCTCTGTGAGTTCAAGGCCACATTGGAAACAGCCAGGCATGGTGACACACGCCTTTAATCCCAGGGAGTGATGGCAGAAAGGAAAGATATATAAGGCGTGAAGACCAGAAACTAGAAGCATTTTTGGCTGGTTAAGCATTTGGCTGGTTAAGCATTTGACTGGTTAAGCTTTCAGGCTTCTAGCAGCACAGTTCATCTGAGAGCCATTCGGATATGAGGACACAGAGGCTTCCAGTCTGAGGAAACAAGACCAGCTGAGAAGTTGGCCAGGTGAGGTTAGCTGTGGCTTGTACTGGTTCTCTGATCTTCCAGTGCTCACCCCAATAACTGGCTCAGGTTTGATTTTATTAATAAGAACTTTTAAGATTCCTGCTACAGCCTTCCTTCTTAGTATCACCACCCTGGGGATCAGCTTCAATTATATGAATGGAGGCAAACATACAGACCAGGCCATCTCAGATCCATAAATGGATGGACTGATTTTACTCCATAGCAGCTGTTGGTCTCAACATCTCCAGTCAACTAAGACATTCATTCATTCATCCAATCATCCATCCATCCATCCATCCATCCATCCACTCATTCATCCACCCATCTATCTATTCATTCACCCATTCATTCATTCATCCACCCATCCATCCATTCATTTATCCAATTATCCATCCATCCATCCATCCACTCATTCATCCATCCATCTATTCATCTATTCATTCATTCATCCGTTCATTCATAATGAGCATCTATTCTGTTCCAGGTAGGAGTGTATATTACAGCACTGAACAGGCTGACACAGGTGGTGTTTATGCTTTGGAGAGAAGGTTGATAGTAAATAAACACATGTCTACCTTCACACAGGAACCTGAAGAAATGGCTCAGCAGGTAGAGACGACTCGAGTTTCATTGCTGAATCCCATGGGATAGCGGGGACACTTGCACTTGCTTGTGTGGATACCCCCACCCACATATATGCACATATTAACAATAAAGTAAACATTTGTAAGAGACTCCAAGAGTAGCCCTCTGACTTCCACATATTCTATTGCATGCATGCATGTGTATTCAGACACATGAATAAATAAATAATGTTTTAAAAATAAAAAATATAATTTCGGATAGAAGTTAAATCTATAAAGGAAACGTAAAGCATGTAAGAGAATGCAATGTCATGGTGAATGGCAGTGTTAGACATAAGGGTTATTGGCAATGGCAGCAGCTGCTGACTCCCCCACCCCCATTTCCCTGTTTACTTCCCCTTCCTTCCTTCTCCTCCCTTTCTTCCTCTTCTCTCTCATCCTTTTCTCTCCTCCTCCCTCTCCTACTTCTTCACAGGGCTACCTGGGTCACGGTGGAACAGAGAAGAGGTGCTTTAGGATCATAAATTGAACATTATATAAAAATCTGGAGAAAGAACATTTTCAGTAAAGAGAACAGGAAGTGCAAAGGCCCTGGGGCACGAAAGAGCTGCAGGCAGGAACAGTCCAGCCAGGAAGCTGCTGGGGCTTAATTAAGGTGAGCAAAGAGAAGCTCGGGGCAGAAGGAGGCAGCTGTCAGATCTTCATCCTGGATCCCATCGGTGTAGAGGGACGGAAATGGATTTTATTATGACAGAGCAAGAGGGGCCGAACTACATTTAAAAATATCCTTCTGGTCGCTGTGGGTTGTTCCCATCATTCGTCTCCTCAATCCAACAAAAGCAATTTGATTGACTTCAGAATGGACTCACGTTTGTGCTTCGAGTTCCAGCGGTCACCTCCAGCCTCTCCTCTCCCACCCTCCTTGGGGATTCATCTGCCAGAGATGTCCCACCCAGTGGCTGGGTTCATCTGCAGGAGCTCTCTCTTCTTTGTTCTTCTGGGGGTCCTTGGCCTG
This sequence comes from Peromyscus californicus insignis, assembly GCF_007827085.1. Lineage (NCBI taxonomy): Eukaryota > Metazoa > Chordata > Mammalia > Rodentia > Cricetidae > Peromyscus > Peromyscus californicus. The sequence goes on along the minus strand of NW_026294540.1, from coordinate 7,023,904 downwards.
AGTCATTCTGCAGCCCCAGCTAGCAGAATCAGAGAAGGGGGAAGAGGAGGAGGAGGAGGAGGAGGAGGAGAGGGCAATGGAGAGGGGAGGGAAAAAGGAGGAGGAGAGTGGGAGGGGTGTCAGCCATCACTGCTATTAACCCTTATGTCTAATAGGGGATTAAGCAAATCCATCCACCAGGACCCTGGGCCATCAAACATGAGAAGTTTCGACGTGTTAATCTAATTAATCTTATCAATAAAAACCAGGAGTTAGATATCGGGGTAAAACCTGAAAGATCAGAGAAGCAGGGGAGTAGCCATAGTCACTTCCTTTCTCTTCCATTCCTCCTGTCCAAAAGGGCAGAGATCCTGTCTCCGCCCACCTCATCACTTCCTGTCTCCTCTCTGTACAGACCTCCGGACCTCTATGGTTAACTAGTGGCTAGCTCCACCCTCTGACTCCAAGCAAGCTTTGTGTGTCAGAACACAAACAAAATACCACACGACCAAGTTGCTGTTGCTGTTACACCAACATGGCATATCTTATTCTAGCAACAATGACGCTGCCTGATCATCTTTTATACATCAGGTTTGTGACATACTTTTATTCCCGTGTGTCTGTGTGTGAGCATGAATGCCTGTGCCTGTGGCAGCCAGAAGTCAGCCTCAAGTGTCATCCTTAGGTGCCTGCCATCCAGCTGGTTTGAGGAGGCGACATCTCTAACAGGCCCGAGTTTCACCACTTATGTTAGCTAGACTGAATGACCATCAGGCTCTGAGGATCCACCTGCCTCTGCCTCCCCACACACATGCCACCAGGTTCAACTGCTTACCTGGGTCCTGGGGTCTGAACTCAGGTCTTCACGCTTATGCAGCCTGCACTTTCCTGACTCGACCATCTCCCCTTCTGACAGAGTGGGGTCAGTGCACGTTTGTCCCTAGCTTATAGATGTGGAATTCAAGGCTTGGGCACCTCGCTAAGAATCACCGAATGGATGAATATTTAGCCACATCCTAGAATTGTGCCACTGGCTTCCCTGCTTCATTGTAGCTGGGCTGTATTGCTGGCTGATGGAGGCTGGCTGTGAAATAATAAGGGCGCCCTGAAGCCCATCTTTTCGAGTGCTAAAAGGGCATACAGCTAAACGTTAAACATCATTATCTCTGGGTGGTTAATTATGGAAGATTTTTGCATGTGTTTATGATTTCTGTAATTAGACTTAAACAAAAGCAATAAAAGGTCTCCATGTGTTTTTTCTTCCATGCTCAGCCCCTCTCTCTTCCCCTGTGGCCTCAAGGCCAGTGCTGGGGCTCTCTGTGAATATGAAGCTGGATGCCCTCCTCCCCTTGGCCTCTTGGCTTTGCAATTTCAGCACAATTCTCTCGACCGCTTCAAATATCGCTCTCATTCTAGAGGCTGAGTTGGTTGCTGTTATTGGCTTCCTAGAACAACTTATTGTTTCTTAGCTAGAGGCCTGAATAATACATTTGTAAAAGAGCCAGGTCCCAAAGTGCTTGCCATGTATAGTGTGCACCATACACGTTTGGCAATGGCCTTGGCTTCCCTGAGTCAGAGCCTGTGGTGATCGGCAAAGGACCGGATTGGCTCATCAGGAGACTGGACCTGGAGAATAAGTGGGGATGAGGGATGCTTTGTCACAGTCAGGAGACCTGAGCTCCTCTGTCTTCAATAGCCGCCTGGGGAGTGGGGAATCTATGTTTAAAATGATTTCAATGGGATCTACCCATGGGCTTGCTATGCGGGCTTGAATTTATTCACAAAGGCAGTATTTACAAAGCTCCTACTCGCTAGCACCATGCTAAGCTCTGGGAATTCATCAGAAGTTCAGGAGAAAACCAAGGCCCTGCCTTTGTGGACTTCACAAAGTGGAATCTGTAGGGAAGACAGATGCGGATGGAGGCGGAGATGCGGGATGCTGAGGAAGTTTGTGAGAAAGGAGCTGAAGCCTACAGATCCTAGAAAGGCAGCCCCAGGAAGTCGTGTTTCCGTGAGTGTAAAAGGTTGCCTAAAAGTGAACTTGGCGAAGATCAAGGAAGGAAGTGCGGGAACCTGAAAGTATATGTGTATGTGTGTGGGTGTGGGTTGGGGGGTGTTGTTACTCAGCAGAAAGAATGTCTAACGCCCAGATGGAAGTCCAAAAAACCACAGTCAGCTTGCATGATATTCTGAGAATGAGAAAGTTGCTCAAAGATTGAATTGGGGAAAACAGAACTCATGTCTGTGTGCATGTGTGAGTGTGTGTGTGTGTGTGTGTGTGTGTGTGTGTGTGTGTGTGTGTGTGTCTGTGTCTGCTTGTCTGTGTGTCTGGCGGTAGCGGCGGTGGTTTGAATAGGAATAGCCCCCATAGACTCATGTGTTTGAATACTTGGACCATTGGTCTCTTAGGGTTTCTATTGCTGTGAAGAGACACCATGACCACGGCAACTCTTATCAAGGAAAACACTTAATTGGGGCTGAGTTACAGTTTCAGAGGTTTTGGTCCATTATCATCATGGTGGGAATCATGGTGGTGTGCAGACAGACATGGTGCTGGAGGAGGAGCTGAGAGTTCTATGTCTTGATCCGCAGGCAGCAGAAGCAACTATGAGCCAAACTGGGCATAGCGTAAGCACAGGAGGCCTCAGAGGCCTCTCCACAGTGACACACTTCCTTCAACAAGGCCACACCTACTCCAGCAAGTGCCACTTTCTATGACTAAGCATTCAGACACATGAGTCTATGGGGGCCACACCTATGCAAACCACTACAGTAGTGAATGGAACTGTTAGGAGGTATGGCCTTGTTGGAGTAGGTGTGGCTTTGTTGGAGTAGGTGTGGCCTTGCTAGAGTAGGTGTGGCTTTGTTGGAGGAAGTATGTTACTAGGAGGTGGGCTTTGAGATCACAGAAGCTCAAACCAGTTCACTTCCTGACGCCTGTGGATTGGGATATAGAACTCCTGGCTCCTTCTCCAGCTCTATATCTTCCTGCAAGCTGCCATGCTTCTCATCATGACAATTATGTACTTTTAAATCTCTGAAACTGTAAGCCAGCCCCAATTAAATGTTTTCCTCGATAAGAGTTGCCATGGTCATGATGTCTCTTCACAACAATAGAAACCCTAGCTAAGACAGGAGTTTAAAGCTGTGGACTTTTTTTGTTGTTGGAGACAGGATCTTACTGCATAGTCGGACTAGTCTCAAATGTGCCATCCCCCTGCTTCAGCCTTTCAGTGCTGGGATAACAGGCCTGTGTTGCTCTGCCTGAGAGAAGCTAAATACAAAAATATGATAAGGAGACAGAAGTGTTCATTGCTCTGATTTGATCAGTATTCACTGTAGACACTAGCTGGATATCACGTGGATCCAAATAAATATGCACAATGCATATGTGTTGACCCAAACTTAAGAACAAAGGTTCTATTTGTAAGGGCCATCACCAAACAGAGGCAGTCAGAACTGAGAAGGAGGCTGCATCCGAGGATGGAGGAGGCTCTTGTTCTAGCATTCTTCTTCCATTCAGAAAATGTTTGTGCAGCACCCACAAATGTCACAGACAGAGCTTTATGGGACACAGAGAGAGACAAGGAGAGGCTCTGGCCATATGGAGTCCCAGCCCGCTGGGGAGATGCTGTAACTAACACCAGAGTCATTAAAAAGATCTTACACGAGGGGCATCAGCGGTTGTCAGCAGGTAAGGTAAAGGGGTGGGATCCAGAAACACAAGGAGGTCGAAGAATGCTGCTCTTCCTGGCAGGTGGACCAGGCAACCTTCAGAAGTTGGGCAGAACACTGAAGTCTGGGAGGAAGTCAGTCCAACCTGGGATCCTTCAGCTCTGACACAGTTATCTTCTCCCCATGAGGATTTTGGGTGGTCGGGTTGTATTGGGAGGCAGGTGGAACCTGAGAATAATTCTCCTGGTTCTCACAGACTCATGACCTTGGGTGTTTGATGCTGAATGCGGTCCACCTTTTCCAGGTCCAGCTGTCCACAGTTAACATGCTCAAACAAGGGCTCACACCATGTTCTTGCAAACAGCCCGACAAAAACAAAGACATTCTAAAGAGACACGTGTGTCTCTCAATCTGACTATCAGGCTAGTGACATGGTGGACCCCTAGAAATGGGAATTTCCCCCAGAATCTCATGATGAGGAGAGGGAGGAAAAGGCTTCAATGGAGAGAACTTGACTCCTGGAAAGAGATTTCACATCGTTCAACAACTCAACAGACCACCTTACAGCATAAGCTTGACGTTCAGACAGTGGTGGGTCTCTCCTGGGCAGGATGTCATTTGATCAGGACTGCTTAGGTGTGTGCACAGGCCTGATTCTTCACGTAATCTCTCTCCAGTTCCCAAAAGATGGACTTAAGGAGTTCACTGGACCTCTTTGTCCCCCTTCCTCATGTGACCACTTCGAATAAATCTCCCTTTCCTGCCTTTTACTATTAATTTTATTGTTTTAATCAATTGATTTGAAGAAAGAGTGGTTGAACTTGGCTTTTGGGAGGTATAGGTTGTGACCCCAAGTTCAGTACTATTCTGGGTCATGCCCATGGCTGATTGATAGCTGCTTTGAGGGGGTGGAGGTGTGTGTGTGTGTGTGTGTGTGTGTGTGTGTGTGTGTGTGTGTGTAATATATGTGTGTTGTGTATATATGTGATGTGTATATGATATATGTGTGTGTTATATATGTGCATGTGATGTGATGTATGTGTATGTGTGATGTATGTGCTTATGTTACGTGGTGTGTGTTTGTGTTCATATGTGTGTGTGCACAAGTATGGGTGTAGGTGCACATGTACATGTGTGAATGAGTTTGTGGAGGTCAGAGGTTGACAGACATTGAACATCTTCCTAGAGTGTTCTCTGTCTTATGTGCTCAGGCAGGGTCTCTCACTTGAATCCGGATATCACCAAGTTGGCTAGCCAGCCCATTCCAAAGATTCCCATCTGGTCTCCTGAGTGCTGGGGTTAGAGGCAGGCCAACACATCCACTCCACATTTATGTGGATGCTGAGGGACCAAACTCCAGTCATCACAAAGTGTGTTCACCGAGGCTTCTCCCAGCCCCCACAGCTCCTTTAACTTCACCTCTTGTTTGCTCTCCTCCATGCATGTGTTTATTGACCTTTTCATTTGAAAACAGAGATGCGCCAATCACAGGCAAGGCGGAAATGGCACCACTGCCCAAGCACGTTGCTGCAATATCTCAGAGATGGAAATCTCCAGCGTCGATTAGGGAAGCTGCGTTAGGCTGTTCATTCATCAGAGCCTCCTGATAAAGTCTGCCACAGCCAGAGTGCTGTATTCTGTTTCCTTTTTACAGATAGAAAAACCATATCATTGTCTTTATCGATCTCTACTGCTGTTATTATCAGGGCACACTTTCAAAGCCACTACCCATGCTTCCCCTTCACAGGCTATGTCCTGCAGCCCTGAATTCAGAATGGGGACTCCAGTAAGAGTTTAATGCCTGAGGTTTATGTTTGTCACAACTTGGAACTGAGTAGCGTGACCTTGGACAGATCACTTCATTTCTCTGACCCTCAATATTGCTGATAATTTATGGTTTGATCCAAAATGTTGCCCAATGGGCTCATAGGTTGAATACTGTTCCCCCACTGATGGTATATTTTGGAAAGCTGTAGAGCCTTCCAGAGGTGGGAATTGACTGGTGGAAGAAGGTCACTAGGGACAGGTCAATGAATGCTCTACCTGGCTAATTCCATCACTTTCTGCATCCTGGTTTCTCATGATGCGAGAAACATCCACCACACACACTCCAACCATGGCAGGCACCATGGTGGGCTGCCACCCTCTGAAACCATGAAACCATGATGAATCATCCATCCCTTAAATTGTTTCCTTTAAGTACTGTGGTCCACGGTGTCACATACGAGTCATTCACACAACAGCCGTGCCTCTTCCCTGGGTGGTTGAGAGGATTAAACAACAGTGAGCCCGACACTTTTGGGAAATGTTTTCCCCAAAATGTCATGCCTAAGAGTGACCCAGAGAGTCTTCCAGAATGCATATGCAAATCATATGCCGGTCAAATCTGGGAGGCAAGGGATGGGGCTTCCTAAGAGATGTCATCATGCCAAGGAACCCTTAGGAGGCATGTGGGAAGCCATCACTCTAGCCACCTGTTAAGTGCTGTGGGATGTTCTGTATGTCAAGTGTGTTGCTGATTGGTCAAAAAATAAATCACTGATTGGCCAGTGGCCAGGCAGGAAGTATAGGCGGGACAAGGAGGAGAATAAAACTGGGAAGTGGAAGGCTGAGTCAGAGAGACACTGCCAGCCGCCACCAGGGCAAAGCAGCATGTGAAGATGTTGGTAAGCCATGAGCCATGTGGCAAGGTATAGATTTGTAGAAATGGATTAATTTAAGCTATAAGAACAGTTAGCAAGAAGCCTGCCACGGCCATACAGTTTGTAAGCAATATAAGTCTCTGTGTTTACTTGGTTGGGTCTGAGCGGCTGTGGGACTGGCAGGTGAGAGAGATTTGTCCTGACTGTGGGCCAGGCAGAAAAACTCTAGCTACAGTTAAGCTTTTTCCTTTTACTGTTTTCAGCCCACATTTCCCAGTGTTCACCTCTGCCTCTGCTTCAACATCTTTGGTCAATGTTTCTTAGACCACAAGACTGCTCTCCGTTCCCTGGGTTTGAAAGCCACTTTCCTGTGACTGCCTGCACAAGCTTCTCTCTCCTCAATCAAGTGACCTTTGACAGACTGAACACCTCCCGTTAGCTTTGTGAAAACGATAGTGTCCCTGGTGCTGCTGGGGAAGGTCTGCCTGAGATGCAGTTGTCTGGGGGAATTCTCAGGTTGTAGTCAGCCAGCCATTAACTGCTCATCTGGATCTGTGCTCTCAGTCACATTTATAGCAGCTAGGGGTTGGCTTCTATCTTCTGACTAATTTCTTGTGGGTTTGTGTAGTGGGTAGCCATTCCAGCTTTGATCTGGAAGTTCCAACCCCCACTGAGGCTTTGGCAACTGTCATGCCTACAAGGCGGGGCCAAGGGAGGCACCGAGAGACCCGAGATCTTCTGGATGGGCCAGCACGCTCTCTGTTCCTGGACCCTAGACAGTGGAGGTTGACCCAGCAGAGCTCCAGAGAACACCACTGGACTGCGATACACCTTCCCCAGACCCCGCAACCTATCTATCCCTTCATTTGTAAGTTACCCACTAAATAAATCTTCCTTTTAACTATGTGGAGTGGCCTTAATAATTTCACCAATAGGTGAAATTTGGTTGAGAAAACATTATGGATTCTTCAGTGAAGCCACAGTATACAGACCTTTCTTCCTTCCTTTTCTTCTCTCTTCCCTCCCTCCCTCCCTTCCTCCATCCCTTCCTCCATCCCTCCTTCTTTCCTTCCTTCCATCCATCCTTTCTTCTTTCCTTCATTTCTTCCTTCCTTCCCTCCTTCCTTCCTTCCTTCCCTCTTTCCTTCCTTCCTTCCTCTGCCCATTCACTAAACAAGAGTTCATGTCACACCTGTCTACACGACAGGTACTGCATTCACCCAACCCCCCTCTGCAGGAGTTCAATGCATGTCTGTGGAGTTGCTGTCACACTGGTAAATATCATCTCTCAGCATTGAGGATTTCTGCTGTCTTGATAGGCAGTGGGTGTGTGAGTGCCACTGACCCAACCATGTCTTTTATCTGAGCTGATGATGCAGTGGCCAGCTCTGAGGCAATGCCAGAGAGAGCCCCATTATCTTCTATGTACCAGGGCATGCTTCGTGAAACTAGAACCCTGAGGTGCCAACCTAGGAAGAAAGGGATGCAGATTTCCACGTTTGCAACAAAACTGTCACTCACACCACCAAGACTGAATGAATATCGGAACCGTGAGACTGTATTTCTTTCCAGATTTTCTGTCGCTGGGAAATACCTCTGCCTACCAAATTGCCAGGCAGAGCATACACTCCAAGACAAGGGAAAAGCCAACATAAAATTGGAAACAGAAACCCAAGTTAACCTGCCATAAGTATGATAATTTACACTTATGTCTGTGTCTAGTACCAGGCACTGCATTCCTTACCCTAGGCAGAATGTTTCCCAGTCAATTGACATGCTCCAAGGACAGAGCTGGTCTCATGGATGATGCCACGGCCCACGGTCATCACAACAGACACTCATAAGCGGCTAAGTGACCAAAAGTTAGATATATTATTCTCTCCAACCGCTTGACAGGAGAGACATCATCACTGTCCTTGTGTCATGTCTGAAGGAACCGAGACACACAGACGCTCGGGGACATCCTCAGGCAAGTTTCAGGGCTGAGATGTGGCCTTCCTTCTATTCTTGGAGACCCCAGGGCAGGTGATTACTGAGTCACCGGTAATCTGAGTCTGTCAATTCAGACTCTGAGTTGACAAGAGCCAAGTTGGTGATTGGTTAATCTTGGGAACGGTGGTTTGAATAAAAATGGCGGTCATAATCTCTCACGTGTGGACCTGAGTTAGAAGTCAACATTCCCATGAGTTCTGAGAACCAGCCATCGTGGATGCGAACAAGGAACAGCCGACGAGTTTCATAAGCCTGTGGTCATAGGATGAAGAAGCAGAAACACGCTCAGAGTGAGGGGCATCGGCGCAACCGGGCAAGGAGTAGATAGCCCAAACCTGGGGTAAGATAAGAAAAATTGCAGGTTGGAAGTGCTCTTTCCACAAAGAGTGGGTCAGAAACAGGTCTTCTAACCGGGTGTGAGTTCGTTGTTCCTTATCTAGAGCAGTTAGGGGACTGAGCGGAGGTCCAGAGCATGAATTAATTAGTGCAGCACTTTCACCCCGTCCAGTACCCGCCATTCCAAGCACCATTAAGGAACCATCAGCACCACTCTGCTGGTTTCTCAGCACCGAATTCGCAAGGCTCTGTCCTTTAGTGACTTCTGAGATCTAGGTGAAAGGAAGAACCCATCAGCCTTCTCCAGCTTAGGCCTTGGAAGAACTGGATAGAACACAACCCACTCAAGACAAGCTTCTTGGCCAGAGGTGGCCACTACTTGGCTGTCCTTCCAAAGGAGGACTGAGCTACCTGTAATACCAGGTTATTGACAGTGATGGTATATGTAGTTAGAGTTTTCCTGCCTGACCCACAGTCAGGACAAATCTTTGTCACCTGCCAGTCCCACAGCCACTCAGACCCAACCAAGTAAACACAGAGACTTATATTGCTTACAAACTGTATGGCCGTGGCAGGCTTCTTGCTAACTGTTCTTATTAGCTTAAATTAATCCATATCTATAAATCTATACCTTGCCACGTGGCTCGTGGCTTACCAGCACGAGCTTCACTTCACATGCTGCTTGTCCTGGTGGCGGCTGGCAGTGTCTCTGACTCAGCCTTCCACTTCCCAGCTTTATTCTCCTCCTTGTCCCACCTATACTTCCTCCTGCCTGACTACTGGCCAATCAGTGTTTTATTTATTGACCAATCAGAGCAACACATTTGCCATACAGAACATCCCACAGCAGGTATCCATCATAATTTTAGCTCTTAGGTGTAGGCTCTCTCCCTACTATGATAGAAATAATTTGTAAGCATGTACATATTTGTTTTACTTAAAACAAACTGAATTTTAATAGTGAAGTTGGGTGTGGTGACACACGCCTGTAATCCCAGTACTTGGGAGGCCATAGCAAGGGGAATGGCACCAGTTCAAAGCCAGTCTGGGTTACATGGCATCTGTCAGGTCAGCCAGACCTATGTAATAAAACCTTGTCTCTAAAAAACAACAACAATAACAACACAACAAAACAACAAAACAAATAAAGAATAGACCAGTGGTTTCCTCATGTGGTGGCGATAAAACCATAAAATCATTTTTGTTGCTACTTCCTAACTGTAATTTGTTACTGTTATGAATCATAATGCAAATACCTCGTATGCAAGATATCTGATATGCAACCCTGTGAAAGGGTCATTTGACCCCCAAAGGGGTCTCAGCCCACTGGTTGTGAACTGCTGGAACAGACTATGACTTTATTTGTCCCTTATTGTAAGTCACAGAAATGGACTCATGAGTACGGAACGTTCCACACATTATGGCGCTGTGATCTCCAAGCGATGCTTTGCAACTCCTCCACCTTTGTCTTATATTTCGTGAAAAGGGGAAACAGCAGAGCCAGCTCTGCCTGTAGGAGGCGCCATCACACAGAAACTGCCCTGGAGTGAGGCGGCTCCTGGGAGAAGATTGCTGACTCTGATATTTGGAGATGGGGACCCCTGAGCTGAGACTTGAAGGATTGTCTGAAAAGAGAAAGAGGGCTGGAATTCCCCCACAGACAGGGTCTGCTGCAACCATCCAGAGGCAGGGGCACATCCAGTATTCACTGTGGGGGGTGATGGCTGGAAGGTAGAAGGAATAGGGTATAATGGGATGAGGTTGCTGGAAGGATGCAGTGAGGGGCTGGGAGATGGCTTGGCAGATGAGCTGGAACATTAAGAGTTGCAGAAACGGAGATTTCTGCTTTCGAGAAAGATTTCTGTTGAAGGAAATCCACAATTATCTCTTCTTAAGCGTTCACATGCCTATTTTGTGGTCAGTTGATGATCTCTGCTTTTGTGTTCAAGACAGGGACATCTGAGACACTCTAGTCACCTCAGTATTTCCACAGCTGTGCCTACAGATGCATTTTCATCTACAATTTCACGGCTTCTGATTGGCAATGCCATCTCCTCTTAACTTACCTCCAGTGTCTGCGTGTAAAGTGCTTTAGCCCATCTGCGGTCCTCTGCAGGCTCCAAAGCCTCCCCCTGAACATTTTCTTCTCCATCCTGCAGCCGCATGCCAGCAACGCTTCCCTGCAGGCATAGAATTTCCTTAGAAGGTCTGTGAGTTGAAGTGGAAGTGTAGAGGGTAAGAAGGGAATATCAGTTAAGAGATGTAGGGGTCCTGCCACCAAGACACCACTGATTCTTGCAAAGCCCTGGAGACCAGCTGGATAACTTCCTGTGCCTGGCTTGGCCAGTAGATACAGGTGTCTCTGTAATCCAAGTGGGTGCTGAAAAATGGCCTCTCCCTATGAAAGATCAAGAACCTGAGGAAGAGGAGGAAGATGAAGAGGTGCAGGAAGAGGAAGAGAAGGAGGACTAGGAGAAGGAAGTGAGGGAGGAGGGGAGAGGGAGAAAAGGAGAGAGAAAGGAGTAAAAGGAGGAAGAGAAGCATGGAAGGGGAGGAAGGGAAGCAGGAAGTGGAAGAAGAGGAGGAAATATGGAAGAGATTGCCTGTCAACCTTCGTCCAGATGAACCTTTGCCTCGATAAGTTCTTGGTCAGATTCGTCCAGATTAACTATCCCTTTCTTTTGCCATTGAGTTCAGTAAGGGATGTTTCCTGAGTTAGGCTGAGCAAACCTATTTCTGTTGTTGATTCCCCCCCCCCCAACACACACACACACATCAATCAACATTTCCAATCAGCCCTGCAGATTACAATCACCCTGGAAAAACCAAGTTCAGCACTTGGTTGGTGCCTGGAAGAAAAACAGATGCCCTGGGTACCTCATGCAGTTGGCTTCTATGGAAATCAGGAGGTTCTCCATTGGTCCTTGAGTGATGGAGCGGGCTGGTCTTTTCCAGGTAAAGTTGCATTAGTATAAATTCTCAGGAAACCCTTTTCATAATAGCCAAAGAGCTAGCCAGGTTCCAAAACTTGAAAAATAAAACAGCTGCCTATTTTTGGTTGTATTGGAGAAGTTGATTGCAAGTCTCAGAGCACATTCTAGGAAGACATACAAGAGGTGAGTCATACCGGGTAGGGATTATGTAATAGTTTCACTGCATAGCAAAACCCCCCATAGGTAAATGGTTCAAACAACAATGTTATATTAACTTACCCAGGGGTCACTAGGAATTTCACAAGATGGCCCGATGTCAGGTGGGTCTTTTGGTGATCTGTGGTGTGGTTAGACTGGAGTGAAGGAGAGGAAGTTCCCATACCTTCTCACTCATGTCTTGAAGTTAGTTGGCTATGAGGTGAGTAGCAGGCGGTAATTGGGCTGTGGGTTTCTTATCTAGCAAACTCACCTAAGCTTGTCTGTAAGAGAGAGTGGCAGCATGCCCCACCTCAGCCTCTTGGGCTGGTACCTTACAATGGATACACATTCATTTCTGCTGCATTCTCTTAATTAAAGCCAGCCGCAAGACCACCCCATGTCAAGGATGTTACTTCCTGATGAAAGGTGGTGCAAGGTTGCATTGCAAGAGTTTGAAATACAGGGAGAGCGGAAGGGTGGCAGATCTTTTTGCAATTGATCCACCACAGACCTAAAGAAAGCAAATGGGTTTTGTGAGATATAAAGGCCGCAGAGAGAGTTTTATAATGTATGTAACTGGCTGCATGGATTTTTGACAGATCTATCACCTTTCTGAAAGATGTGACACTCCCCTCCCCCATTAGGCAGAACACAGGAGAGCACCTGCCCTCCCTCCCTCCCTCCATCCCCAAGCTCCTGCTGCCCGTACAATGCTATGGCAGTGAGGCCTCACAGTGCTTCAGACACCTTCAGTGTGTGTTGAACAGAGTCAGAGAGATGAATTCAAACAGATGGAAGGGAAATGCTAAGATATGCCTGAGGTGGCAGATTCACGAAGCCAGATTCTTATTCTGCCTCTGCCTCTGCCAGCTGCTCATGCCTCCAGCTCCTCACTGATGAATCAGAGCTTTTTCCAGAGGGCTCTGTTCACTCCCGCCATTACCACACAGGTATTTAATACGGGGAAATTTTAATCACGTTTGTTTGCCCGTGTTTTCATCCTCACGACAAATCATTTTTAATGGGAGATCAGGGGGTGGAAAGAAGATGTAGCAAATCTTGGCTGACGTTTTTATCGCCGGCTTTGGATCTTCCGTCTCAGGGCTGGGTTTGCCACCAACTGCAAATCACCCTGATTGAATGAGCTCCATGGGAAATGGAGAGAAGGACCAATTCAGGACTCTCCCTGAGAACTCAGGTGGCCCTCTGCCTCTCATTTGCCTACCATCCCCGAGACAAGAATTTAGGGATAACTACCCTAAGTATCATCCATTTTAACCCTTTTTGTAGTCAGAGTAGAGAGCCCTTCTTGGCCATGGGGAAATTGACACTAGAAGTCTCCCAGGGTTCATCCAAGGTCAGTCAGAATAAGCCATGGAGTTGGGGCTGACCCAGGTCAGTCTGCATCCTTATTCATGGCACTATGATACCCCCTTTCCCCACCAAATGGCAAGGCATTCTGAATTTCTTGATGAGATTTATTTCCTTCAGAGGAGTCTATTTTCCTCGAGCATGTTTACATGTACAGAGAGGACCAGCTCAGCATAGACAAATATGTTATTTATGGGTCCTGGCGGGCCAAGTCAAGAAGTCAGGATTCTTGTTAGGGAAAGGTTGGGAATTAAACACAGAGACTTTGTAGATGCCAGACAATACTCTGTCCCTGAGCCACATCCCAGGACTCTTGACGACATGTCTGGGTTTTCTTGATTATAGCATACACTCCCCCTTGGTCCTTTACCTTCCATTAAGGAGGCAGAGCCCTACTGACCCTGCCTCCAAGTAACTCATCACCTGGATCATTGATCTTTGTAGTGGAAATACAATTGGTTTTAGAACTTCAAAGATCTGAATTTCTAAGATGAACTCATGACAATGCCAAGTCATATACTTTCTGCTTTATTTTTCAATTATACTTACCTTTTGTAAAATTTCAACTACATCCGGACTACTTAAAAGCCATTTTCCAAGACAGCATAACACTCTACAAATACTTCAGGGAGTAACTCTAAAAGATGAAGACTTTCAAAGGAAACATTCAAAAATCACACGGCATATTGTACTCTCATCGTGCCCACTTGTAAAATGTTACGTATCACTGTGAAAATTCTGTAAAGAGTCCTAGATGAGACATCACAGTCAGAGATGTAAGTAAGAACCAGGAGATGCTGCGTAAATCAAGGGTTTGGAGAGCGTCCTTCAAACAGTTGTGGTTTGAATGTCAATTGTCTCCCTTAGTCTCACGTGTTTGAATACTGGGTCTCCAGCTGGTGGCACTGTTTGGTGAGGTAATAGAACTTTTAGGGGGTGTGACCTTTCAGGAGGAAGTATGTCACTGGGGATGACAAACAGATCTTTGAGGGTTTATAACCTTATGTCACTTCCCATCTCTGCTTCCTGTGGGTAGAGGAACTTAACCAGCCACCTACCGACTCCTGCGGCATGCCTTCCCCATCATTATGGGCTCTCCCTCTGGAATCTGAAGCTAGATTTAACTCCTTTGTCTGCATGGATTCTGGACCAACAGCTAGGGAGCCTGCATGGGACCAACCTAGGCCCTCGGCATGTGTGTGACAGTTGGGTAGCATGGTCTCTTTGTAAGGCTCCTAGTGCTGAGATCAAGACCCATCCCAGCGTTTAGTTTTCCAATGCTGGATTACCTCAACCAGGCTTGATGCAGGGGGAGGAGCTTAGTCCTGCCTCAACTTGATATGCCATGCTTTGTTCAAGCCCATGGGAGGCCTGCCCCTTTCTGAATGGAGACAAAGGAGGAGTGGATGGGAATGGGGGTAGATGGGAGGTGGGCGGGGGTGGGGGGGTGGGGGGGGAGAATACGGGAGGAGAGGAGGGAGGAGAAACTGTGGTTGGTATGTAAAATAAATGAAAAAAAAAGTTAATTAAAAAAAAAAAAACTCCTTCCTTAAGTTGCTTTTCGTCATGGTGTTTTATTGCAGCAACAGAAAATTAACCAGCACGGTGATCGGCCACATTAAACGATAATGACGGTGGAACAAAAGCTGAGAAATTGCTGCCGAATTTAGTATCTGGAGGTTCCCAGGACTTTGATGATTTTGATGATTGTTTTGATGGAAACCCTGTGGATGGAAGCAAAGGATGTGAGAGTAGCATAGAGTTTTGCTTTCTAGAAGGTTCACTGAATGGGAAAAGGTTGGGGGAGGCTTCTAGTCTTGGAAGAAATCAGGCATGAATGACATCTTCAGGATAAGGGAACACGAATGCCCTGTGAAGTAGGATATTGCTACGGTACTGAGCTTGAGTGTGTAATGGGGGAGGTTCAGAGTGTGGAATGGGGTGTTGCTGAAGAAATGAGGGGGTTCCAATAGCCTAAGGGGGTACCACTAGAAAGGGGGAGAGGTCTTAAATGCCTGTTTATTGAGCTCTTGTTGATACTGGGCAAGATCACAGGTGCCTACTGTGTAGGGTAGTGAAGGGGGCAAATGAGACAGAAGCGCCTATCTTATTTTTGTAGTTTTTGTGGTCTAATGGCGGTTAAGAGCAACTGTGGGCAACTGGAGACACGCCATCTGAGCTGGTTCTTCGTAGACGAGCACACACATTCTCCAAAGGAAAACTGGAGGTCTTGACAGCCTAGAGAGCACAAAGGGCATTCCTAGCAGAGGAAACAGTGTTTGTAAATGTGCGGATGCCAAAGTCAATGGAAGCAGACATGGCCGGGATAGGGGAGATGCAGGTGTATTTGGGGAGCGAAAAGCAGCCTTTCCAGTGCAACTGTTGAGTGACTCATATCTCTTTGAGGAATCGGATACTTGGAGAGCGGGTGGCGGTAAAGGAGATGTACTGAGGAAGGGTCCTGAAGCTGGAGAACGGACAGGACCAATTACCTGCTTGAAGGACACACAATGACCATGTTGCAGCTCCAATGTTAATTAGTCCAAGTGATTGTCCCTCTCCCCTGGGATGACTAACACAGCTTTTGCTGCTGTGTGCCCATCTATTCCTGACTCCTTATTGACCCCTCATCCATGCGGATCCATCCATCCATGGACTTCAAGGCAGACCATGCACCTGCCTTGTGTATATCCCTCTAATAACTCCCTGATGAACTGAAAGGAAAGTCTAGACACCCTTGCCACATCTTACAAATCCCCATAAAATTTCTCTGTCTGGTCCTGATGCTCAATCTCTTGTTCTCTTGGCTCCATCTGGCCACCTTGCCTTGACTAACACAGCCTGTTATAATTCCATCGCGTTTTCTACCTGTACCACCACCTCCTGTGGTCCCCCTGTCTCACCCTCCGGCCTTGTGGAGAGCATGAGATTCACTCTTGAGATCTCAGCTCAGTCATCACTAACCCCAGGCAGCTTTCCTTTACCTCACGACGTGGGTCACAGCTCCCAGTCCTCAGGGCTAAGTATCACAAGTTTCTTTACTGTGGAAAATCGACAGAAGGGGACTGACTGGCATCCCTCTCCACTATTATCACGGGCTCCATGAGAGGAGGAGAAATGGTGTCTTATTTCTCTCTCTCACACACCATTAGAACCCAGGACCCAGCACTTGATACTGACACACAGTAGACACTCATAAAAAAAAAAGCTTGATAAATGAATGAATGATTGCATGGATTTGCAGGTGTCTACAAAACCCACCCTACCCTTAGAAAATCCAGGACACTGGACCATGGGCAGCCTTCCTCTCCCCAACATATCCACAGGATGGTTTTCATCATTTTTATGTAAGTAGATCGACTCCTCACAGCCCCATGCACATAAGTGTGCCCAATCCGAACACTAGTAAACACGTCGTTTAGACAGGAGAGCAGACACACTCTCATCAAATCCTGCAAGCAGGGGTGAAAACAACCCTTGTTGCTTCTGCACACATGTTTATTGATGATGCAGATTAAACTTTAATCATATTGCACAGTTTCAATTTCCAATTGAAATTGAAAGTCTGAGCCATGTACGGGTTTTTATTACCTTCCACTTACGCCGCTGATGGAAGCAATCGGAGGGGAGCCATCTTCCGGGGGCCTCAGGTGGGGTGGCTGGGCCGTAAATCAAATTAATACTGTAATGTTGCTGAAGTGGTAATGCATAATAGGAGATGAGAAGGGTTAGGGGCAATTTAGAGAATGTGGCACCTCATTGTCGGGGAGGGATGGTGTATGATGGGATGGGACTCCAAGGTGGAGGGCAGGGTTGGTGTCTCTAGTTATCTCCTTGCAAGCGGCAGGCATTTCTATAAACTATGGAAAATTGTATTCAACCACGCTTTCAAAACAGTTGCAATGGTGAAAGTCCCTCCTGAGGAGGATCAGGAGGCTCTTACATATGAATGTTTTCCGATGGTAGTCCCTAAGGGCTGCAGACGATACTGAAGGGGATGACAGCTAAGTTCAAAGCCAAGGAAATCTTGTAATGCTATTAGAATTATTGCAATGACACCGTTGCTAAAAAAGGTGTGCCTCTGTGTCCTCACACACTCAGAGCATCTTTACTTGTGATTCATGGCTGAACTGTGAGCTTAAGCATCAGATCTGTCACCCCTCTGTGGGGGGAGGCAGTTACCATGGAGATTAGGCCGGTGCTAGACCAAGCAGTAGAGCTTAAGCACGCCTCCGACAACACATATTGTTCACTGAGCACTTACTATGTTCCAGTCTCTGGTTGAACGCCTATCATGTGCGGTTCAAGTGAGAAGCATTCATGATAAATGCGAGTGATGTTCTCTCTCAGTCAGTCCTGGCTGTATGGTCGTCGCCTGGCATGGACAGCTCTTGCTTGTGGTTGGTGACCTTTGCTGTGCTAGTCACTGGGGGAACAGAGAAACAGAGATGTGAGGCACCTGGGCTGAGGCCACACAGCCAGGAGGTGGTCATCTCTGATTGACTTCAAGATGTTTGACTCTGACTTTGGGACATTCTACCCCATTCAGAAATCTATGACGTATTAATGCTAACTATTGACACCCTGCCGTTCCACACAATGCCAATGCTTATTGCTCTTAGGGAATTATAACTCTCGCCTCCATTGACCCATTTGCCCCTCTTGGCCTCCCCAGGCTCTAGCAACTGCTATTCTATTTTGAATATCCTCAAAATGCACAAAATAAAAGCTTACATGACATTTATGCTTATTTACCTGCTTTGGTCACAGCTGTATACATACGTGAGCCAAGGCATCATATCTACTGCATCTACCAAGGATGTATCAATGTTATGTTCCCATCAAAGACATTTTAGAAAATACATTCATTTTTTTAAAAGTGAAATTTTACTCTGAGAAAGAGACCTTTGAGTAAACCCACTTGCATTTGGGAGAATCAAGGACCAGCTAATCCATGGTGGATTCAATATGTTGGGCAGTTAGACTGAATGGCTGCCAGCCATCTCTAAGACTGAATAATCCTGTATACAGTGTCTATGTGGCAGTGGGCTTTGAGGCTGGGAGGGTAATAAGGTGGTGCCCTATCTGCAGGAGATCCCATGTCTGTTTCAGGGGTTTGCCCAGTGCTCAATTGACTTCACTGGGGGCCTCCAGTTTGTTGACATCCCTGTCCTAAGGTGAAGACTCACCTGGGGGTGACATCGAGTTATCGTCCCTTGTGTGGCTTTGTGCATGCTTAGATCTGTCACGTGCACCCTAGGAGAGGCTGCCTGAGCTCTAGCTTTATGCATCTTTAAAGAGCCTCTCTTCTGTCGCTCAAGAAGAATGGTTAACAGCTCTGCTCCAGACCCCCCGTACACATACCATCAGTATGTAGAAGAAAGAAACAGGGAGGGACACTCTGCTTTAAATCTTCTAATGCTATTAGCATTATTGTAATGACACCTGGTGCTAAAAAGGGTGTCCTCACAAACCCGAATCTTATAAGCCAAAAGATAAGCAACTCCATTGGCCTGAGAAGTCAGGAAGCATGGGCTGAAAATTCCATTGGTGTGTTGGTTGGCTAGGGCATCTATCTCACTTGGTTCCCAGAAAAGGCCTTGAAGGGAGGTGGAGTAAACAGTATTCTGTGGAAGAAACCAGCTGGAGAGGTTAAGAGGCCTGCAGGGAGTCACACAGGTAGAATCTCAGGGCACAGATATGCAAGATAAATGGCAAAGCCCACACTCTTTCAGCTCCATGATGTTGCCTCTCCATCCTATATGAGTTTTAAAATTTTATTACCATTTGAAGGAGTAGTATATACAACAGCTTGTGAGGGCCCCATTTTCCAGATGAGAATGATAAGGTCCACTAGAGGATAAGAGGCTCTGGAGGTGGTCTTCAGTGCTTCCCACTTCCTGGAACCCATGCCCTTATGCGATTTCTTCCCCTTGAGTGTGGATGTCACTGGAGTATGGCTGTCACTTCCACGATCAGGTTACTACAGACTGTGACTTTTGTCTTGCCGGGGGACTCTTGCAGCTGCCTTCTCAGGTTGATGGTGTTCAGAAGCAGGCTGCCATATGCAAAGGCCACATAACAAGGTCCAAAGGGTGGCTTCCAACCAACGGCCATGTAAACACCTCAGTCTGAGACTCCTTGAGGATCGACCGTTGCCAAGCTTGGACGAATGTGGAAGCAGCTCTGCCTCCCGTCACCCTTGCTGTATGACAGAAGCTATCATTGACATGTTGATTAAAGGGGAAGCTATCATTGACCTGGGTTTGAAGGATAGGATGTAGCTAGGCCGTGGGCACATTCTTCACATCTGTGGGATTGTAACTGTGTACTGTTTGAAACCACCAGCTCTGGAGTTATCTGTTACACAGCCATAGATGACCAATACAATTATAAAGAGTAGTTTATTGTCCAGGACCTAGATGTAGAGTAGCTCAATATGTACCACATTATACTACTTCTTAATGTTATTTATTCTTTTATTTATTTATTTATTTATTTATTTATTTATTTATTTATTTATTTGTTTGTTTATTTATTTATGTATTTTTGTGTTTTTTGGAGATGAGGGCTCTTGTCCCTGATGATGAGCATGAGTTTCTGATCCTCTCACCCCCACCTCTTTAGTGCTGGGGCTGCAGATGTACACCATCACAGTAGATCTATTCAGTGCTGGGGCTGCAGATGTGTGCCATCACAGCAGGTCCATGCAGTCAGTGCTGGGGCTGCAGATGTGTGCCATCACAGCAGGTCCATGCAGTGCTGGGGATCAAACCAAGGCATTGGGTACTAGGCAGGCGTGGAGCTGCATCTCTAGGCCTGTTGTTTTCCATCTTTTGTACATGTATACGGATGTACGTTGAGCGTATCCCCCTCAGGCCTTCCTGTCTCCCTTTCCTCCATCCACTAGACGTCTTTGCTCCCATGGCAGCGTTGCTTCTGCTTCTATGGTGTGTGTGTGTGTGTGTGTGTGTGTGTGTGTGTGTGTGTGTGTGTGACAGAGAGAGAGAGAGAGAGAGAGAGAGAGAGAGAGAGAGAGAGAGAGAGAGAGAGATGTAGTGGGTAGCTGTTCCAGCTTTGCCCTGGAAGTACTAACCCATTGAGGCTTCTGGTAACTGTCACACCTACGAGGCCGAGAGAGGAGCCCTTAAGACCCAAGATCCGGCTCTCTTGGTTCCTGGATCCTGGATGCTGGAGGAAGACCGAGCAGAGTTCTCCAGAGAACACCGCTGGACTGTGCTTCACCTTTCCCAGACCCTGTAACCTATCCCTTCACTTGTAAGTTACCCCACAAAATAAACCTCCCTTTTAACTACGTGGAGTGGCCTTAATACTTCAACCAATAGCGAGAGATTTTATTGTTGAAGGTCTTATTGTAAGACCTGAAACTTTTAGAGTCAGAGTCAAAAGTAGGAAAAACACTTCAAGATGTAGGCAGAGGCAAGGACTTTCTCAATAAACCCCCAGCTGCTCAGGAGATAAGGCCAGCCATTGACAAATGGGACCTCATGGAAGCAAGGCTTCAGCACAGCAAAATCAATAAGTGAGGTGTCAGCCGCAGAACGGGAGGCCATCGTTGCTTACTACACATTGGACAGAGGCTTAATAGCTCAACTATTACAGAGAACATAGTCTGTATCTTTATGGTAACCCAACAGTAGCGCTTCAGGTATGTCTTTTGAACAGTCTCCTAAAGAGTCCATGGCTATAAAATGCTTAGCGACATACCATGCTGAGTGTGTACCCCTGTTATTTCAGCAGATGGTTTTTTGGTATCCTCAAGACTTGGGTAAGGGAAAGAGAGAAAGCCCCATAAGCAGGGAGGCTGAGATGACGCTCATGATGGCCATCAAGAGGGGTTGCACCTCCTCACTCAGAACCATTCCAAGGAGGGTATTTAATAAAACGTTCATGAGCCACTGTCTGGGAGGCTGAAATGGCAGCCCCCAGATGGCCACCTCTGCTGCTTAATCTCCCCATCTCTCTCAGCCCTTCCCAGTGAGCCCCTGAGACAGGGAAGGAAGGAATTGTCTGAAACTAAGTAGACATTACAGTAGAACAGGTATTGGTTTGAGAATTCTCAACAACACTCTCCAGTGGCGATTGTCCTTGGAAAGAGTGGAAATGGCCTGGGAGATTTAACTTGCTCTGTGCTAAATCTTTTGGGCACTGTGCGCCGACAGCCCATGACTTGGGGACTGTCTTAGTTTGTGTTCCTGTTGCTCTGAGAGACCAAAAGCGACCTAGCAAGGAAAGGGTTTATTTCATTTTACAGCTTGTACTTTATCATCCAGGGCAGTCAGGGCAGGAGCCTGGAGTCAGGAGGTGAAGCAGAGA
The DNA here is from genome assembly GCF_007827085.1 of Peromyscus californicus insignis. Taxonomy (NCBI): domain Eukaryota; kingdom Metazoa; phylum Chordata; class Mammalia; order Rodentia; family Cricetidae; genus Peromyscus; species Peromyscus californicus. The sequence goes on along the minus strand of NW_026294540.1, from coordinate 7,002,441 downwards.
CCATGGAGGGACACTGTTTACTGGCTTGTTCCTCGTGACTTTCACAGCCTGCTTTCTTACACAGCCCTGGGCCACCTGCTCGGAGGTAACACTGCCCACTGGCTGGGCCCTCCCACATTAATTAATCAGGAAGTGATTGTGGTCCTCCGGTGATCATTAATCAGGAAAATGCCTCGCAAGATGCCCACAAACCAATCTGATGGAGGTGGCAACTTCCCAGTTGAGAGTTCTTCTTCCCCGGGATGTCTAGGTTTCCGTCAAGTTGACAGACACTATGACAGAGATCTAGAGGGAAGAGGAGGACATACCACTGCCCTCAGAGGCCTGGTTTCTGTCTCCCTAGTCATCAGGGACTCCTATGATAGCAGAACTATGCAATTATTACCAGAAATGCCTAATATTCAGACAGAACTAGAGTTCATCCTCCCAGGAGGAGACAGCCCATGAAGCATATTCCATCTCCTCCTTTGCGTCCCTGAGCAGCATGAAGCTGAATCACCCGTGTCTACATAAAGGCTTTTATTAGTTTTTCTTGGCTAATTTTTAAAGTCTGCCTAGCCTTGTCTGATTCCACTTGTTTTAACCTCTTCTGATGGAGACCCACTTTTTCTCCCTGCTCTGTGTAGACACTCAAAACACTTTAAGATGTCTGATAGGCGACCGCAGGCATTTAGGGAGAGGCAGACCCGTTCCCGGCATTATGAGAATCTGATAAATGCCGAGTGTTTGAAGACACCCGCAGCTGGTCTGTTTGGAGCATAGCTTGGAATGTCAAAACTTATATCCACAGAAGTCAATGCCCGAGTCTCTTATTTGTTATTGCTTCTACATTTTCATTATATAGTGTGGGTTGTTATGGTGATGGGCAGCCGGAATACTGAGAGGCTCTTGGAGAAAATACATCATCCGTGTGAAGTGATTGGCTTCTCAGTCAGGTTGGAGAAGGCAAGCAGACTGCACCCATGTTCCAATCAGTCAAGGATCACAAGGTTAATAAAATCTCTAAACTAAACGTTATTTGACTTTTTTTTTTTCCAAGAGCTCAGAGCTTTAAGGGGTTGTGGCAGCGGGACAGGAAGTGTCTTTTATGTACACAGGGGTGTAGTAAGGTCTTTGGCCAACCATGTCCTTCTTCTGGCCACATTCAGGTAGTCACTGTTTTTTTGTAAGTAAAGTTTTATTAGAATGAGCTATGCCTATTTGTTGGCATATTACATGAGATTGCTCTTGTACATTAACAGGGGGACTGATAGTCGTGATGGAGACTGGAACATCGGCAAAGCTAGAAGCATTTATTCTCTGTTTTGGGAAGTAAACATTTTTCCAGTCCCTCATGGGGTCATGACTGAGGCTAGCAGAAGTCCAGTCAATGAGGCTGGGGGACCTCAGCTAATACCCTGTCACCTTGGCTGACTAGCCCAGTGGACTTGAACACACCCATACCATATCAATGTTTATTCCTTGTAAAATGTCCCCATTTTTAAAGCTTTGTTTACTTTTATGTGCATCAGTGATTTTTGCCTGCATGTATATCTGTGTGTTAGTGTCTTCGGGGCCCATGAAGGCAAAAGACAGCATGGGAGCCCCATGGAACAAGAGGTACAGATGGTTGATTCACCATGTGGATGTTGGGAAGCCAGCCCAGGTCCTCTGCAGGAGCAGCCAGTTTTCTTAACAGCTGAGCCATCTCTCCAGCCTTCAAACGCCCATATTTCTATCTGCAAGCTGACATCTTATTTTATAAAGGCGATCTCTCTATAATCATATCTTTCTTCCATTCCTTCCCAGGATAATGTTATTGAAACACAGGTACTGGGAGTTGAACAAATGTTTGTTGAATGAATATGTGTCCGATGTTATTATTATCTCGCAGAGTTTCATTTAGCTCAAAGGATGCACTAGAAACCACATTTTGAAAGGGAAGTGGGAGGCTTCCTTCTCAACCTTTGCCTTAAAAGCTAGAAGCCGAAGAAAACAGAATTGGTTCTTGGGGTCCTCGCCTCAGCCTTTGCACGGGAGATTCTCTTTGTCTCCATTTGGCAGACGGGTAAGGCATCAGCTCCTTCAAGTTAGCTCCACGGTAAAGGCTTATTATTAGGGCGACTGTGAGCTGTAATTAGAATAGAATGTAGTTGGGGCCTAGGGCTGTTCAAAGAGCTGTGTCTCCTTTATTCTTTCTCATCCTTTCTCTTGTTCTAATTATCTGTTCAACTCTCCTTCCTCTCTGCTGGTCATGTTCCTGGTGCCCTTTTGGCTCCATGAGATTTGACTTATCCACACCCTGCCCCTAACCTCCAGCATCCTCATCCCCTGTACACTCTCAGATTTTCACCTTGATAATGCTCAACACAGAGCAACTTGCTTGGCTGGTTATGTCTTTTCACCCCAGACTATGAAGGTTGGAAGTCATTGGTCATATGTCGGAACCAGCATTTTTGACCCGCATGGTCCATACATTGCTCAGGTACCTGGCTGGGCGAGTCCACAAGGCCAAAGCAGTGGGCATATGTTCATTCTATTGACCACGACTAACGCTTGATTTTGGAAAATAATTTAATATCTTTGTGGCTTATGCGTGTTTCTAGCTGTTAGAATTTTAATCTGAATTGCTCCCTCACTGGCTCATGCTTTGAACTAAATGTTCCCAACTGGTGTCACTAGTTTGGAAGAGATTGTGAACGTCAGAGAGGTAGCCCTAGCTGGTAAAAGCAGGCCACCAGAGGGGGTCCTTAGAAAGATATGCCTACTTCTGCTTCCTGCCTATCTTTCCATGTCCTGGTCTGCTGTGATGTGAACAGCCTGTGCCACGCATCCCCACTGCCCTGAACTGAGATGGCTACACCTTCCCTTCCCTGTCGCGATGCACTGAAGCCATGAAACACCATGAATCTTTGTCCCCGGGGTTGTTTCTGTCAGGTGCCATGTGATGCAAAAGTAATCTGTACATCAGTTAAAGATGGAGGATAAATTTCATAAGCCTTCATCCTGATTCCTGACTTGTGAGCCAGGTGTATGTGTGTGGTCCTTCACTGTGTTCTTGAGGTACAGTCTGTGAAGTCAGAACAGTGCATACTTGCACGCACAGAGAGGGAGAGAGAGAGAGAGAGAGAGAGAGAGAGAGAGAGAGAGAGAGAGAGGAGAGAGAGAGAGAGAAACAGGAATCATGCCCCTGAGCCTCTGAACCATCTGAGAAATGAGAGAGCGAAACTGGCCATCAGGCAAGCCCTTGACTATGAAAGATCCATTCTTCCCTAACTGAGGCTAATTGATTGAGACTAGCTAATTCACCCAAGAGTAAAGCCAAGCAAAAGAAGCAGAAAACCGGCTTCCTTTGGTAGATCCTCCTGTTAGCTTTTCGCCACTGCTGGGGCTTGTCAACCTCAGAATTCCACACTAATTTTTCTCCCTTCCTCTTTCTGTGTACTAATTCCACTTGGGTCTGTTCATTGGAAAAGGCTCACTGACAAAGTGATAAATGACCCTGTCATTAAGAAAGAGTTTTATGAGATGGCTCAGCAGTGTAGAGCCCTTACTGCTCCTGCAAAGGTCCTGGGTTCAGTTCCCAGAACCCACCGTCAGATGGTTCAAAAGTACCTGTTGCTCCAGGTTCAGGGGTATGATATCCTCTGACTTCTGTAGGCATGTGCACACGTGGGGTTGTCCTCTGTAGGTATGCACACAGATGCAACACACATAAACTAGTGCAGGCACATGTACACACACACACACACACACACACACACACACACACACACACACACACACACACAAATGAATAATCTGTCTTCACATGCAGAAAAAGAGCTGGAACTCAGGTTCTGCCTTCCCTCTTCCCAACTCAAGAGTGTCAGTTAGATATCTTGGATTTTTAGATTATAGAAACAGACTTGTGTAGATGTAACCAACCGTCTTATTAAATAAGAAACACAGAGCCGATTCAGAGAAGAAAGCCAAGAGGTCAGAGCTAAGAGCCTTACCCTTCCTGCATCAGCCAAGAGAGCTCTCCGAAAGGGACCTACTTCCTGTGTGTATGTCTTTATATAGTCTTTCTGTTCTGCCTTCTCATTGGTTGTAAACCCAAACACGGGACTGCCTCGTCACTGCCTGTCTGTACCGCCCTCCAGGTCCTTAAAAGGCGTGCGCCACCGCCGCCACGCACTTGCTATGGCTCTAATAGCTCTGACCCCCAGGCAACTTTATTTATTAACATACAATTAAAATCACATTTCAGTACAAGTAAAATACCACCACAGACTTGGCCTTCCTTAGGCAGAAAACACATATATTAGAAGACATAGGCTCACAGGTTGAATTAGAAGGCTGGAGGGCCGAGCTCAAAGAGGAAAGGAATGCCTTGGTATTGGTGCCATGCATTCTTTAAGAGAAAAAGAAAAACCCGTCGCTTGGAAAGAGAGGTGACCATTGCTTTCCCACCCTATGACACTCTACTGCAGAACCATGAACATCCCAGTAGGAATTGGCTACTCAGCCACCCTTGGGTCTTAGTTCTGCAGGGTCTTTGGGTTGGGAGGTAAATTGCCTTGACTTTTGGTGTCTGTGGGGCTATATACAATAAATGAGAAAATTTCACCAGAGAAAAGTTAAGTAGCTGTTCCTAAGCTTTTGGGGATTGGACACTGGGCTGGCAAATGCCGAGCAAAGCCACCTTCCCTAAACCTGTGGCTGTGACCACTGAGAGCTCAGATCACAGGGCTGACAGTGACCCTGTGGGCAGAGGTTCGTTCTCCGATCCAGATCTCGCCGTATCAGACTCATACTGCGTTTTGGCTGATCCCTCACACACTGAGGACTGAGCAGTATGTTCTTCGCTCCTGAGACAGTTTCTGTTCACTGGAGCCAGACCAGCACATAATCAGAGCAGGCAGGCATCTACGAGCTGTGGTTTGATGAGTTTGTGGAAGTCTCCTCTCCTCTAGCCACCCCTCTGGCCCTGGCCTGAGCTATCTCTCTGGATTCAGGGTTGTTATCTCCAATTTTCATATTCAAAAGACAAGTCAAAAAAATGACCTCTTATACCCCCTACATATGAGATTCACCGTATATTTAACTCACTCACGTTAAAGCGAAGGAACACACATTCCTTTGGGATACTAGGTACTATATTTACCGGCGCATAACTATAAACGAGAGAGAGAGAGAGAGCTTCTGGACCCACGGACCTTGCAGACCAGCAGAAAGGACAGATGTATCAGAATGCCACTGTGACAAAAGGCTAAAACCTCGGAGAGCGCTAGGACTCTGGGGGAAGAGACAGAAATAGGCAGTAAATAGGAAAAAGGAAGGTGATGTCTTGCTTGGCACCAGGAAAGCCTCTCTCTGGCTCATGTTCGAACACCTTGTCCCAGCAGGGGTTCCAGGACACGGTTGCTTCCTCATCCTGTAAGACAACGAACCCCATTGCAACCCTCCCAGGCCAGGGATAGACCTCTCTTACCACCATGCCCTCCCCAGGCCAGGGATGGACCTCTCCCGCCACAAGCCAGGGACGAACCTCTCCTACCACCATGCCCTCCCCAGGCCAGGGATGGACCTCTCCCGCCACAAGCCAGGGACGGACCTCTCCTACCACTATGCCCTCCCCAGGCCAGGGATGGACCTCTCCCGCCACAAGCCAGGGATGGACCTCTCCTACCACCATGCCCTCCCCAGGCCAGGGATGGACCTCTCCCGCCACAAGCCAGGGATGGACCTCTCCTACCACCATGCCCTCCCCAGGCCAGGGATGGACCTCTCCCGCCACAAGCCAGAGATGGACCTCTCCTGCCACCATGCCCTCCCCAGGCCAGGGATGGACCTCTCCTGCCACCATGCTCTCCCCAGGCCAGGGATGGACCTCTCCTGCCACCATGCTCTCCCCAGGCCAGGGATGGACCTCTCCTGCCACCATACTCTCCCCAGGCCAGGGATGGACCTCTCCTGCCACCATGCTCTCCCCAGGCCAGGGATGGACCTCTCCTGCCACTATGCTCTCCCCAGGCCAGGGATGGACCTCTCCTGCCACCATGCCCTCCCTAGGCCAGGGATGGACCTCTGTTTCTTCCACAACACTGAGCCAAAATACACACCCCCCTCCCTTAAATGGCTTGTCAGGGATTTGTCATAGCGACTAAGAACAACAAGTGCCGTAGGTGAGCTCCCTGACTCTGGGCAGTGGCTCTTCACTCCCACTTTCTGCTGAGCGCGCTCAAGGTATCGAGCCACTCCATCTATTTGCATCTCCCCCTCCTGCTGGAGCCGAGTATGAGAATTCCACCAAGGACTTCCAGACCTGAAGCCTAAGATGAGCACTTGGGGGAGTTGCATGTGCTGGAAACGAGGAAGAAAACCCTTCGTGGTCCCATCAGCTGCCAATCAACCTGCTGTCAAATGACCCAGACTTCTTTGCTTAGCTGTGGGCTCCATATTTTCCAATCAAATATTAGTTTGGCTTTTTTTTTTCTTTCTGCGGGATCATTAATTCTCATTAGCTTGGCGTCTAAACATTTTTGCATGAGTATCAGACCAACTGACTTTCAGAGTGAGTGACTTCAAAGAAGGAATCTGTCAAGGTTGTGATCCACGAGCTTAAATATTTCTTGCCTGTAGTTTTTAATTTTTTTTAGGGGGGGGGTCTCTCTCCCTTTTTTCATACTCCTTCAAGCATGAAGCTAGTGTGGTTACAATAACAAAATTAGCTCATCATTTACTAACTGTTAATTTAATTTTTAATTGTCCATTAAATCAGGCACTGGGCTGTTTATATTTTAATTTTTAATGTTAGGGTTTTAAATTGCTTCCCAAATGAAGGTTAACAAGGGAGGGCTATTCCTGACTCTGGAAATGAGTGAAATCACAAATGGGATGCTGTGAGTTTCTGGGACCAAGCTAGGGTATGGATGGGGGAAGAAGCAGGGTCCACATTCTTCGGTACTGGCTAAGCACCAGACACTGTACTAAGTGATTTAAATGCAACATCTCACTGGTTCTAGAACGTAGCTTCCGATGGCTATGTGAGACAGGGAAGGGATGAAGTTGAGACAAGGGAAGGGCAACAGTGAGTGTAAGGCTGGGAAGTGGCCAGGGGCTGGCGAGGTCTCCCCAGCTGTAGTCCCAGCACTCTGAGCTCCAGTGCCACACGGCGTTGTCTGGATGTTTTCGGATATTATCGCGAGAAGACAGAGGTGCGTAAGGAGAAGGGTCGGACCTCAACAGGACACAAATGCCTAGACACTATCTCGGGGCTGGAACCATGTCTCAAGCTCTGTCCGGCCTGTAGCTGTGTCCCAGTAACAGGTAAAGTTGGTGCCAGGCACTGTGGGCCTCGGTGAGGCCAGCAACAGAGAGATGCTGAGTGATTCTCCCTTTTGAATAATTCTTCAGATTCTGTGTGTTACAGTAAATAATAGCAGAAGGTGAAGTCTAGTGATGACTAGTGAAAAAGCTGTATTCTCTCTCTCTCTCTCTCTCTCTCTCTCTCTCTCTCTCTCTGTGTGTGTGTGTGTGTGTGTGTGTGTAAGTGTGTGTATGTATGAGAGAGAATGCATGTTTGAACTCATTGATATTGTTCATCAGTAAATATGCATTCTGGTAAATCAAGGTCAAGATATTTCAGTGGAAAAAGCCAGCAAGACTACAGCTCTCCTCAGCTTCCAAAGTCATTAATCTATTTAGAGGGTCTCTAGGTGACCTTTTCTAGAACGTCTATGAACATCTCCAGGAGGAACAGCATGTTGGATCTTTAACAGCGAACCCCTGACTGGGGATTAGATAATTAATAGTTGAGGACTTCCCTCCTTCCCTCCTTCCTCCCCTCCCTCCCTCCCCCCTCCTTTCCTCCCTTTCTCTCTTGTCTCCATTGTTTCTCTTCTCCTTCCGTCTCCTTCCCTCCCTCCTTCCCTTCATCCTTCCCCCTTCTCTCTCTCTCCTTCCTTCCTTCCTTCTTCTCTTCCCTCTTTTCCTTCTCTTCCTTTATTCCCTTCCCTCCTCCTCTTCCTCTCCCCTCTTAGTGAATACTCTCGCTACCCTGGAGTTGGATAGCAGCACACAGAGTCACCTTCTTTCTCCGTGCTGAGGGTGCATGGCCTCGAAGTTTCAAAGAACATGAAATGTAGGGAAATATCCACCAGACATTTAACCTTTATCTCCGGGTGTGGTGTCTTTACCATTCACACTCGGAGGAGTCAAAACTGAAGGAAAGAGTACGTCATTGTCAGAGAGATTCCATCTGCCTCTAGCTTTGAACAAGGTCTGACTCTCCTGTGACGCATCCTACGAAAGAAAGTTCACACTGGACGCAGCTGCTGGGGTCAGGTGCCGCCTGCTCTGTCTCTTGCTCTTAGATGTGAGGTGGGTTCTTAAGCTTCTCTGCGTTTCTTTTTCCTTGACATGCAGGGGTAGTAATTGTCTCTAACCACATGGCTGTCAGTATCAAGTAAGTCAATATTTACAAAGTTCTTTGGAAACTGTCTGGCACATACTAAATGTTAGACAAATGTTTCTTAAACAGAGAAAACATCTTCTGTGGATCTCGACACAGCTTCTAGATCGCTAGCTGTGCTCACTGAGATGAATTCCCCATGCTTTCTCCCACATGGTACTGGTGGGTCTGACAGGAAGGCAGTGGTGCTTCTCTGCTAACATCTGCTTTCTCTCCTGCCTCCTCATGAGCAAGCTCTGGCTACAACCAGCCTTATTCAGTCCCGGAAGGTGCCCAAGGACATTTGTTTTACAGAAATTCTTGGAAACATTGCTGGATGGTCAGGTTGCCTGGGAGACATGGACCATTTATTTCCTCATATGCTCGATAGCCGTGGACCATATTTTAGCTCTTGGGAATTAAATGTTTATTCTCTGGACTGTATCCCAAATGAAGAAGCTATATGTATGTAGATGTACCCGTTCAGGAACATTAACCCCTGGTGGCATGTCTTCGGGGGGGGGGGGCCCAAGATGTCCCTGGTCCTTTCTGTCTTTACAAAGAACACCAAGGCAGGTCAGAAGGAACAAAAGGATGCATGGAGGCTCTCCTGTTCCAGGCCCCTCCAAGGGCTTCCCTAAAACAATTGAGCCTGAAAAGGAAACAAGAGGAGCTGTCAATAGGGCTTGGTGGTATTGGCTAAATTCCCACTGTGATTAAATTTCATATTTTGCCCTGGACTGGGATGGTTTCCAAGGACCTGTTTGTTGAAAACAGCTATATTGAGCCAAGGCTGTTCTCCTAAATAACTGTGGGAATCAGAAGCCTCTTTTGACTTGGCAGGGGTTCGGAAAGGGGTCACAGTGAAAACACTTCAACTCAGAGTCTGCTACCACTTAGCTTCCCAGCTCACTCCAGGATATGCAGGAGACATCTTCTTAATGATGAGAACATGGTTTGGCCTTGAAACACCCAGAGTTCAAGTTCCTAAGGACACTCACTTATCTTGCTAAGTCTTAGATTTCTCATACATAACATATGTGTGTTGGTTGGCCACAGCTGTGTTTTGTGACTTTTTCTGGGGAATTGTGGACAGACATCTACTCATCCCTGATAGAGTACTTATGACAGACCCAAGACACAGTTCTATCAAAGTCAGTTCAGTGAACCAACACAGTGACTATGGTTACTCACAGGAGTATGGGCAAATAGTTACAGGAACATGGACATCTTGAACGCTGTTGCGTTATGAGAGAGTCCATCTTGGCATGAGTGACTTTCAAAAACTGTATCCTGGAAACTAACTGAATGACTTGCAGGCAGCACCACAAGCCAGAGTCTGCTCTTCCTAGAAGTCATCATTATTTGGTTTTATTAATCACATTTATTTGTGTGTGTGTGTGTGTTTGTGCGTGTGTGTGTGTGTGCACACACACGTGCACAAGTGCATGTATGTGTGTGTAGTTCAGAGGACAACTTGTAAGAGTCAGTTCTCTACTTTCATCATGTGTTTTCCCAGGGATTGAACTCAGGTTATGAGTCTTGACAGCAGGTACTTTTACCCACTAAGCCACATCATTGGCCCTAGTCCTTACTGTTTTATATCACCTTGGGGAGGTTGAGGCCCTGTAAATCTTGTAAGTTTCAGGGACTTTCTGAGACTTGTGAGTTGTTTATTTCCTGAGCCTTAGTAAACCTTTTCTAGGATGGAAATGTTCCACTTTGGAGGATGTGGGCTCCACCAACATGTGGTGGTAATGTTAGCCCTCACCCCAAAGTCTTGGTGGTTCACAGTAACAAAGCTTTGTTTCTAACCCATACAGTGGCTGTGCTTCAGCTCTCAGCTGTGGTTCTGTGGCTCTGCTCCATGTCAATCCTTTAGTCTTGGGTCCAAAAATATCCACTTTACTACTTTGGCTTTATGAAGAGGGGATCAAGAACAATGACAGTTGTGCATGATCTTTTAAGCTTACATGCCATTTGTGCTAGAGAAAGGGAGATTATGTTTCCCCCACAGAAACAGTACAATCTACATGGAGTAAGCAGGGTGTCCAACTCTCTTACAGAGAAAACAACAGATAATTTGAAACAATACCATAGACTGCCATCGTGGTGATAATAATACTCCCTTTCACAAGGTACTTATAAAACCCAAATGAAATCATGTGCACATAAGTTTACTCTAGACTATAAAGTACTTTCTCATACTACTTACTCCCTGGTGCCAGGGTCTCCATAGGTCTCATGGAGAGTAGATGGAGGTGGATTTTTTTTTTTTTTGCATTTCCCTGTTTGTATGGAAATCGATTTCTTTTCAAATAGACTCCCACATATACTTTGAGAAAATGAATTGAGTATGGGTTTCAGTCCGCAGTTCTTATGATGGAATCCCAGAATCCAGAGAGCTTAGTTTTGCATACAGATGAATATCCAGACTCTCATTTTGAAAATATTGACAGACTTTGTGTCACTAAGAATGGCAGACTCTCCAAAAAGGAACTGGGTTTTGCCAGGAGAAATGTGACTCCTCGTTGATAACCCCTCGATTAATGAATGCTTCGTTCTTCAAATGCTTTGTTCTTCTTCCTGTGGAGGACATTTGCAGAATGGTGTCAGAGACGGCCAATCAGCCGCATGCAATCCTGCCTCAAAAACAAAAACACATGAAACACAAAAATGACTTCATTATCTGATCAGTTTACTCAATACTGGCCAGTTACTATGGTAGTTGTACTGTGAGAAGTTGGTATTCAAATATTTTGTCCATTCATTTACATCATTCACATACCTGGCAGATATTTATTGGGCATCAACTGTGTGTCAGGCACTGTTTAGGCATAGAAATGTATCAAATACTCAAAATTCTTATTATTAGGGAAGCAGGGAATGGAGAAATCAGGAGACAAATAAAAATAGATAAAATATAATATCTAACCCCATCATCATTAGAGAGGCTTCCTCCGGCAACTGATGGGAGCAGATACAGACACCCACAGACAAACATTAGGTGGATCTTGGGAAACCCCACAGAAGAGGGGGAGGAAGGATTGTAGGAGCCAGAGGGGGTTGAGGACACCAGGAGAACACATCCCACAGAATCAACTAAGCAGGGCTCATAAGGGCTCACAGAGACTGAAGTGGCAACCACGGAGCCTGCGTGGGTCTGCTCTAGGTCCTCTGTATATGTGCTGTGGTCGTTTTGCTTGGGGTTTTTGTGGGACTCCTAACAGTGGGAGTGGGGGTGCCTCTGCCTCTTTTGACTGTGCTCAGGATCCTTTTCCTCCTACTGGGTTACCTCATCCAGCTTTGATATGAGAGTTTGAGTCTAGTCTTATCTCGTCTCATTATTACCATGTTCAGTTGATATCACTGGGAGGCCCGCTCTTTTCTGAAGGGAAATGAAGGAGCAGCAGATCTGGGGGAGAGGAGAGATACAGCAGAGAGTGGAGGGAGGGGAAGCTGCAGTTGGGATGTACTATGTGAGAGAAGAGAAAAGAAAAAGAAAAAAATGGATAAAATAGTCAAGGAAATATTTGCTATGATCCCACAAAAGATAGTAAGAAAGGAGGAGGAGGAGGAGGAGGAGGAGGAGGAGGAGGAGGAGAAGGAGGAGGAGGGAGGGTAAAGATAAAATCAACACTTTAGAGTATCAGAGAGGGCTGAAGGTAGAGTGCAGTTTAGAATACCTGGGGGAGTGGGTGAAGAAGAGCCTCACGGAAGAAGAATTCAGTGAGGAACCTGTGCCCCACGGGAGGTGCATCCCCGCTGTGTGTGATGAGCTGCGAGTCCCCTGGGGCTGGAGTTGCATGAGATGGGAGAAAAGTAGGTGACGTCTAATTTCTTGAATTCCTTATATATTCTGGATATCAGTCCTCTGTCAGATGTGGGGTTGGTGAAGATCTTTTCCCATTCTGTAGGCTGTCGCTTTGCCTTGTTGACCGTATCCTTTGCTCTACAAAAGCTTCTCAGTTTCAAGAGGTCCCATTGATTGATTGTTTGTCTCAGAGTCTGTGCTACTGGTGTTCTATTTAGGAAGTAGTCTCCTATGCCAATGCGTTCAAGACTACTTCCTACTTTCTCTTCTAGCAGGTTCAGAGTAGCTGGATTTATGTTGAGGTCCTTGATCCACTTGGACTTAAGTTTTGTGCACGGTGATAGATATGGATCTATTTGCAGCCTTCTACATGTTGATATCCAGTTTTGCCAGCACCATTTGTTGAAGATGCTTTCTTTTTTCCATTGTGCACTTTTGGCTTCTTTGTCAAAAATTATATGTTCATAGGTGTGTGGATTAATGTCAGGGTCTTCAATTCGATTCCATTGGTCCACATGTCGGTTTTTATGCCAGTACCAAGCTGTTTTTATTACTGTAGCTCTATAGTAGAGCTTGAAGTCAGGGATCGTGATGCCTCCAGAAGTTGTGTTATTGTACAGGATTCCTTTGGCTATCCTGGGTTTTTTGTTTTTCCATATGAAGTTGAGTATTATTTTTTCCAGGTCTGTGAAGAATTGTGTTGGTATTTTGATGGGGATTGCATTGAATCTGTAGATTGCTTTTGGTAGGATTGCCATTTTTACTATGGCCAAACACCCTAATTGTTGTGCTAGAAACCTCATCCAACTACTGAGGGATCTGGATGCAGAGATCCATGACTAGGCCCCGGGTGGATCTCTGGGAGTCCAATTAGCGAGAATGAGGAGGGTTTATATGAGCGAGAATTGTTGAGACCAAGGTTGGATAAAGCACAGGGACAAATAGCCAAATGAATGGAAACACATGAACTATGAACCAATGGCTGAGGGGTCCCCACTGGATCAGGCCCTCTGAATGGATGAGATAGTTGATTGGCTTGATCTGTTTGGGAGGCATCCAGGCAGTGGGACCAGATCTTGTGCTCATTGCATGAGTTGGCTGTTTGAAACCTGGGGCCTATGCAGGATTGTTTGGCTCGGCCTGGGAGGAGGGGACTAGACCTACCTGGACTGAGTCTACCAGGTTGACCTCAGTCTGTGGGGAAGGCTTTGCCCTGGAGGAGATGGGAATGGGGGGGGGGGGTCGGGGGGAAGGTGAGGGGGACGGGAGGGGGGAGAACAAGGGAATCCGTGGCTGATATGTAGAACTGAATTGTATTGCAAAATAAATTAATAAAAAAAAAAATAAAAAAAAAAAAAGTAGGTGACGTCAAGCAGTCAGATCACAGAAGGCTCTGCAGGCTACGGTAGGGATGAAGAGATCTCCCCGAGTAAGCGGGAGCTAAATATAAGATTTTCAGTAGAAAAATCAACAACAACAACAACAAAAATAGGTGGCATTTTTAAAGGGTCAACTTTGAATGTGATCTTGGCAAAGGTGAGGAGGGCAGCACCTGACCTGTCAGAGGGTAGGCCCCGATAGGAGAGGCACCGGTGGTATTCAGTGGTGATAATATGTGGTTTGGGGAACTTGGTTTATAGGTGAAGGGGCCAATATTTGTATAGGAATTGGATCGGAGGTACAGGAGAAAGAACGAGGCAGGCCGTTTGCACTCACAGGTCAATCAATGCGCAAGCATATAAGGATAAAGTGGACAGAGGTGAGCTAGATGATAGAGTTATACATAAATCCCACTGGGGTATCTCACATACAAGTACTTAAGACTCTTCAGCTGAGTGTAAACAGCGGAGTGGGATTTTCCCAAGAGATCCTGTGTGGTAGTTTGAATAAGTCCCCACACCATACTAACTCATGTTGAAATATAACGGTCACGTGATAGTCTAAGTAAGCTTGGGGAAATCTTTAGGAGATAATTAGGCCATATGGGCTCTTCCTTCATGTGTGGGACTGTGAGCTCTTACAGAAAGGTTTGTGGTAGAGAGTTCATTGCCTCTTCCCTCTCTCCCTTCTGCCATTCGATGATACATTTGATAATTGATCCTAGGGAGAAATAATAAAGCATCCATTTCTTCACTTAGAAAACGTTTTATTGATTAGATTTGTTCTTTTGACAATTTCATACAAATTTATAGTTCATTCTGTTCACCCTCATCCCTCAGTCCTCCATGATCTTGGCCCCACCTCGGTCACCCCTCCATCCTTCCTACAAGAATTCTTTCCCATATTCATGCATTTTTTTGTTTGCTTTGGGACCCTCTGATTTTAGCTGGGACCATCTGTGTGGCCATAGGTTTGAAACTACCCAATGGGGCCTGGTGGACTCAGCATTTGTTATACAACTGAAGTAAATTACTATCCCTTCCCCAGGATCCATCTGTTCAGTAGGGGTAGAAGGGCCCCCAAACCCATTCCTGATTGATGATCGACAGTGGACCATTGCAGTCTTGTGCAAGCAAGCACAGCTGCTGAAGGATCATGTTGACAATGTCTGTGTCATGCCCTGAAGGAAGCATTTCAGGTTCCTATTCCCCAACTTCTGATTCTTACATTCTTCTCTCTCTCTCTCTCTCTCTCTCTCTCTCTCTCTCTCTCTCTCTCTCTCTCTCCAGCTTTTCCTTGGATTTAGAGGGAGTGGTGTAAATGGCCTGCTTAGGGCTGAGCACTGAACTGTCATTTATTCTAAGCATCTTGATCATCACGAGTCTCTCTTTATTCACCACTGCTTGCTGCAAAGGTAAGTTTCTCAGGTTAAAGCTGAGAATAGCGGTTGTCTATCAGCATAAACATCAAATTTAGGCAGCAATTGGGTGCCAGCAATTGGGTGCCATGCCAATTTAGCAAAGCCACGGTAGTAAGGTCTCCCCTAAGTCTGTAACATCCACAGTTATGAGGGTGTTTAGCGGACTTACAGAGTCAGGTGTGAATTCCCTCCTGTGGAATGGGCATCAAATCCACTCTGAGAGTGGTTGCTTACCCCAATAACAATCATGCCACTATTGCTCCAGTGAGCACCTCTTACCTGGTGTTGTAGTTCATATAGTTCACAACTTGGTAAGACCACTTATTTACCCCGGCAGCCTGCACAGCACCTTCCGGTACTATGAAAGTCAGCAGTGGGGAGGAAGCTTCCAGCTCAGTGCCAGTCTGCTCTGTATCTTGCAACCAAAGTATGTGGTGGTTTTCGGCAGTAGGGTTTCATCACACAGTTCTGATGGTCAACCAAGAGGAAAAGCAATAGCCTGTCCTGTCGTGGGCACCTCTGGGGCCTCTTCTGACCAACAACTCATGAGGCGGTACCTCATACCAGCACTCATAAGGAGGTATCCCACACCAGCACTATGGCTTCGTTTAATAGCAACCTGACTTTCAGAAATGACGTTATCCAGTAACGCAGGGCATCTCCCTTCTGACTATTTTTTTCTCAGTTATATTTTTAATTGGTTTACAAAGCAGTAGGCTTCCCTGTGGCTTTTCTATATTTCCTTGGCTTTGGTTAGGCTCTGTCCCTGTCTCCCTCATCTCCCCTATCTCTCCCTGTCTCCCATCCTTGCTTGAACCATTCCATCTCCGTTGTTCCCCTCTCTACTTCCTTATTACCTCTGTTCTACTGTCTCCTCTCACACAGCACCCCCCCCACACCATGGTCCCTAGTTTCCTGGCTTCTGTAGATGTTCCGAATTAAACACATAAAACTGAAGTTTTGAATCTAAGATCCACATATGAGGAAGAACACATGCCATTTATCTCTCTGAGCCTGAGTTACCTCACTCAGTTTAATTACCACCAATTCCGTCCATTTACCCGCAAAATTCTTAATTTCATTTTTCCTTTACGGTTGAATGAAGTTCCATTATGCACATGTACCACATTTTCATCATCCGCTCATCAGCTGATGAGCACCGAGGCTGCTTCCATGACCTGGCTATTCTTAGGAAAAGCCGTGGGCGTGGATGAGCATGTGTCTCTACACTGGGAAGCCGAGTCCTCCCAGTATATGCCAGAGTGGAATAGCTGGGTCACGTGGTGGTCTCTTTCAACTTTGCGAGGAATCTAAACGCTGACTTGCACAGTGGCTGCACCAGTCTGCACCCACACCGACAGTGAATCATCACTGATAATTTGGGGGGTTTCGTGCTAAACTGAAGAACCAGGGTGCCTCTTTGCAGGTGGTTCACCTTGATTTTTTTTTTTTTTTTAGCAATAAGTGGTCAGACTAGGGCTCCCAACAGGATTTGGGCTCTGTAGTGTGTGAGTAGACTGGACATGGATACGAACATGGGGACACAGATGCAGGCTGAGTAAGTCTAGAGAGAAGGGAATGAGAATCACTCAAGGGAGTAAAATTGTGTTGACAGGTTTGACACCAAATAGGTAATGGCCCCGAGAAGTGGTGGACGAACCATAAAGCAGGGCTCCAAAGAAGGTACTTATCGGTTACATCACTTCCTTCCATGTGTTACGAGCTTCCGGCCTCTCCCAGAGTCCACGGTGAGGACCGTGAACATTTTGGAGACTGTGCTAATAACACAGCATCCCCCTCTCCCCCGCTTTTTTTAAGTTATTCTGACCATCTGCTCGATAGGAAGTGTGAAGGGAGAAGACTTCATTTCAGTTCATTGTTTCAGGGGAATCAGCGCATGGTCGTTTGGCCTGGTGTGGTTCAGCAGAACATCATGGCGGCCGGGATGGTGGGGGCTGCTCTGCGCTGCTCTGTGAATAGGAGGCAGGGATAAAGCGGGGGGGGGGGGGTGCTGGTGCTAGGCTGGCTTGCTCTCTTGCCCCTTTTATTCTGCCTGGGTCCTGACCTGATGAGATGATGCCACTCACAGTGGGCTTTCCTCCCTGTTAGTCCTCTCTGGAAACGCTGTCACAGACACACCCACAGGTCTGTGTTACCCAAGCTTCTGGGCAATTCTAAATTCTGTCAACTTGACAATCAAAGCCAGCTATGGCAGGGAACAAGGGGGGCTAATTCAAACTACAAAGATATGGAAGGATGTAGAGTTATGTTCAGATCTGCACTTTTATCTGCTTCCGCACTATAGGGAAAAAATAACTTTCTTGAAATACATCTCTATAAAAAGTAAGGTAAGGCAGCTGTGGAGACAGCACATTTGGCAAGGTGTTTGTTGAAGCAGGAGGACCCGAGTTCTGTCCCCAGGACCCATGTAAAAGCTGGCTCCAGTGGATCATGCACCTATAGCCACAGCTCTAGGGATGGGGAAACGGGGGAATGGGTCCCTGGGGCTTATCAGCCATCCAGATTACTCAGTGAGTTTCAGGTCAGTAAGAGGCCCTGTCCCAATAAATAAATAAATACATAAAATGTAAAAGGTGTGTAGCATCTAAAGAATGGCATCCAAGATGTTCTCTAGACTCTATGTTGCACACATGCATGCACATATGTCAGCACACACCCATGAGCCTGCACATGCACAAATACACACACACATACCATATATGCATACATACAAAAGTGAGATAGGACACCATTGCCTGTGTTTCAGTTATATGATTATCCCTGTAACAACCACAGTAATCAGGAAAATGTGAAATGCAGTTGGCTTAACCTCGGTCATAGGATAATTCCTGGGGGCTCAGAGGAGGAAGTGTCTCCATGGAGAAGGGAAGTTAAGGAGCTCAGTGAGTGGACAAGGAACAATGGTTGCAGGGCTTGAGGGACGCTTTCTCAGGAACGATGAAGAGATGGCCAGTTGGCCATCTCCAGGATTCTTTACCTGTATCCCTTGACTGTACACTAAGGCTGCATCAGGGCTGTAACAATTATCAACCAATTCTAAGTGAAGGCAGAAGCTCGCAAACTGAAGAGATGGTCGTAGGTAACCCTCCATGGCAGGACCCCCCAGTCAATGCAGACTTGATCTTGTCCCAAAGTCAACTCCAATGCCTCCAGCTGCTACAAGCAACTGTTCATCCCAAGGCAGATCGATGTGGCTTCTCCTCTGGCTTCCTAGGAACACTTCTTACCACCTCTACCACAGTACGGGGAACATTGCTTTCTCCACAGCTGTGTGCTGTCTGAGATCACTGGAAGCTTCTAGAAGATCTTAGTTTTTTGTGCGTCTTTGTATCCGACTCTCATGGACAGTAATAGACACATAACAGACACTCAGAAATGATCGCTAAAAATGGTGATTGCGTTTTCAAGCTTTTGGAACTGGGTTTGTACAAAATCAGCATTTCTTAAATAACTCTCCCCCCCGCCACCCCAGTATGAGGAAATGCTCAGTAATTGGAGAGTATTCAGGGCTGTTGTCGCAACCGCTTCTGTGTCTAGTCCATTTTCACCCGGCTAATCAGACCACTTCGTACTTCAGGCCACACAGGTTGAATCACACGTGAGTCCGTGACCCGAGGTTGTTCATTAGTGAAAAGCGTTGTCTTTGTGTCACAGTTTGCAAGCTTAAGCCTTCGTGGTCAAATGCAAAAGTCCCATGACGACAACAAACAGGAGCCAGGTTCTGGTAGCTGACGGGAGAGGAAAGGCGGGGAGATAAAGGATGAGGTAGAGGCTGGGATGGGGGAGGGGCTCCCAGGAAAGAGATCAGATGGCATAAGAAACCCCCAGACCCAGTTAACTGAGAGTATATGCGATTCTAGGACCTAAAGTCGCGGGAACCGATACGTTCTTTTTTAAAGCTAAATTCTTCCGTATGCAACTGACATGTCATTATTTATAAAGTATTATAACTGCCTCTCAGAGAGGCACAAATAAAGGCTCTGACGAGTCCTGCAGTGTGGAAATTGGTTTCACTTTTTTTTTTTAAATTTTTACAGATATCTCCCAAACATAAATACCAAGTCCTTTTTCAGAGTGACAAATATTAATAACCTGAAGGTCTATTGATTTTTACACGTTACGAAATATCCATAGAAACCTGTGCTACCTTGGGTTAAGAGAAGACACAGTAACTAGTATGCACAGGGATTGGACCCATGACCTCGGTCAGCTAAGTGGGGAGGACCGATGGCGTGAGTCAGGGAGTCCTCTGGTCCTAGGGGCCATTGCAACACCATTCCGGAATTGCTTCTATCAGTTATTACTGCTATTTACTGTGAGTAGCAATGAAAATATTAGCATCAATTAATATTAAATTAACTAATATCAAATAATATGTGCTGGATAAGGTGTGTGTGTGCATGCATGTGTGTGTGTGTGCACGCGTGCATGCATGTATGCATGTGTGTGTGTGTGTGTTACACAGCCTCATTTCATCATCACCTCATAAGCCGATGAAGATCAGAGAAGTTGAAAGTCACGATGTCAAGTCACAAATGGGACCAGTGTCTGAATTCAGGTCCAGGTTATGTTGGAACCATGTTCTTTCCATTACAAGCCCACATCTGGGAGCCTGCAAACAGAGTCTGAAAGAAGCACTGGACATCTCTGTAACGACTGTTGCGCCAGTCTTTACGGCCGCCAAGAATCCCGTCTAAAGCCCTCCTCCGCTTTTTCTCCGTGAGTGTTCCGTTCTCCCTCTACCAGAGAGTCTCACGGGGATTATAACACAGGCTGTCACCACCGTGTCGTCCTTGGTACCATGGAACTTTTAATAGCATGGTCTCCAGTAGAGGGGCCATGGAAAATGGAAGCTTCAAGACAACCACACCAGCCACTGTCTGAAGCCTCTCTGCGGAGGGTGAGGCTGAGATGTGGACACAGGAAGGGGCACAGCTGGATTCCTCCTGTCAATCACTGAGTCGCTGGTGCCTCCCTAATAGCGCCGCCCTGGGGTGGGGACGAGGGATGTCACATTTAGAGGGAGCTGGGTGAGAAGGCAAGGACTTCAGATCTTGGCTCTGTCATCTGTGAGCTGAGTGGCTTTCTTAATAAGTACCATGTCTCTCTGGGTTTCAGTTTTCTCCTCTAGAAATTAAGAATGACAAAGCTTGCGTTTGTCCCCTGACAAGGCACCCGCTGCCAGAGTGATTAAAAGCCATGTGAGTAAAAGCACTTCTCAAACTCTTACGGGGCCTTAAAACACAAAGTGCTCAAGTGCTAGATTATTGATACTGGTTATTTGTAAAGATGTTCTTTTTTTTTTTTTTCAAATAAAGCATGGTAAGTTTTTAAAGTCAACTATAAAGCCAGCATTAAAACATACTGTTTACATAAAATACCCAAATATGTGTTTCTGCATAGAAAATAAACATGTTTTCCAAAACACTAACAGTGATGGGTGGTTTTTAACCTTTTTCCATTTATTCCTTTATGCGATTCAAATTTTTTATAATGGACATGGATTGTTGGTATGGTATTTATTTGAAAAAAGAAAAAAAATACCTCTTCTCATTTGGGAGTTGTGGCAGATGAAGAAATAAATTGCTCAGCTCGCCCTTCAAAAGTGACCCTCCCCGCTGCTGTTTGGAAGGAGCTCTCCCTCCCACGGCCAGCCCCTTCAGCTTTCCGGTTTTTTATTTATTGTGAGATGCTAATTGTGTGTACATTGATGGAACACAATGTTTGATCTATACACACCCTGTAAAAAGATCCCACCGAGCTAATTAACATATTCATCTCCTGGTACGCAATATGTCGGTGTTTTCATTGAGCCTTATAAATCTGTTCTTTATGGATTTGTAATGCAAAGTGTGTTACTGACCAGTCTCACCCTGTGGCCTCCCAGAGCCATGGGTTGCAGGCTCTCATAGCCACACCCAACTTTTAAGTGTGTGCTGAGGACCCACACTCAGGTCTCTGTTATCGTTTACATCATGCACTGGGCCACCTCCCCAGCCCCCAAACCAAAATGTCTAACTCAGAACATATCTGTGACCCTTCGAGCTCCTCACCTCGACCTTCAAAGTCACCCAGGTATCCCACTTCTGCTGTGGCATTTGTCTGTGTCAAAACAACCAAAAACTCCAGGGCAGTGAACGTGCCCAAACTGCTGGTGTGTGCCTGTGGATCACTGACGGGGACCTCTAGGAGGCTCCTGGGTGCAGCCCTTTGTGTCCAGGCTCCCTATAGGTAGCTGCTTACCCACTGCCAGTTCCTTCCAATCCCTCCCTCCACTTGGCTTGAGTAGTTCCTGGGGTGAGCAGAAGCTCATTTTAGGAGTCTGCACTGGGAAGTGGGACAGGATGGGAGTGGGGGAGGGGGATGAGGGGAGAGGGGGATTGGATGTTAATCCACTGTGTGCTAGTCTTGAATCTCTCTGAGCTTCACAATCTCCATTCATTAAATAAGAACAGCAACAGCCATTTCACAGGGCTATGGTTACAAACTACAAATGCAGGGACCAGGCAGCGTTCTTGGCATAGTTGGTACCTATTGCACTGTGAGCATTTAAAAGTTGGCCATCATTACCATGATTATGTGTAAGTGCACTCGGGGACTGGTGGTTACAATAAAGAAATCGCAGACATTATTTCTATCATGTGATGCCCATGTGGTGGGCATGTTGGTGCTCTGACCGGGTCCTGCATCCATTGGAGGACCCGCTACTCCAGCTGCTTGAAGAAGCTAGCTGTTGGCAGACAACCTTCACCAAGCAGCCCTTCAGGGACTGCTGCACAGCAGGGTGGTGCCTGCCTCACCCCAAGATGGACCCTTCAGCGGCCGCCCACAAAGAACTACCAGTCTGTATGGGAGTGGGAATATGTGGCCAAGTTCAGAGAACTCTGAGGCCATTCTAGCTCCAAAGCATCCTGTGGAACCAGCTGTGGCCGGCTTGGAGGCAGCTTCTTTCAGGCCCACTTCACTCACTCCTTCGGTGACTCACTTCCTCCTTTCCTGAAGGCAAATGCTCCCTCCACACCCTCCTGGCAAATCACCTTCACAGTGGGGTTCAGCTCAGAGCTGGACTCCCAGAAAGCCTACCTTTGATGTCATCAGCATTTTAGAGTCCAGAATCCTGTCTTTACCAGCAAGCCTTGCCTTGCTATATTCCCTATATCATCCTGGCCTGAAGCAAAACCCTGGTGTAATTAGGTTAGGACATGTACCAGATTGCACTGGGCTATCTGCTGTCCTTAACGAGACTGTGGACAGCTTAAGACTTGTTACTTTCCCTTGAACATGAGTTCAGGCCTTGTGAATGGCTCTGGCGTGTGACAGCTGAACAGGCAATATTTGCCAGAGGCTTCTGAACTTGTCACGTGTGCACATGCTTTAGCAGAAGTTGAGCGGGGGACGAGAACCCAGCTTGAGGTGCCTTAGCTCACACAAATGAAAAAAGCACCCGCATTTGGAGGTCCTGATGCTGATGGCCGCCCTCATTTAGTGTTTTTCCAACTCATGTGTGGCCAAGCTTCATCTTCTCTTGTCTTCATTACTGGGTGAGCGCTCAAGGTGTTTCAAGGGTCCTGTTTCTATGGTCCCAGTGAAACACTAGAGTCAACTCTGACTGAGACAGTCTTGGTCATGTGCTCAGGTCCGAGCTAATCATAGTAGGTAAAGAAGACACACATGTGGTCTGTACACACTAAGGTCTGACACTCTTCCTTGGAAGGACAGAAAGTGCCAACCTCACCAAAAGCTCACAGAGGGTAGGGAAGAATGGGATACAGTAGGAAATAGCTTAAACTCTGACTAAGAAAGTTTGTAAAGGTCAGGCCAAGCAAAAGATTTCCAAGGACTGTGTGTTATGACTGTGTGCAAAGAGTGTCCCCGTTGGAAAGTATGCTGCAGGCACATGCGTGATTGGGAGCCAGACTGATGAGAAAATGGGCCCCTATATTTTAAAATTAATAAAATAGTTTCTCCCCTCATTTTCTCTATAGGAATATATTTCAGTATTTGCTCCCAAATTATCAATTATACATCTGTCCTTTGGAACCGGGTGCATGAGTGTATGTATTTGCATGTGTATATATGTGTGTGTATGTGTATCCAAATGAGGGTTTATGTCTATATATTTGTGAATTTGTGAGTTTGTATGTGAGTCTATGCTTGTATGTGTCTTAGGGTTACTGTTGTTGTGATGAAACACCATGACCATGAGCAACTTGTGAGGCAAATTTTTACTTTGTTTACACTTACACATCACTGGCCACCATGGAAGGATTCAGGACAGGAACTTAAGCAGGGCAGAAAACTGGAGGCAGGAGCTGATGCAGAGGCCATGGAGGAGTGCTTCTTACCAGCCTGCTCCTCATGGCTTGCTCAGCCTTATAGCACCCAGGACCACCGGCCCAGGGGTAGAATCACCCACAGTATCCTGGGCCCTCCCACATCAATTCTCAATCAAGAAGATGAATTATAAGCTTGTCACCAGGTCAATCTCATGCATTTTTCTCAGTTGAGGTTCCCTCTCCTCCAGTGATTCTAGCTTGAATCATGTTGAAAACTAGCCAGCACATTGTGTGTGTGTGGCTTTGTATGAGGGTCTATTTTTGTGTGTGCATGTGTGTATTGTGTACAAGTCTGTGTGCCTGCATAGGTTTGTGTGTGTTGTGTGTATGTGGTGTGTGTGTGTTTGTGTGTGTGAGTGTGTATATGGGCATGTGCACATTTGCACCTTGAGAATGTTGCACAAGCATTAAATTGCATTCTTTTGAACAAGGAGACCTTCTCTAACTGCTTCTTGTGTTCACTGTTTCCTGTCTGGTGATAAACTGGAGTCTGCAAAGCCTCTGTAGGCAGGCACAAGATAGTGGGGTGCTGCACAGCAGGAAGTTATGTCAGTGGGAATGGGGGGCAGGGATAGGGGTGGGGCTGGTGGGGGAGGGTGGTTGTATGGTCCAAGTTTAGGAGCCCTGGACTCGGTGAAGTTCTGTGGATATTTTCCCAGGGACCTCTCAGAGCTTTTAATACGTTCCTCATCCTTAGGTTTCCAGGAAGGGGAGGACAGATTACAGAATTTCCTGGTCTTATTTTTTTATTTCCATCACTAAACCCTTTTGGGGACACAAATTCACAGGGCAAGTGTGTGAAGAAAATATTTTCGATCAGCTCTCCAATACCATCTTTCAAAACATTTAATCATTCTAATTTTGGAGTTTGATAGTCACATTGTCGGAGCTGTCAGAGGCAGAAACTAATTCCTATTTTTGTCTAGCAGACACTGAGTGAGTGTGGGCACAGCTGAACAACAGTTTCTTCCCTGAAGAGACTTTTCAATGGGTTTGTGGGGGCACCAACATAAATTCAGAAGGTAGCATATCCCTCCAGGTTCCAGGGACTTAGCTCTGGGTCTCCAGCATCATTAAATTCCCAACTTCCCCTCTCTTGCTCTGCATCTCTGGGCACTGACGTCTCACCCTCTGCACCTGCTCCTCCCCCTTCCTTTGCTCCCTCAGTTCCCTCAGCCTGAAATGCCTTTCTCTGCCCCTGAGACCACCACAGTCCACTCCTTCCCCTCCACTGTACGCATGTCCTGTTTGCCAGATTAGAGTTGGAGGGAGGTGAGCGCAGTGTTGGAGAGAGAGGAAGACTGTCCAGCTGAGTGTGGATGTGCTGGGATGGTTACTGTTGTCGAATCCAATCTAGTTGCAGAACTGTCAAGGATAGGAGGGCTCCTGGGGCCCTTGTCTCTGCATCATATCCCTTTCTCTAGCCCAGAAAGATACTACAGCACACTTGGGAAGCGATGAGCTCTAACTGGCAGAGCCTGGGGCTGCAAAGACTCCTTTTCTATTCCCTGGCTATGCAGCCTGAGTGAACTGTTTTCCTCTGTGTGCCTCAGTTCCTTCTCCTGTAAAATGGTGAGATCAAAAAAGGCCAGCAATCCTTGGGTCCAGCTACCCACCAAGGTCGTCTTGGAAATCTAGGTAAAGGTACAGTTTTCTGAAGAATACAGTCTCTGTAGATGGGCTTAGAACTTTGTAGAATTAGAATTTAAATTATTTATTTATTTGACTGTGTGTATGCAGATGTGTATGCTTGGCATGGCTTGTATTATTTTTTAATTAAGAAATTTTTTCATTCATTTTACACACCAATCAAAGATCCCCCCTCTTCCCTCCACCCATCCCTCCAGCCTCCCCCTTCCAACCCACCACCCACTACCCCCTGCAAGAAGGCAAAGCCTCCCATGGGGAGGCATATCCAGTAGAGGCAAGTCCAAGCCCTTCCCCCTGTTTCAAGGCTGTGCAAGGTGTCCCATCATAGGTAATGGGCACCAAAAAGCCCGCTCATGCACCAGGGATAGATTCTGATCCTACCGCCAGGGGGCCTCCCAAGCAGATCAAGCTACACAACTTTCTCGCCATGCAGAGGGCCTAGTCCAGTCATTGATGCAACTTTCGTGAGTTCCCACTAGTTTGGTTTGGTCGTCTCTGCAGATTTCCCCATAATGATCCTGATGCCCTTGCTCATAGAATCCCTCCCTCTTCTCTCTCTTCCACTGGGCTCTTGGAGCTCTGCCTGGTGTTTGGCTGTGGATCTCTGCATCTGCCTCCATCAGTCACAGGAGAAAAGCTCTGTGATGACAGTTAGGATATTCAGTGATCTAATCACTGAGGGACATGGCTTGTATTTAAAGGTCAGAGGATAGTTTACAGGAGTCATTTCTCGCCTTTCACTTTGTTGAAGCACATTTTCTCTTGTGTCTCCCACAATGTGTGCTCTTGAGTCTGGCCAGAGAGCTTCCAGTAGATTCTCTGGTCTCCACCTCCCATCCATCTCTCTGTGGGAGTGCTGGGATTACAGACGTGCACCACACCAAATGGCTTGAAATTAAACAACAGCAAAACAAACCCATGAGGTCCAGAGATCGAGCTCAGGTTGTCAGGTTTGTGCGTCATGTGCTTTTACCTGCTGAGCCATCCCGCTAGGCCCAGAAACTGGACTTTGAATGAGTCCATCACAAGCAGTAACACTGAGCTACACTGTCTCTGCCATTATTTCTCCAAATCAGACACACCGGCAAGTATCCCAACACTACTGTGTTCATGGAATTCTCTGTGTATACTCTCCCTGATACTGTGGTGGGGCTAGAACTAACAATCACAGAATTCCACTCTAGAAATGTGGAACTTACAGGTCCTTGACCAGAACACTCAGGTGCTGTGGGCTCACTTGCAGCAAGAGAGTGTAAGTATCTGTGTGTACAGATAAGAGGCTAAAATTTGATGAGTTATTAGCCCATCCCAGTGACCTCCAGTTTCTTATGCCTAAGAACTTCCCAAATGACTAGTCTATCATGTAAGCATCCCTCTACCAGTTTCTGAGAACCACTAAGCCTTTTTTGGGTAAGCCAGCTCAAGGTAGTCTCTATAGCTTATAACCAAGAATTCTGTGACTACAAAGATTGTGCTTGTACTATTCAAACTCGTCTTCTATGTTGGAGCAAACGTCCCTCCATTCCCTGCTGAGAGGCCTCCATCCTGAACCAGTCCCAGCCATGGTTAAAAAACCTCAGCCCTCTTCATCTCTCTCACCATTTCCTTTTCCTCTTGCTGTGTTTCTGCCGCTTCTTCTCACTTTCCGACGACACTTTGCTGCCATGAATCATGGCTCCTCCCATCTATAATGTATGGGTGACTTTCGCATGGCTGTGATAAGACACCATGACCAAGGCAACTTATAAAAGAAAGCATTGAATCGGGCTCACAGTTTCAGAGGGTCAGAGTCTACAATGGCAAAGTGAAGGCATGCTGACAGGGACAGCTGGGAGCTCACATCTCAAAGAGCAAACCGCACAAAGAAAGCACACAAGGAATGCTAGGAGTCTTTTGAAACCTCAAAGCTGGCCTCCAGTGACACACGTCCTTCAACAAGGCCACATCTCCTAATCCTTCCCAAACAGTTATGCCCACTGGGGATCATCTAAGTAATCAAACGTATAATCCTGTGGGGCCCGTTATCATTCAAAACCACCACATGTCCTAAGCCTTTGTGACAGGTTCTTGTCTTCAATAACTCTGGTTCTGTGCCTTCAAATTATAAATTCCTCGAGGGCATAGAATATGAATTAGCAAAACAAAACAACAGAAGCCTGATTATTTAACGTTTGGGTCGGAAGAACGACCAAGGAGTATGTTGAATATTAGGGTGGAAGGGTCTGGAGCCCCATCTCAGTTTTGCTAACTTGTATGTGAGATTTGAACCCCAGAAGGTCATCAGCTCCAGGACACAGTTGTGACTGGATGGAGTCTTTACAGAGTCACACCCAGAGACCAGCCTGTTCACTGAAGATGATTTAAAGGAAGCACGTAGCCTCTTGCAAAAGCAGCCCCATCATCCCAGCGATGGGATCCCAGCGGGAAGAGAAGGCCTCATTCACAAGCCTGGCACACCATCTGTAAGTGAAAGTCATTAACCTTGATTCCCTCACCCCAGGTCCCTGGGACACCAAGAGTGATGGAAGCTGCCCTCCCGAGATGCAGAGCTCAGGCCTCCAAGTGAGAAGATGCTCACAGCTCTCCCAAGGCACTGCCTGGGGACCATCATTCTACCTGGCTTTTCTGCCCCAGCTATGAGGAGCCCTCACCCAGAGGGGCTGCACCTCAGACTGGGAAATGAGAAACCAGAGTCTCACCGTGAACCAGGGACTTGGTCCCTGCCCTCAGCAAGTCTGGATTCTGCTTGAGGACACAGCTCACATCTGTGTGTGAAAGCCACTTTGGAATATTTATGAAGCCGCCTTGTGCCTCTTGCAAACAAACACAGTATGTAGGGGCCTCACAGAGACAACCCGACTCACAGCAGGAAGGGACCTTGCATGTTGGCCAGTCTGGGGTCACTGAAGGGAGGCTTATGGGCTACATGACCTGGTGGTATGTTATTTGATGCACATAATGACTTTATTATTATTATTAAATACATTATTTTATTCTACACGTATGAGTGTTTTGCCTGCATGTGCGTTGGTGCATCCAGTGCATGGCTGGTACCCATGGAGATCAGAAGAGGACATTGGATCCATTGGCACTAGAGTAATAGATGAATATCAGCTGTCATGTGAGTGCCGGGACCCAAACCTGGGTCCTCTGCAAGATCAAGTGCTCTTAACCACTGAGCCATGGGCCTATTATTGTTGTTGTTGTTGTTACTGTTATTATTATTTTCTCTGAAGGCCAATGTTTAAACTAGGCGATAATTCATATACCATACAAGCTTCTCATAGAAAAGATAAGCAACCTGGCCTCCCCAGAGTCTCAGCTTCCTTCCTGACAACTACTGGCTGGACCTAAGGTGTCTACTCCACATAGGATGCCTGTTCTGCAGACTCCTCACTGTCCATCACCTGACTCCCGATCCCGGGATCCTTTGCTTCATGCCTGTGTATCACTGCATGCATTGTGTTGTTCCCCTCGGTGTATAAAAATAACTCCATAGCCATTTCTTTTTAAATATCTTATTTATTCTTTGAAAACCTCACGTATTTACCCAATGTCTTTTGATCGTATCTGTTCATGACTACTCCTTCTAGCTCTTTTCACCCCACCTCACTCCCAACCTCATGTCCCCCTTATTCTATCGTTGTTATTATTAACTCCCCGGGTACAATTTGTGTTGCCCACATAAGCACAGGTTTGGGGACGAAGGGGAAGAGGAGGCTGAAGGAATGTAAGAGCTGGTGGGTGGAGAGGAGAGCTGTGCCGTGTTTGGCTTCTGGAAATGCTGTACGCTCATCCATCCGCAGCAGTTGCCGTTACCTGCATGATATCAAGCCAGTCAACATCCCAGCACTGAGAAGTGGGGGATGGGGTCTCCAAGTTCCTACCCCCTAACTGAGGCCCTACTGGCAGTTGATGGCTGCTGAATCTCTCACTTAAATCATCTGTCTTGTGTATTAAGCTTCTGAAAACATGGTTCCTGGTGGAATTCTGTGACATTGAGGTTCAGAGAAAGGAAAAGCTCAAAGCCTGGCCCCCTGCACTGTTTTCAGAGTTCGATCCAAGTCAAGAGGGACAGAAACCTGGGTCTGAAACCCATCATCAGCATTGTATGACTCTGTCTTTGGAGGATTGTCTCAGTCCTCTGAGCCTCAGTTGGCCAGATCTATAAAATGGGTACAGGAATAGCCAGCTTGGAGTCACAATGCAGATGAAAAGAGAAAATTTTATGAGTACTTTATATAGCATGTCTGTTGGTACAGGGCTCCAATTTTGTGTTTCCTTGAGCCCCATAGCCTCTGCTGTTGGATCGTCTAAATGGACTTTCAGAATTAACGGGTGTTCTCAGGCTGCATTGTCTGTTCCCTCTCTTCCACTGGTGCATCTTCCAGGGCACAGCTTTGGTATGCACATCCTTCTCAGTCTTCAATCAAAGTCAAGAGAAAAAAAATCTCTTTACAGTGCAAAGTGGCAATCATAGATAATAGCTCCCATGTCCTGTTACTGTGGTGTGCCAAGCGTTATGCAAGATATACTCTCAGGTACATTTGAACTCCACAGCCACCATAGCAGATGACTATGTATGATGTGTATTGTTGAATAACATATCACCCCCAAATTTAGCTTCTTCAAAATGGCAATAAATATTTGCTCCCTCATGCAGAGTGTCTGGTTAGGATTTCAGGAATGACTTAGCCGAGTGGGACCAGCTCAAGCTCTCTTACTGGGTGGCAGTCATCTGAGGGTTCGGCTGGATGGTCCACTTTCAAGTTATTTCACACACCTGTTCGGCAAGGTGGTATTGGTTGCTGACAGGAAGCTCCATGCTTTGCCAGGTAGACTTCTGTGTGGGGCTTACTGAGTGTGTTCTTTACATGGTGGCTGATGTAGATGCCCCAAGAGAGTATCCTCTATGGGGCTGAAGACCCATGTCATCATTTCAATAGCATGCTCTTGTTTGTGCATATCTATCTTAGTCATTTCCATAAGATCCTGAGGACCATTTTTGAGATTAACATGATCTATTTTTACCATATTAAAAGCAGAGAAACTGGGATGCCAAAAGGGCTCAGCTGGCAAAGTACATGCCATACACATATATAAAGACCCAAGTTTGATCCCCTCAAAACCCGTGTGTGGTGTCATGTGCCTGTAACCCCAGCACGGGAAGCAGAGGTAGGGAAGATCTCCAGGGTCTATTGACCACCCAGTCTATGTGACTTGGTTCAGTGAGAGACTCTTTCTCAAAAAATAAATTAAAAAAGGTTGAGAAAGACACCAGACATCGTTTCTGCCCTCCACAAGCATGTACACAGATGGACACATTCACCCTTCATATGCACACAAACACACCAACAATTACTTAAAACGGAGTAAGGCTTAGGCAGAGCTTGGACATAGATGATATGCAAAGGATGGACAAGGCTGGAGTTTGAGCTTATTTTCATCTAAATTTGTATCTGTAAGCTCTGGGCCACTCAGACTTACTGTATCCCAGGGATTCTCAAAACTTCAGAGCATTAAGAAAACAATTTCATTATTTAGCAGGTTAGGAATGGGTGGGGTGTTTGCTGATAAGCAAGAAACCATTCATCTACTCATTCCTTCATTTACCCATTTAACAAATACCCCTGGGGAATCTTCATTTATGCTGCACTTGGAAGCAAGTGGCATGGCTGAAATCACACACTTAGTAAATGGCAGGGTAGGACACAAAGCTGCATAACTCCTAGAGCACAATGCTTTCTTACTGCCTACAAGGTTGTTTTGAACGTACTGTGTAAACCCCAGAGCATCCTGACGGAGCCCAGAAAAAAGTGACATGACTTCTCACTGACCAAGAGAGCAGCCTTCAGTAAGTACCAGTGCTCTCCTTCAAAACAGCTCTGAGCCCTGGAGCACACAAGCATTCAGACCTGCGAGAAAAACTCAGCTGGAGCTGTGAGTCAGATCTCACAGTGTCGCTAATAATGGGCGTCAGCTCTGCAGCCAAGCGTGTGCCAGGCACTGGGAAAGTATGAGGTAGTGATGCTGAGGAATAATGCTGAGACTACTTAATAAGGAAACGCAAACCAAGCCCACAACAGAATACCACCTCACATCCATTAGTTATGCACACACGCACGCACCTATGTATGCATGCACGACAGAGAATACAAGTGTTGGCAACATTGTGAACAAACTGGAACGTTCAGGCACTATGGCTATAAATGTAAAATGGTGAAGCTCCTACAGAAAGTGTGTGATGAGGGGCTGGAGGGACAGCTCCATGGTAAAGAGTGCAAGCAATAGAGAGTTGCTTAGAGCTCTTGTAGAAGACCTGAGTGTGGTTCCCAGCACCTACATTGGGTGACTCCTAACCTCCTGTAACTCCAGCTCCAGGGAATCTGATGCCCTCTTCTGGCCACCATGGGCAACTGCACTCACATGCACATACCCATCAGGTCTGCAGCCAAGCACGTTCCATGCCTTAGAAGAGTATCAGGGAGGCCTGAGAAATGATGCTGAATCCACTTAATAAACAAGACAATGCAAACCACAGATACAGACGCACATCCACAAAAGGAAAAATAAAAATCTTTTTTTTTTTAAAGAAAAATTCAAAACAGGACTACTGGCTATGTGATCCAGTAGGTCCACGTGTGACTACATGCATAAAAGAACTGCAAGTGGGACTCTTAAAAATGCATCTCTACACTATACTCATAGCTGCATTCTCCACTCTAGCTGGAATGTGCAATTTAGCTGGCTGAAGGATGATTGGGGAAACAGAACATGGCGTATGCATACAATGGGACATCAGCTTTAAGAAGCCAGGGGATTCTGTCACCTGCCATCATGTGGACGGGCCTGACTGTGATCAATGGGATAAGCCAGCTAGCTGCCTACAGAACACAGGCCTATCTGAGGTGTTAGTTAAATTCACAGACAAGGAGTAGCCTGCTTATTGCAAGGGTCCTGGGGAGAGGGAAAGGGGGAGTTTACATTCAATGAATACTGGATTTCAGCTTTACAAGATGAAGAATTCTGGAGAGGGACGATGATCGTAGTCGGACAGTAGTGGGGGTGTCGTCCGTATCACTGAACAAACGCATGTTACGTGGACTTTACTGCCGTGAAAAAGGTATTTCATTGTGTCCTTTAATTTTATGATGGACACAGCCCCACTTGATGAGACAGCTCACGGGCAGAGCGAGGGGGGTTAAGACACTCCATTACTTCCACGGGGCCAGGAAGCTGGGAAGAGGCAGGGCTGGGGCATCACATGACAAATCCTTCCTCCTAAAAGATGAAGCTTTTCGTGCTCTTGCTCCTGAATTTGCTGCCACGGGGGAGGCCCAGGAACCATTTTCACTGCGTGCCAGCACAGCAACTCATCAGTTACGGCATGCCTCAGGGAGGCAGTTGGCTTTTTATGGTCTGAGATCAAACTGGAAGAAAGACAAGGCTGGGGCTGTGGACTCCTTGAATGGGAACATCAGAAACCAGAGCAGTCCGTCGCTGGTGTGGCAGCTCTCTCCCCAGCAGACGAATGAGACAGCGTTTCAGGTGGGCTGTGGGGGCACAGCGGAGATAACTGTCTAGCCTGGGAACACGGAGAAAGATGTGTACAGGTCCAGCAGATGCTGCCAAACAGTTCTTTGCACCAGCTAGGCCAGAGACCCTAAGCTTTAAAAAACACCTCCTAAGATACTGGGAATTACTTTTGTTTAATTTGTGGGTGAGGGGGATGATGCGGGTAGCAGAACTGCTGTTGGGTCAGAGACAGGAGCTGGCTAGGGCCTGCCCCCCCTTCTCCCTCCCTTGCCTTTTGAGTTCCTTGCTGGTCCACGTCACCCGCAGCTTCTCGCTGAGAGAGGTGACACTTTAATTCCAAGGCTGTGAATAGGAAGCCATTTTATACTTAATGGGAAGTGACCAGGGAACATGCTGGATTAACCAAGGGAGATTGTAAAGTGCCGGGTAAATATCAGCTGCTGGTCCAGCAGGGTGGGGAGGAGCTTGAACCAGTGCGCCAGCAGCATCGACCTCCAGAGGCCACCAGAATCAGGCACTTGCTGGATGCTGTTTAAGAAGGCCAGCATGACTCTGGGAGCTTCTGGCACTTTCTGGGACAAGTGGGTCTTAGAGGGGTTGACCTGTAGTCATGAAAAAAAAATTGTATTTGCAGAGGATTTATGAGTGAGAGTCTGTGTGTGTTGTTTCCACACTCCATGAGCTAATACATTGGGCAACGGGGGCCTCCTCCTTGTGGGTGTTGGGAACTGAACCAGGGTCCTCTGGAAGAGCAGTCGATGCTCTGGACCACTGAGCCATCCCTCCAGACTCTACCTTTTACTTTTTTTTTTTTTTTTAACAACTAGTGGTAAACATGTCTGACCTCTCGATATCAAGTCAATTTAACCTCCTTGGACCCAGCATACATTCTGGAAACACCTTTGTGTGTCCCCAACTTCCCCTAAATGGGGAACTTATTGAACCCCTCCTGATTAAAAGAACTTGAGGGAACATTCTGAGAGTAAAATGACTCCAGGCACAGGGCTCAGAGTGCTAAATACCAAGGCTTAAAACCTGGTTCTGCATCTCCAAATCTTAATGTCCCAGCTACAAAATGGAGATGTACAGAGTACCCGTCCTATGTGGTGTTAGCAGGACTGAATGAGACTGGTCCACAGATCCTTCCAAAGACTTTGTATGTCCTTTACTGATAGTTGTACCACCAAACCCCAACATGAAAAGTTTCTAGTGTCCTGCTTGGCAGGTACACACACTTAAGTTTTGGCAGATCCAGCTGCTCAAGTCAAATACTTCAGATGTACTGTTCATGAAGCCTGAAGAAAGATATCTTTTCTTCCTCTTGGCCTCAGCTTTCTCGTGCGCATTCTGGCAGTAGGATGTGTTTCCATTCTGATAAAAATAAAAAATATCATTCTGATAAAAGCGAACCCGACGAGAAGGATTTCGTTTGGTTTACAGTTCAAGGCACAGTTCTCAGGTCATGGAAGCTGGGGCTGCAGGAGCTAGAAGCAGCTGCTGACATGGTGTCCACAATCCAGTAGCCACAGAAGAGAATGTCCACACCCAGAGTGGGAGGGTCTTCCTACCTCAATTAATACAACCAAAATAACCCCAAGGCATGACCAGAGGCCTGTCTCCCAGAACCTCCAGCATCCCATCTCTATGTCCCCAGTCCCAGTCCTGGACTCTCCCTGCCCTGATCTCTTAAGAGGAGGTACCATAGAGATTTTTTTTAAAGCGGAGAGCTGCCTGCTGATGCTGTCTCCCATACTCTAGGATGCTGAGGAGCACCCAGGCCTTCTAGCACCTCCTGTCCCCACCCTGTAGACAATGACAACAGAGTGACTGTAGCAATTCCCAAATGTCCCTCAGAGTGTAAGATCTCTCCCTCCAGGTTAAAAAAAAAAAAAACATGACATCAGAGCAAACCCAACATAAATAAGGGGGAATGTTGGAGGAAGAGAGGGTTTTGCAGATGTCTGGGGCAATCTGTGGTACAGACACGCGGAGAAATAATTACTCCCTCTGTAGAGACTCTAGAGAGGG
This sequence comes from Peromyscus californicus insignis, assembly GCF_007827085.1. Taxonomy (NCBI): domain Eukaryota; kingdom Metazoa; phylum Chordata; class Mammalia; order Rodentia; family Cricetidae; genus Peromyscus; species Peromyscus californicus. The sequence goes on along the minus strand of NW_026294540.1, from coordinate 6,967,840 downwards.
AAACCGTGGCCCTAGAGAAGTGGCTTTGCCTCCAGCAGCCCCAGCAGCCCCAGCTGCCCCATGTGTGTGTTGCGGTAAAAATCCCTAACACTCTCAAGGTTGTGTTGACATGTAAATGCATGGCTGACCTCCCATAAATACCGAGGCATCTCAACGCTGATTTTCAGAACACCGGGTTTTCGTTATGGTTACCGAGGACAGAATCAGTGTCCTTTTTTCTGGAATCTCGGGTTCTTTGTGATACTCACGGCACAGCTTACCAACGGGAAAGAGGGCATTGGCTGTCTGACTTTCTGATGTGCTTTCTTTGGACTTCGATGTGACTTAAATGGGTTTGAATACATAGCTTCCGTTTTAACGGAAGCTTTTGTTTAGAACTCCACATCTGGACTTCTCTTAGGAAAACCTGGCGATGAGCCAGAGCTGGGGCAAGCTGCCAGCTGGCACTCGAAATGCACCCCTCTTTTAAGGGTGTGTGTGCTCACCTGTCCCCCTGAACCTTCATCAAGCTAAATGATGTTTTCTACCTGGTAACAGAATGAAGTGGGAACCCTGACAGCTGGAATTCTTTTTCCAGGCCCTTAGAACTGAAGATCCCCCTCCACCCATTCCCTTCCCCAGTTGTGAGTCTCTTGGAGCTGAAAGCCCTTGTAACCTCTGAGGATGGGTTATGTCCATCTCCCCTCCACAGTCTCAAAGTCTTCACAATGGTCCAGGCAGGGCTGTCTCTGGGCCACCCGTGCAGTTTTGGGTGCCGTGGGGGGTCTGAGGCTCTGGGGCCCCCCTAGTCCTGTTATCCATTCCCATTCTCCTGACTCATGCCCTTCCCCAATCCAATCTTCCCTAGCAAAACCAGAGTGGGCAGCTTCTCAGCAACCGTTTATCAGACGCAAGGAAATAACAGCTTTTAACCACGGCTCTCGCACTTGAAGACAGTGATCAGATTCCGGACCGTTTCCAGAAGTGCCCCTTGGGACCCAGGGGAGACGTGGTTTCCATGATAACCAGTCCTTACTGTCGCCCATCTCCAGGTTCTGAGAAGGGACAAGTATCTCGCTGCCTGGGAGTGCTGGAGGAAAGTGAAATGCACAGCCCCAGCAGGAATGACATACATAGAGACAGCTGCCCCACTGCAATGGGCGCCTGCAATCCGACATGTTGATAGTGACTGAAGCCGTAATGGGCAGCCTCTTGGCTCCCTCCTCTCCAGACACCTCTTCCCGGCTGAGCTGGTCCAGTGTAAGGCAGGGGACACAGGCGAACAAAGACGAGAGAAAGATAATTTTTTTTTAAAGGACTTCAGGCTGTTCTTCGAGTGATCTTGGGTTTTAATTACTTTCCTGGGAAGAGAGGGGCCGGCAAGATGGCTCAGTGGGTAAAGGAGCTTGCTGCTAAGCCTGAGATTGGTCCCCTCCGTGAGTCCCACATGGTGAGGGGAGAGAACTGACTTCTCCAAGTTGTCCTCTGACCTCCACATGAACATAGTGGCACACCTATACATGTTCATAAACAAGCAAACAAACAAATAAATAAAAATATTGAAATGCAATAGAAGCTTAAAAAACAAAGAGGAAAAATATTAAACTAGGAAAATGCAAGGGATAGAGAAAATACTTTTTAGATGTTAAAAAGATTATATACATATTGTTATATACCTACAACCCCCACTCAGGAGGCTGAGGCAGGAGGCTTGCAAGTTCAAGGCCAATCTGAGCTGCAGTGTCAAGCTCTGTCTCAGAAAGAAAAAGAGAAAAATCACATATGCAAATTACCTAGAGGTCTCTGGTATTCAAAGAGTGATTTGCGCTAGTGATAATACCTTTTATTAAGATCCTTAGTATCTAGTTGGCTCTGCCATGGAGGATGCAGGAGTAACCATAGTGAACGGCTGCTGAGTGTTTATATCCATGTTCATCACCGTACCTGGTTCTCACAGCTGTCTGACCCAGGAATGACCATTGCCATTTTAGAGACCTGAGGAGGCCATTCTGGCTAAATGACTTGTCTCATGTCCCAGAGCCAGTCAGGGGCAGAACCTGAACTAACACCCAGCTTCAAACCCGAAGGAATGATACACCCACTACCCTGATTTGATCAGTGTGTACTCCATACCTGGGCCAAACCATCACACCGTATCCTAATAATATGTATGTGTTAACCAACACTAAAAGTGGATTGGAGACCCTACGATGGCATCTTCCACATGACACTATACTCAGTCATTTGGCCTTGGGTAGAGTGCAGGATTAAGTTTATGAGGAAGTGTTCGGGGTGCATTAATTTAAAAAGGCAACTGGTATACCTCCTTTGTCTTTCATTCTCTGGGCCTGGAGTAGCATCAGAAATATAACAAACACTCAGTAAATACTATTGGTTTAATGATAACCCAGTGAATAGCCCAAATGGTTGTATCTCCATTCATGCATTTTCTGTCAAGGTAAACAGATGTGCATTTCCTGTGATCATCTGTTCGATTGGCTTCCTCTGTCTGTGGTTTGTGAATAGCTGAACTGTCTCTAGGATGGGATCTGTACTAATTTGCACTAAACACGGGCTGCTACAGTGTCTTAGATAGGGTTACTATTTCTACAATGAAATACAATGACCAAAAGCAAGTTGGTGAGGAAAGGGTTTATTTGGCTTACACTTGCACATTCATAGTTCATTGCTGAAGGAAGTCGGAGCAGGAACTCAGACAGGGCAGGAACCTGAAGGCAAGCTAATTCAGAGGCCATGGAGGGGAGCTGCTTACTGGCTTGCTCCTCATGGTTTGCTCAGCCTGCTTTCTTATAGAACCCAGGACAACTGACCCAGGGGTGGCATGACTCACACTGAACTGGGCTCTTCCACATCAATCATTAACCAAGAAAATGCTCTACATGCTCACCTACAACCCAATCCCACAGAGGTATTTTCTTAATTGAGATTCCTTCTCTCAGATGACTTTAGCATGTTTTCAAGCTGACATAAAACTATCCAGCGCACACAGGAAAGCACTATAGACTCACTATACAGCTTCAGTAGCAGGAACTCAGGTTTTTTCAAAGTTCTGTATGTTAGAAGGCCAAAGTCGCTAGCAGGGTTGGTTTCTTCTGGGGTCTTTCTCCCAGGCTTGCAATTGGTAACACAAAATCATCTCTGTGTGTGGCTGTGTCTAGTGTCTCTATCTTTGTCCTAATGGGTTCCTCTTCCATAAGGATGCTGATTGTGGTGGATTAAGGCATACTCTGATGGCCCTATGTTAATTTAATTGCCTCTTGAAGATCCTGTCTTCGGACATAGCCATACATTATAGTAGTAGGTATCAGGGCTTCAACATAGGAATTTGCGGGGTGTCATACTTTGTTTTCTGTTACCGTAAATGAATACCATGGACTGGGAAAAATCTTAAGAGGATGGGTTTATTGTAATCATGGTTTTCTTCTCCTTATTATTATTATTTTCTAATCTGATTAGACTCTGGGAGAGAGAGAGCAAGAATTCACCCTCCCTTCAACTTTCACCTCAATTCTGTCCCTGGAATGATTAGAGGATGCCCACCCAGTGGAGAACTGATCTTTCCCACTCATTGGTCAACCAACTCAACTGCCAGTCTCTCCAGAACTCACAGACACATCTGTGAGCCATCCCAAACACCCATGCCTACCTTTCAGCAAAGGAGTAGGCTTGATGATTACTGAATCACCAAAAAAGAATTATTTGCCAGTTACCTGAGTATCTCTTAGTTCAGTCAAATTGACACATAAAATAAATGCCATCTGTGTGTGCATGTGTGTGTGCATGTGTGTGTGCATGTGTGTGTGTGTGTGTGTGTGTGTGTGTGTGTGTGTGTGTGTGTGTGTTCATATGTGCACATGCATATGTACCTGTGGAGGGTAGGGGCCAACTCCAGGTGCCACATAGTCTTCAGGCACTGTCTACCTGTTGGTTTTTTGTTTTGTTTTTGTTTTTTACTTTTGTAATTATCCTCTCCTACAATACATCCTGACCAGTTTCCCTTCCCTCCACTCCTCCCAGCCCCACCCACACACCTCCACTCCTCCTCTGTGTCCCTTCAGAAAAGAGCAGGCCTCCTAAGGATATCAACTGAACACGGCATAACAAGTTAACAGTAAGACTAGGCAAAACCCTCATATCAAGACGGGATGAGGCAACACAGCAGGGGGAAAAGGGTTCCCAAGAGCAAGCAAAAGAGTCAGAGACAGTCCCCGCTCCCTCTGTTAGGAGTCCTACAAGAACACCAAGCCACACAACCACTAATATTCATGAAGGCTCTGTGACTGTCAGTTCAGTCTCTGTGAGCCCAATGAGTCCTGCTTAGTTGATTCTGTGGGCCATGTTCTGCTGGTGTCGTCTACCCCTCTGGCTCCTACAATTCATCCTATTGGGCTTAAAATGTATACATTTCTGTAAATCTAATAAGTTTACATCACATGAAAATGTATATGGGTGTGTGTGTGTGTGTGTGTGTGTGTGTGTGTGTGTGTGTGTGTGTGTGTGTTTGGGAACCGTCTGAATTTTCAGGAGGAGCTGGGATCCCACACCTTAGTATCATCTTCCTTGCTTTATATAATTAGCAAATTATTTTTAAATTGTGCAGGTGAGACCTGCCTACAGATGACGTTCCATCTGTGGACCTCACGTGGGTGAGCTCTGCTTCAGAGAGCTGCCTGGGTTCAGCTCCCCCGGGCACAGATCACCGTGACCCTCATCCGATAAGGTGGATCTTGGTGTTCCGAGGGTGGCATTGCCTGCTCTTACGTGACCCTGTTTCTCAACGGTTCCGTCAGCTGTGCACCACGTTACTGGGGACCATGCCCGCAACCTGTGGACCCTTTGAGGACCAATCACATCCAAGCTACACCACCCTGTGACTCACAAAGAGTGTGGACATTATAGAAGAGGATGACCCAGACACCCTTCGCCTGGAAACTTAGAGAAACATGCCGTCAAGTAGAGTAGCCACTGGTCACATACAGCTATTTATATTTTACATTAACTTAAGTAAAATGAAAAACTCAGCCCCTGGGTGGAACCAGCTGTATCTTGTGTGGCTTGTGGCTATCCATGAAATGGGACACACGTGGCGCATTTTGACCATCGCAGAACACCCTTCTAAGAGCCCCTTTGGGAGTCAGATAGGGGCGTGCCTCTTTCCTGTGCCCACCCCACAAAGCATCTCCTTCCGTGTGCTGTTCTAAGAAAATCTGTTGATGGACGGACCGTTCGTCTGAAGAGCAGGAGGAGAGAAGAGCCTCCGAGCTGATGGGAGGAAGCTAGAAGTTCTTGGCCCGGTTTGCTCTCTCAGTAAGCGTGACCGTGGCCCTCTGGAGACTTTTGCCACCTTTGAGCTGTTCAGAAAAACAGTCCTTGGGAAATATTTCAGAAGAGAAGAACGCTGCACTCCCGGGAGAGTGTCTCCAGGACCCTTGCCACCAAATGTCTACAGACGTCTGGCACCGTCATCCTGATGCTGTGACCGCTGCTACCTCTGCAAGGATGCTACTGGAGTTCGTCCATGCTAGTCCCAGCTTGGTGACGGGAAAGACAGTGAGGTGAGGGGGGGTTTCCCGCAGCATCGAGGGGAAAAAAAGAGTTCTGGGGCGTGTAGAATCGCTAACTAGGCAAGGTAGGCTTGGGATGAAAGAGGGTTTAAAAAGTCAGAAGTGCCAGGTATTCCTTAAAGTAGTCGATGAGAAAGGCGACGTGCAGAGGGCGGACCGTTTGCCAGACTTGAGAAGTTCTGAGAGTGGGTATCCGCCAAGAGGCAATTCAAAAAGAAAAAAGAAAAGCTGGGACGAGCTCGGGTGTCTGCAGTGTCTGCAGGCTGGCGGAGGGCAAGGCGCGGAGCTGAGGTGAGTCTGCCAAACTGCGGTGTGGTTCAGGACTCAAGTGGGAGGGAGAGAGAGCCAGAGCGTCGGGGGGAGAAAAGAAGCCAACGGAGGGTCTGTCCTTGCAGAAAATGTGCTTAGGGTAGGCATTTGGAATTATGACAAGAAGAAGGCTTGATGATGACAGGGAGCGAGCGGCATAAAGAGAGGGGCGAAGCTTCCCAGTGTGGGAGAACGAGCGGAGAAAGACACAAACCAGAGAACAGTGTCAGGTTTGTGACGCCCCATGCAATCTGGGCGCCATGTTACTACATTCTCGTGAGACCAGCTGGGGCAGGCCTGACATCTCAGCTACTCGGGGGAGTGAGGCAGGGGAATTCTAGGTCAAGGCCCGCCTTGGCCTCAATGGGAGTACAAGGTGAGTACTTAGTGAGATGGTTTTCCCCCAATTTTCTTTCTAAAGGAAAAATTAAAGCTCAAACAGCGGTGGGGGTGGGTGGGTGGTGGCTCAATGGTAGGACCCTTGCCTAATCTGTGTGAAGCCCAGGAATCAATCACACATATAAAAATTGTCAATGAATGTTTGGGTCAATGGAGACTATTTGAGTCATTCATTCATCTGAAACAACAAATTAGCTATGTCACAGTTTCTGTGAGTTAAGAGTCTGGGCGTGCTTTAGCTCTATCCTCTGGCTTTGGGTCTTTCCCAAGGCTCAGCCAAGAAGGGTCCATTTCCAAGATCACTCAAGTGGGTGGTTGGCAGGATACCACACCTTGAGGGTAGTTGGACCCAATGCTTCCTGAGCTGTTGGCTGTGGTCCGTCCTTCATTGAGTGCCATATGGGTCGCTCCAGAGAGTGCCTCAGAACATGGAGTCTGCCTCCTCCACCGGAGTGAGCAAGAGAGGGCAAAGCCGGGCTGCAATGGTGAGCTAAAAGAGAGAGGCGGCGGGGAGCAGAGTCTCATCATGAAGCTGGTGTGTCTTTAACTGCTGATGCATCTGCTTCTTGGATTCATGTCGCTGGGTACCACTTGCATCCAGGACAGAGGACTGACTGATAAGGGCTGCAAATATCACAAGTAGGGACTGACAAGGGCCCACACGGGCAACTGACCGGCTCACTTAAAAACAGAAAGGGTGTGCACTAGGAAAGCGTTTCAGTGAGTGAAGTCCTTGCCATAAAAGCATGCAGTCCCGAGTTTAGATTCCCAGCACCCACAGAAAAGCCAGATATAACAGTGTGCACTTGTAATTCCAGTGTTGGTGGATAGGTAGGGGAACAGGCAGGTTCCTAGAGGCTCACCGCTCAGCCTGTCTAGTTGAAATAGCGTGTTCCACGTTCATGAGAGACCCTGTCTCAAAATATGAGGTAGAGGTGTGATTGAGAAAGGCATCTCGATGTCAGCCTCTGGCCTACACATACTCCCACATGGGCTAGCCAGCACACTCGCACCCAAACATGTGTGCCCACATATACAATAAGAAATACAATGCCAGATGGCGGTGGTGCATGTCTTCAATCCCAGCACTCAGGAGGCAGAGCCAGGCGGATCTCTGTGAGCTTGAGGCCAACCTGGTCTACAGAACAAGATCCAGGACAGGCACCAAAACTACGTGGAGAAACCCGGTCTCAAAAAACCAAGAGAGAGAGAGAGAGAGAGAGAGAGAGAGAGAGAGAGAGAGAGAGGAAATACAAATAAATAAATTAATAAAATGTGGTGGGAAAATGGGAGAAAAAAATCACAGGGAGAGAAAAATCAAAGGGAAAGAATGGCGGAGAGGGTGGGGAAGGATGAGAGAGGAGGTCTGGCGATGAAGCTCAGTGGTTAGAGTGTTGCCTGACATGCATGATACCTGAGCCACAGTACTGCAGAGAGGAGGAGTGGGGGAGGGGAGTGGGAAGAAAGGAGGAGAAGGAAGAGGGAGAAGAGGAAGAGGAAGAAGAGGAGGAAGTAGAAGGAGAGGGAGAGGAAGAGAAGTCACTTACACTGATTGCTCATTTCCTGTGTCCTCAAGCAAAGTGATGTAAAAGACACAAGTGTCTTGGTACCTCCACATGGATGCTGCCAACATGGGAGACATCCACACAGGGGATGCTTACCCCCGGGCTTGGCTCCCTCTGCAGAGGAGCTGTGTGGTTCATCCAATCCCCGGCGTTTAAGACTGAGGTGAAGGGGAGCTCATTAGATCCGGCTGGGAAAGGCACAGCTTGAACTCAGGCTCGCAACATGGCTATATCTGAGGTGGAGACACAGAACAAGGGGGCCCTGGGAGGTGGCTCAGGAGGTAGAGCGCTTGCCATCCTAGCAGGAGGCTGTGAGTTCAATTCCCAGTGAAAAAGAAGGGCGTAGGGGTGTGCCGCTGTCCCTCCAGTGCAAGGATGTGGATCCCTGATGCTTCCCGGCTGGTCAGGCTGGCTGAACTGGTGAACTCTGGGTTCAGAGAGAATCTCTATCTTAAAAGATAGGGTGGGGGTTACCCGAAGAAAACACCCAGTGTCGGTCTCTGGCTTACACACATACACACACACACACACACACACACACACACACATACACACACAAGACAACAAAAGAAAGAGTAAGAAAGGGCTCAGAATAGAAGGACTTGAGGAAAGAGGATTCAAAACACCTGCTATGGAAGATTCTGGAAGGTGTTGATGAAAGAAAATGGGGTTCATCTTTGAGAACCTATAAGACTCTTTGAATGCAATCTAGTGGGCAGCTAGGAGATGTTCAAAGTGGCTGGGCAGGGGTGGTGTGAAGGAGGGCTGAACACAAATATTTAGAGTCAGGAATCTGGCTTTCTAATTTCCAGCAGGCATGAACACACCTGACATACACACACCACCACCACCACCACCACCACCACCACCACCACCCCACACCCTACCACCTCCACCACCATGAGACTCTCAGACTGCTCTGAGCCTCAGTTTCTTTGTCTGTTCTTGGGAAGACTGAGAAAACAGTGTGCATGAATTATCTATCACAGCTTCTGCTGCACGGTCAGTATTCGACAGTCATGTTTACCACAGTGATGTTTCTGCCGTAGGGTGGGAGACATACTTAACCTTAGATGGAGAACGTTCAAAGTCAGCCTGCCTCTTGGTAACAAAACATTCATTTGGCTCCTTCCTTTGACTCTTCCTGGCAGTGGACCATGACAGATAAGCGATGGGGACTTTAAAGTGACGGATGCAGCCACATAGAAAACAGGACAAGAGTGGGGAGGGACGGAAGAGGGCGGGGCTGAGGAATGACCCCACAGCATTTACAGTGCAGGTCAGGGGTGTTGCAGAGGGCTAAGAATCCCTCTCTTCTGAGACATAGTCAGAGAAAGGTCCCAGGATTTGCTTGAAGCCCTGGTCTGGCAGTTTTCATTCTGAGCAAGGAGCCAGACTAGATTCCAAAGTCAGAAGGCCCTGCAGAGGTCAACGGGTAGGCACCCCTCAATCTAAGTAGGACTAGAAAGGACAGCAGGGAGGGGTCTTCGGTGGTCAAGCTCTGCCTTGAGTAGGTTCAGAAGTAGGGGAAACTCACTCCCACCCTGTGTGTGTGTGTGTGTGTGTGTGTGTGTGTGTGTGTGTGTGTGTGTGTGTGTGTCTGTGTGTCTGTGTGTCTGTGTGTGTCTATCTGTCCATGTAGCGGCCAAAGACCAACCTCAGTTCTCAGGAGCTCCCTATCTTGTCTTTTGAGGCAGGATCTCTCGCTGGCCCCAGGCCCACTGGTCAGGCTAGACTGGCTGGCCAGTGATTCCCAGGGATCCTCTTTTCTCTGCCTCCTGAGTGTCGAGAATGAGCCACCAAGTCCTACTTTTTATGTGAGTCCTGGGGACTCGAACTCGGGTCCTGATTCTTATGCAGCAAGCACCTTACTGACAGCTATCTTCCCAGTCCATTTGCTTGGTGGAAAAAAAAAAACCCTTATTGCACCCACCCTTCAACGATTTTTGTTCAGATTAAATGCATTTTCCAAGCCATTTTTTCATGATGTGCGTGTGTGTGTCTCTCTCTCTCTCCTCCATTTCTTACCAACAAAAACTACCCACTGTAGATTATATTGCCTCAGTTCTCGTTTTCGCTCTGTGATCTACGGGGTGCAGTCCTCACGTTTAGGATTACCCCCATCCATCGGTGCATTTCCCCGTGGAAAGTTCCGCGTGGAAATACAAATGGAGCCACAGGGGTAGAGACACTAAGATGTCTCATCACAAGGCTGGCGACTCTCCATTTGGTGGAGAAAATGCCTTTTAAAAACCATTCTCTAAATGGCAATTTAAGCTCTCAATAGAGAAGAAAGGAAAATCTCAAACAAAAGGCAAACCTCGGAGTGGAAAAGTTTTAGCTGTGTAGGAAATTCATCTTGATGACCTTACGGTTCAGGGCCATGCATTACCATTGGAAACCACAGTAGAAGATAATTCATACTAAAGTGATAATGGCTTGCTAGCACACTCATTTAGGAAGGATGAAGATCCCTTACGTTCAAGCCCCGTGCTGACCGTGTTGGGATGAAGGATGCTTCCATCTGATGTCAGAGCATTTGTAATCTGGTTGGGAAAATATTTGTAAACAATGGTGGGGATGCTTCTTCCTGTTTGTCAACGTGGCCGGGCTGAGAGACACCTAAGAGATTAAGCCAGCACCCCCCTTGTGTCTGCAGGATGCTCCTTGGACAATCAGATCACACAGGCTCTGACTTAGTGGATTAATTAACTATAGGATTCAAATTTTGAATGGATTTTTTGGGCGGTCATGGTGTCTGGATGAAGGAAGTAGATGTCTAGGGTCTTGTCCTGTGGGGTTTTATCTTGTCCTGTCCCCTTCCTCTTGTCTGTCTTCTACTTCCTGTCTGCTTTGATGTGATGAAGCTCATCTGACCCATAGATCTACTCCCATGATGCTCAGCCCAAGCCTGTAGGGCCAAGCAACCCTGAGCTGAACCTTTGAAATGGTGAGCCAGCATAGGCCTTCTGCCTTTAAGTTGTGTGCGCTCTGTAACAGTCACCGACTCGAGGTCTAACTGATATAGTGATGCTGATACCAGCACCCTCAGCATGGTGGGACTGGTCTAGAGGTTAGATGAAAGTCTCCAAGAGGGCAGAAGAGAAGAGAGGGGGAAGATTCACGGGTGGGGAAGCGTAGAGGGAGAGATCTCCAGGTAGAAAGAAGAACCCAGTAGAGGGGAGCGTATGAAGCACTGCTGTTGTCCGTGTCCTAGAGCGTGGTTGGTTCTCCGTGTCACGTCGGTGGGTATTAAGATCGCTATATTAAACTGGGGGAATGTGGCTCAGTCAGTAAAGCTTGAGACTTGAGTTTGGTCCCCGGCACCCATGTGAAGGCCAAGTGCATGGCATAAGCTTATGATCCCAGAGCTGGGGAGAGAGCGGCAGCTGGGTCCCTGGCACTGTCTGGCCAGCCAGTCCAGCTCCAAACTCGAGAGAGACTGCCTCAAAAACCAAGGTGGATCCGTGTTGGGCAGCACAGGCCTTTAATCCTAGCATTTGGGAGGCAGAGGCAGGCAGATCTCTGTCAGGTCTAGGCTGGCCTGGTCTACACAGTGAGGTCCAGGTCAGGGAGGGCTACATAGGAAGACCCTGTCTCAAAAAAAAAAAAAATGGTAAAAAGTAATTGAGGAGGTCAGCTGACATCAACCTCTGGTCTCCATGTGTACATGCATGTGCATACATAAATACAACACATACACATCACACACATGCACACACATACAGATATACACATATGACATATACATACAACACACAAGATTCAACATATAAACAAACAACACACATATACATACAACACATACACACACACATACACACACACACACACACACACACACACACACACACACACACACACACACCCACACACACAGTCCTATTTTCCCATAAAGAAAAGAGCCACAGGAGGAGGTTGTCATTTTGGGAGAGCACATAAAAGAAACAGGTTGAGGTTTAAATCCAGCCCTGGGGGCTGAAGAGAGGACTGGAGTTTTAAGAGGATTCACTGGGCATGGCAGCTCACAACTTCTTGCAACTCCACTTCCAGGGGATATAAGTAAATATTAAATCTTGCCCTGCCTCACACCAAAGCCCACGGGCCAAATCACTCCCATGGCTTCCTCAGAGGCACCTGATCCCGAGTCTTTCCCTACTTCTCGTAAAGCAATTCCACAGGAAATGCAGTCTGGACTTAGACTGTCACTAGGCCAAATAAAATGGAAGATACCCAGGTAAATTTGAATTGCAGAACAAACACATTCTTAAAATGTAAGTGTGTCCCATGTAATACTCCTACCATGCTTAAAAAAAAAGTGTTCATTTGCAATTCAAATTGAATTAGGTGTCCCACATTCTTATTTTCTACATCTGCCCAACTCACCAACAAGCCAGCACAACCTGGGCATTCCAATGGGAATTTTCACAACGCAAGAGTCATTTGGGTAAAAGGAGTCTGCCTCCCATGGACCCCCAACAAGCTGAAGCTGGGTCCTAGCAAAACAGCATGCATTTAGGTTAGACTCACACATACACAACCCTCCTGTTAATTTCCTGTGAAGACCTATGATTCTTTCATTTGGAGAATGTCACAGTGTCCCTGAAAGGTGTCTGAGGACACTCAGGAATCCTGGAGGGTCTCAGGTGGAGGGTTCTGTCATCTGCCGGGAGCCTTTCCAGGTCCCCCATCCTCAGCTCCAGTTTTTCTCCTGTTCTTGGCTATTTGAAGGCCAGTTCTGCTTCCTGTCTGGAGAATCCCTTTGTGGGCAGGGAGCTGGGGACCAGCGAGGGGTGGCAGTGGGGAGCGCTTCCAGAGAACTTCACAGGGAAGGGCGCTTCTTTCTTCCAGTCTTCCTGCTCCTTGACAAACAAGAGGCTTGTTTAATCACAGAAAGCAGACCCAAGTGGAGGTTTTTATCCTGTGCCACTCACTAAAGGGATCAAATTTAGGCTGCCTTTGAAGCAATGAAAAAGGGCAGCTTCCCCCCTTCTTTCTCTGCGCTGGCGGCTTTCACAAAAACAGCCCAGCAGTTTGAAGGGGAGAAGGCTGACGCCCTGAAGAAGGACCCAGCTAGTCTCCCTTGGTGAAAGACGCATGATCAAACCTCCTGGGCTAAATGGATCTCAGCGCCATTGCACATCACGTCCACTTCCTCCACTGTAAGCGTCCTGACTCAGAGCTTGTGGCTTTGCCCTGTGTCCTGGTGAGGCTCCTAGGACTTGGGTCCTTTATTGGGGTAGGTTGGTGGATGGGGAGAAGGGACTATAAAGCACACATCTCACAGAACCATTTTAAAAATTCTACCCAATGATGCCTGCTGTTCTCTCCCCTCTACGGAGAAGGGACACGAGGCTGCTGGGGATGGAGGATGGAAGAGGTAATGTCAAGTGTGTGCCGAGTCACAGGATTGGGAAGAAGTTAGAACAGGGTGGGTGCCGCTGATTCGACACCCGGGGGGAGAGAGTAACTCACCCTGGTTGGACTCTTTGCCTTCCGAATTACTCATTCTCAACTTGGATAATACAATAGCCAAAGCTGCTACTAGAGTATAGGTTGTTTTTTTTTTTTCCTCTTCACATGAGATGATGTAGGAAAAAAATGCAAATTATTTCATCTTCTTGAAGTAGTGGGTGAGGTCTCATTTGAAAATAGATACCAGGATCTCAACAAGAAAGAGAAAAGGAGGTGGGGGAGGGAGAGAGGGGGGAAAGGGGAGGGAGAATGTGGAAGAAAAGAACAGCATATCTGGTCAGTGATTGGGTGTGTTGGCTCCTTTGCCAATGTCCTAAAATTCTAGCACATTCCAAATTCATTCACTGAGTGATTAAGAACATTCCTATATTAATTACTTTTCTTTTTTGCTGTGACTAAATACCCAACAACAATCAACTTGAGGAAGGCTTTATTTTGATTTTTCTGTTTTAGATTTATTTGTTTTATGTGTAAGAGTGTTTTGCCTGCATATATTAGTGTGCACCATGTGTATGCCTGGCGCCTGCTGAGATCAGAAGCGAGCATTGGATCCCCTGGGACCAATGGTAATTTTGAGCTGCCATGTGGGTGCTGGGAACTGAAGCCAGGTATTCTAGAAGAGCAGTCATTTCTCTTAACCATGGAGCCATCTCTCCTCCTGGAAAGGTTTTATTTTGGTGTGTGGTTTGAGGAAATACTGTCACGTCATAGAAGGCCCAGTCACAAGGCCATGAGGTGACTGTTGATAGCGTATCTGCCATCAAGAAGCAGTGAAAAGTGGGGTTGAGGTAAAAGACAGGACCCACCCCCAATGGCCCACTTCCTCCAGTGAGGTCTCCTAAAGGCTCCACAGCCTTCCCCAAACAGTGCTGTCCACTGTAGACTGAAGTCTGTCAATGCCAACAATAAACGTGTGGCCACTGGGCTGGCTTTGGAACCTAGCCTGTGTAGGTCAATTACCTACTACAACTGTTTCCTGTTGGGCCGTGGGCAGTGACAATCTAGTGTCCTACTTTCATATACAAAATGGAGAGTTGCCTGGGTGATAGAGTCATGGTTGTGGGAAGGATAATGATCAGACATGTGAATCCATTCATTCATTCATTCATTCATTCATTCATTCACTCATTTGAATAATCATGTATGTGATCAATGATAGTATTGTTGAATCCCTAATATGTGCCTAGACCACCGGACCAGGTGTGTGAGACCAAGGCATCAGAATTTAAGACATGCCCAAGTGTTTTAATGTATACTCAGCCTGTAGTCCTTGAGACCAGAGGAGTCACAGGCATGAGTGTAAAATCAGAGATTATAGCTATAAACAAAATGAGCTACACATACCAGGGAGGGACACTTCTTTTAGTAGCTGGGAGGACTGCAGACAGCTCTGAGTGGTAAATGACATCGTCATTACATCATTACGTAATTACAGTGTGTAGAGATGGCTCAGAAGGAGCCATCGGGTGTGGATTGAGCAAGCAAGGCTAACGTCATGGGCAAGCCAGGTTAGTGTTCCCCAGATGGGAAGGTCTGGGATGAAGATTTGAAGAATGAGTAAGAATGAATTAGGTGATGGGTGGGTGGTAGAAGGGGTGAGAAAGAGACAACGGATGTGAAATATTTGAAAAGGCTGGAAATAAAAAGTCAAGTACCCAGCTTTCCTGGGACCCATGCCATCCCAGTGTTTGTAACCTCCCCTGGACTGTAGAATGAGCTCTGTGTTGAAAATGAATCCCAACTTGACTGGATTTAGAGTTCTCTAGGCGACAAACTCCAGAGGGGTTAGTTGAGATCTCCCCTGGATGAGTGACATCATCTCCGCCTGCATCCTCAGCTCCCGTGTCTTGAACTGAACCACCTCTAAAAAGACACTCCATCCTTTCCTATCCCTTGCCTTATTTACCCTTTGCTCTCCGCTCTGCCTGGAAGCTATCAACTTGGTCCCCTCTGCTACCTAACTCTTGTCTGTCTTTCAAGTCTTGTCTATCACTTTCTCTAAGAATCTTTTCACAACTGCCCGGGGCTGAGCCAAACCCCTTTCAAAGTCTTTCTCCCTAAGAGTGATGATGACTTTGAAATCTGAATTTCTACTGTTTAATGTCTGATCCAACTTTATGGTGAACTCCTTAAAGCAGGGCCTGGAGTCCCAGCTTGACCTGCTCAGATCTGGACTAAAGGATTGTTCTCCATCAGATACTTAGTAAATATTTCTTGAATAAACAAATGGACTGCCCTAAGCTTGCCCTGAACATCTGCTTCTGAGCCTGGGAGCTTTGACTCTCATACAGCCCAAACCACCATGTATGAGCTGAGATATTGGCTGTCTTCTAACAAGGGGACTTCCTTTCAGGGCCATCAATCCTCAGCTGCCGGGGACATCCCTCTAGCGTTAGGATCTCATCCATTGGAGCAGAAAAAAAAAGACACAACATGACAAATGTATGATCCACTTCCATGAGCAACCAAAATGGGGGGGTGGGTGGGTCACCGAAATAGAGGTCACTAAGGGCTAGCAGGGTTGAAGAGAGGGGAGTTACTATTTCATAGGTACTGTTTGGGGGTGATGGGAACACTCTGTGAAGAATGCATTTTAATTATGCAACACAATGAACATACTGAATGCCCCCGAGTCACCTAAAAATTATTATCTCTGTTATTCTGTTACATTCAAAAATGGGAGAGGGCAGAGTAGATGGGTGGATTTGTGAGGTTAACAGATCTGTGAACCTAATGCTGACTTGCTAGCCTGGTGAAGAAACCACTGGCCTTGCTGTTTTTGAGTGGACTCCCTCAGTGCCCACTCAGGGTCCTGGGTGGGCCAGCTGTAGCCTGTGCAGGGCAGTGTTCCGAAGTGTCGTCGACGATCTAAGGCCTTTCTTACCATTTTCTTTGGCAAAATGAGGAGGACATAGCAACATAGAAAATCCTATGAATTTTTCAGTGAGTGAGATTTAGCCAATTTTGGAGTAAATTCTTTATCCAGAGATAATGTCTCTCTCTTTCCTGTGCTTCACATATAAAATGCACTTTCTTTCATGAAATGATTGTGAGCTACAACAGTCGAGCCTTTAAAAAAAAAAAACCTCGATTCTTGACAGAAAAAAATATTAGCCTCTGTTTCATTTGTTTACATTTAATTTTTTACATTAATTTTTTTACTTGGTTATTTTAATTGATAAATGATGTTTTTGTATCATCCTGAGGTTTGGTACAGTACTCCATTCATGTTACAAAATGTGACAGTAATTCCAGGGTAATTGACTTATCTATCACCCCCGAGATTATCATTTCTTTCTGTGAGGATCACCTCAAATTCCCTCTTTTATCTATTCTGAAATAGATGGTAAGTCATGGTTAAGGACAACTCCACTGCTCACGGGCTACAGTTTGTACAATCTGTTAACTTCTTCATACCCAGCTTCCATAGTCATGGTCTCTCTCTCTCTCTCTCTCTCTCTTTCTCTCTCTCTCTCTCTCTCTCTCTCTCTCTCTCTCTCTCTCTCTCTCTCTCATGTGTATGTGCATATGGTATGGTGTGTATAAAATAGTGTATGTATGTGGTATGACACATGTGTAGTTTGGTATATGTGTGTGTGTGTGCATATAATATGATGTGTGTATTTGGCACATGTATATGAGTGTGTGGGTATATGTTCATGTGTACATGGGCTTATGATTTGGGCTAGGCTGGCAGGCAGCAAGCTCTCTATGTCTCCAGTGCTGGGGTCACACTTACACACAATCATGCTTGGATTTCTTTATGAGTGCTAGAGATTTGAACTCATGACCTTATGCCTGTAGAGCAAGAACCCTTAGCCGCTAAGCCATATCTCCAGATCAGTTAACTTTTCACTCTTATGAGAATAATTGTCTTAGCTCCCACGTCAGAGTGAGAACATGCAGGATTTGTGAAGTTATACTCTTTGTGGGATCTCAACATCGAGGTGCCTTCAATCCTGACTGGGATAGCTCAAGATCTGAAGCAGAGTGTGTGGGCAGAGAAACCCAATCTGCAGCTCACCTTGAACTGTGGATGAGAAGTAGTGTTTTTCTGTGGTCATGAGTCCCCTCCTCATCCCTGCCTCATTTCCATGCCTACATTCACCATGCACCCTTCTCTAGCATGCCCTAACACAGCTAATCTGCTTGCTGTAATCTGTGTGAATGCCCTCAAGGAGCACCGGATTCTGCCTTAGATCCTGCACGCGGCCGTATTTGTTGGTAGTCTTTATGGCAGGTGTTTGAGTCATGAGGCTAAATGAATGGACTGATAGATTATCTGCCACGTGAATTAGCCACCCCCCATTCTCTCTTCCTCAGACACTGTACCTGTTTTTCTTTCTACCTCCTTCTGCCCTGTTATGGAAGCAGGATGAGGTCTCCAGCAAGTGCATCTGACTAAAGGTCGGATTTCTCTGCTTTAGAGCCAAGAGCTGAAATCAACTTCTTTGTAAATCACGTATCCTGTCATAGAAACAAGAAATGGACCAAGACAGGCTCCTTGCACTCAGCTACTGAGGTCATCTTGGGTTTTCTTCCTCCTTTCTCTTCTTTGCCTACTTTTCCTCGCTGCCCTGAGGGAAATTCATGTTATCCTATAAAGGCACCTGGAAAGAGCTTTCTGGAAGGCGTCCCAGGTAGCCTTGTTGATGGGACAGCCCTCCCCTCTGTGGGAGTTCCATGGTGTGCATTGTACGTCCTTCACTCCCTGGCTTTGGTTATTGTAGGTGCTGACTGTGTGCAGAGCAGTGGGGTTGGAGGTGCAGGTGCAGCAGGTGAGGGAGGCAGCCGGTTCAGCTCTTTTTGCCCCTTCCCAAAGAAGAGGGAGACAAACAGTAAAGACAGTAAAGACGCGGTGAACAAGATGGGGTGGGCAGAGGCAGCTGTAAAAATAAAACAAGCCGATGTTGGAGACAAGACGGAAAGACCACTCATAGGCGACCCGAGGAAGCAGCCTTCGAGCAGAGCGCTAAGGAAGGAAGTGTTCACACTTTAGAGACCAAGAACTAGAATGTTCCAGGAAAAAAAAAAAAAGCAACAACATTCCAAATGCTTAGAAGTAGGAACAGGTTGGCAAGGAATTCAAAGGCACACCTCTGAAGGAAGGGACAATCCAAGTGGCATGCCACCACCTCTGTTAGACACAGACTCATGACCCCAAAGATACAGAAAGTCATGATGGTGTGGTCCAGTTTTTCCTCCCCCTCCTCCTCCCAAATGTCTGACCCTGCAACCCTGAAATCCTGAACTCTAAATTTCTCCATTTTAAACTTGAATCACGCTCACCCAAGAGCTCACTGAGTAGGTTGCTGGGCTCCAACCATGTCCCAGGGTGCTGTGAGTCTAGGAAGCATCCAGAGCAGCAGCTGTTGGTGGTGGTGGTGGTGGTCTGAACTCCGTACAAACACCACTACAGTCTAAGCAAGCAGAACTCAGCCTCGACTCTGGGTCTTTACACATGGAGACCGCTCTTCCCAGCCTAGACGCACCTCTCCAGCTCTCTGCCTCATTGGCCTGGGTGATTCACACTTGTGTCTCCTTTCTCCTCTGGTGCACCCACAGAGAAGAATGCTCCTTTCAGTGCATCCTTGCCCTCTGAGTTTAGCTCATTATATCACAGATCACGTCGGCAGCTAATCTGTGGAATGTGAGTTTCTGGAAGGAAGAGAGATTTTCTTTCATGTTGAAATATCAGGTTTTGAAGCCGTCCCTGGCATATTGTCTATGCCAAGTAAATTTCGTAAATGTGCGGTGGTAATTAGAAAGGCCCATGACTTGAATTGCTTTTCTAGCCATCAGCCACACTTTCTATATAGCTCTGGGGCCAGAGGGCCTTGCATGTAGCATTCTACTTAGCGTTAACCTCAGTCTCATTTAATGTATGTGAAAACCAACACGACTGTGTTTCCAGACCACTGCCAGCTCCTTTTCTTTTTTCTTTTTTCTTTTTTTTCTGAGACAGGGTTTCTCTGTGTAGTTTTGATGCCTGTCCTGGATCTCACTCTGTAGACCAGGCTGGCCTTGAACTCAGAGATCCACCTGGCTCTGCCTCCCAAGCGCTGGGATTAAAGGTGTGCGCCACCACTGCCCGGCACCAGATTTTTTTTCTTATCTGCAAGTTTTCTGAAAACAGAGTCCGGCTATGGTTCCTGAGTTTTCTACTTCATCGGTCAGGAGACTCTGCCCATGCCAAGAATCCCCAGCTGTTGCTGATGTCTGGTCCATACCACATTTTTGGTTTTCTCAAACACAGACTCTAAGCATGGTTGATGAGCCTCTGGTTCAACATGACAGTGGAGGTGGAGGGTGCCTGCCACTCAGCCAGAGACCATGGTAGTGGGAATCCTAGATGCTCAGGATACAGATGCCCTATACAGATCAACAAACAGCTTTTGGAAGATGCGACTGATCCTCAGAGCTGGCCCCTGTACCTGTTCTCTCTGGAGACCCTGACTGCTTTATACCCAGTATCCATCTGACTGGTCGTCTCCAACCCCTGCTGGTTGTGGAAGATTTTGAGTATCATTCTTGGATCCTGGGCTCAGAAAGACCTAGATTCAAGTCACAGGCTACCACTGTGTGGCCTTAAACAGCACGCCTCCTCCGTCCAAGACTCAGCAATGATTGACAGCAACTGCACCCTCATTGGTTTGGTTGGAGTCGGGGGAGATGGGAGCTGCAGAGTGTTTGGTCCCCGTAGGTACACAGCAACTGCTTGACAGATGTTCACATCTGCTTTGTAGAAGTGGTTACTTATTCTCCACTATTACAGTGGTCCTTATGAATAGTCTAAGGGAAGGAAAGCCTAGAGAAGCAGAAGCTATGGTTCCTAAGAGTGTCCTTGGAGATCCTCAAGTTCTGAAGCTACAGCAGGGCTGGGTGGGAGGTATGCACATACATGAGGAAGCAGAGAGGAACTTTAATTAGGAGGGGAGGGGTCTTTGGTAAATAAATATTTGCCTGGCGTAGTCATTTAGATTCTCTGAATTGCATTAATAAACTAAAGTGAGCTGTAGGCCAGCATCACCTGAGCCACAGGTCTGAAGCTTCTGCGAGCCTAGCCCTCACCCTGAGTCTGGACTCCAGGTGGCTCCGGTTCGACAAGAATAGAAAACCTGGCCTCATTGTCTCATCCAAAGTCCCCTTTGAAGGGGACAAGGCTGGAAGATGTAAGCTTATTTCTCAAATTCGCATGCAATGCAGTTGAGAGTGTTTAAAAAAAAAATAGCCTTTATCACTTTTCCAGAAACAAAATCCTGTGACACATTTATTATAATCCTCTCCCTTGCCAAAGGAAAGCCAAAGAGAAAGGTACCCTTGACATGCTGGCTCTCTGACCTCACACCAGTTCCCCGACTTCTCGCTGAGCCCGCTTCAAAGGGCAACAGCAAGAACGGACAGGAATCTGTTCATGAACCGCTTGTTCACAGGAAAGATTAAACGCTCCGGACGTTATTCTGAGCTGCCGGCTGGGCTGGGACTTGCAATGCATCCAGCCTGGATGTGACACAAACCAAGTTCCCAGGAGTGAAACGATGCATTAGCAAGCATGCTCATACCACAACACGGACTATCGATTTGTTTGGTAATTACATCTGCGGTATCCAACTCAGGCAGGCACAAGGAGGGAGGATGGGGTCTACTGCAGAGACTGGGCCACAAAGCTTCCTCCAGCCACAGTGGACAAGAATTTCAATTCTGTCCCCAAGATCTTCTGCTGTATACCAGGGCATAGAAACAGCCATGGTTTGAGAATTCCTCATTCCTTTCTTTTTCCCTAAACCAAAGGTCAGTTGCCTTTGTTTTCTGCCTCAAAAGCATTCTAGGAGAGAATTCTACATTCTGCCTCAAAGCATTCTGGGAGAGAGAGAATTCTGCATTCTGCCTCAAAGTATTCTGGGAGAAAATTCTATATTCTTTTCAGTGAGAAGGAAATGGAATACACAGGACTAAGCTAACTGCATTCAGAAACCTCAGCCTGTCTGTAGAAGCAGAAGGTACTTGAGGCCAAAGAGAATGTCTACGCACATGACCACCACCCCCCATACACACAGGGGAGCCCATAACAAAAAGGGGATGCTTTTAAATGCAAAAACTGAATCCTAATTTCATCTTCTCTACATAAAAATATAGATCTGTCCATCCACATTTAGATATTACATAAGCAGAGACATGCCCAATATGGATATGCCCACCGCATGCTGTTTGAATGCAAAAGGAACTGGGTCACACACCTGTGCCCAGAGTCTGATGAGTCACCTGCCGGGAATAGTCCCTCTAGCCTGGGACAAGGCAGTACGGAGCTATTCCTCACAGACAGACATTACAGTAAGACCCAACTGTGGTGGCGAGTTTTAACTTGACGCACTCTAGAATCACCGGGAAAGGCATCTCAGTGATGGACTGTCTAGATCAGATGCCTCTTGGCACGTGAGGTGGGAAGACCTGCCCACTGTGGGGTTCACCATTCTATGACCGAGGTCCTGGTGAGCTGAATAGAGTCAGGCACTCCTTGCTGTACGTACGTGTCTGGACAGTGGATGCAATGTGACCAGCAGCTGCGGGCCCCCAGCGCTGTGGCTTTTGTGACACGACAGAATGTAACCTGGAATTTTGAGCCAGAGAACCCCTTGTCCCCTTTATGTTGCTTTTTTTGTTTTTGTTTTTGTTTTAATCACAACTAAAAGAAATGAAACTAAGACATCAATTGTTAATGGTTGGAATGCTACTTCAGGGTTTCCTCATGTGTGTGTGTGTGTGTGTGTGTGTGTGTGTGTGTGTGTGTGTGTGTGTGTGTGTGTGTGGTGTGTGTGTGTGTGGTGTGTGGTGTGTGTGTGTGTGCATGCGTGTGTGTGGTGTGTGGTGTGTATGTGCGCATGTGTGGTGTGTGTATATGTGTGTGTGTGTGTGTGTGTGTGTGTGTGTGTGTGTGTGTGTGCGCGCGCGCGCGCTGTGGGACAAAGGAAACTAGTAATCATGTTGCCATCACTAGCTGAGATTCTGGTATGGCACAAAGGAAGTCACCTTTAAGATTTGTTTGGCTATGCCGGGCAGTGGTGGCGCACGCCTTTAATCCCAGCACTCGGGAGGCAGAGCCAGGCGGATCTCTGTGAGTTCGAGGCCAGCCTGGTCTCCAAAGCGAGTTCCAGGAAAGGCGCAAAGCTACACAGAGAAACCCTGTCTCGAAAAACCAAAAAAAAAAAAAAAAGATTTGTTCGGCTAAGGGAATCCCAGCAGCCTTTTTTTGGTCCAGATGGTCGAGCAGAAATTCTGGTGTTTGGGTGTTAGAGAACATTTCTCAGGTCTGTATCTCAACACACCATGGAAGCCCTGACCAGGGAATGAGAGTCTGCGATGCCCACAAAGAGGAGCCCGAGCTGTTTGGAGCAACGGTGGATTCCAGATGTGAGTCAGGAGGCTGACATATCAGGAAGGAAGGAAGCCTTGGAAAGCTTTGAAGGTCACCTCACAGGCCCGGGGACTCACAGGAGAGTCCCCTGGATGAAGAGAGAAAAGGATTGTCAGTGAGGCGATAGTTGAAACTCATCAGATACGCTTACACCGTGAATTCCTCGTGAAGACGAACCAAGTACCTTGTAAGGATGGCAGTGCCTCTCTTGTTATTTTATAAACTAAGAAACAGGTGAAAAGTGTTAAGTGCCTTCTTTCTGTGCATGGATGTTGTGTGTGTGTACATTCACATGGGGAGTGCACAGACTTGTGTGCATGTGGCATGTAGAGGTCAATCCTTGGATGCTGTTGACCTTTTTACTTCATTTATTTATTATTTATTATCTATCATCTATCTATCTATCTATCTATCTATCTATCTATCTATCTATCATCTATCATCTATCTATCTATTTATCTGTCTGTCTATCATCTATCGATTTATCTGTCTATCTATCATCTATCTATCTATCATCTATCTATCTATCTATCTATCTATCTATCTATCTATCTATCTACTTTTGAAGTGGAGTGTCTTACTGGCCGGAAACTCTCTGATTAACCCTCTCTGCCTACCAAGGACACCTAGAAATCTGTCTGTCTCCACTTCTCCTACGCTGAGATTACAGGAGCGTAATACCACACTCGGCTTTTCTAAAGGGGCTTCTGAGGATCGAACTCAGGTCCTCGAGCTTACCCAGAAAGCACTTTATCAACTGAACCGTCTCCCCAGACCCCATTTGCTCTTTTGTACATTGCTCTTCTAGAGCTACAAAATCATCTACGAGGGCTATTTCTCTCTGGAAAACTTCCATCTAATCCACGAAAAATAAATGATAGTTTTGAATAGCGCTGGTTTGCAGACTTGGTGATGATATTCATTATCAGGTAACATCACGAGAAAAGGCAAAACCCACACATTACTCACTTTGCGGTGGGATTTATTTTGAATTTAAATTTGATTATGCTCTTACCACACTTCCCAGGATACAGAAAGTGCAGAGAGACCTGCCTGTCATGCCACAGCAGAACGCAGATGATGGAAACAACCAAATTTCTTGTGGACAATAAAGTAGGCAGAGAGGTGGCTGTGCACCGTGGGGAGGTGTCCTGGTCAGCCTTAATGGCCAATGTGACACACCCTAGAGGCACCTGGGAAGAGGGAACCTCCATGGAGGAATCACCCAGATCTGATTGGTCTATGAGATGTCTGTGGGGCTATGTCTTGATTGCTAATTGATGTAGGAGGCACAGCCCTCTGTGGGTGGTGCCATTCCCCATGCAGGTGGGCCTAGCTGAGCATGAGCCCATGAGCCAGTAAGCAGCTTTCCACTGTGGCTTCTGCATTGGTCCCTTCTTGCGTTCCTGCTCTGACTTCCCTTGAAGATGGTTGTGACATGGAAGGGCAAGCCACATAAACCCTTTCCTCCCCACGCTGGGAGTGTTTTGTCACGGCATCAGAAATGAAACCAGATCGGGGCTAGCAAGGGAAAACCACAGACAAAAGGATGCCTACAGAGCGTGTCGTTCATCCACATCAAACAGGCCTTATTTGACCTGGTTGGTCAGCGTCCCATCACTGTGACAAAATGCTTAGGACAGCCACATTTAAAAGAAAGAAAGGTTTATTTCGGCTCATGACTTTGGAGTTTTCAGTCCATGGTTGATTGGTTCTGTTGCTTTGAGACCTGTGGTGAGAAGGACATCTGGTGCATACATACACACACACACACACACACACACACACACACACACACACACACACACACACACACAGTGAGAAAGACACAGTCAAGATCCCAGTAGCCTCTGGCAGAGTACATCTAGTGTCCTAGTGTTGTTCCACTGAGGACCAGATCTTTAACTCGTGAGGCTGGGGAGTTGCTCCTTCAAGTTACCCGTTCAAACAAACAAACCAAATACTGAGAGAACACTAGGAGAAGTGGGCACTGGCAGGGTATCTGATGGTATTGATAAATGAGTGTTTGGAAATGGCATTATACTCAGTATTAATAAATGAGTGTCAGTTTTGTCTAATGTGTTGCTAAAATATATTTGCACAAAGAAGACATTTTAGAAAGAAAACCTAGGATAAGTTGGACAGCCTTAATACAAAACCCCCAAATCTGGGATTTCAGTTTTAGGGGGTTTTTTTGCAGCATTTTAGACTTCAGAGTTTGGAATGAGGGATGCTCAGCCTGTAACATTTATGCAAATATTTAAGAATCTGGAAAAACTGAACTCTGAAACATGTCTGGTCCCAAGCATTTCTTATGAGGAATATCCAATTTCTTCCTTGAATTGGTAATGGAAGGTCACTATAAAAGTTAACTCAATGAGAGCAAACGATGTTACTAAATTCTAGTGATCTAGGGAACTTTCTTAACTATTGAGGAGAAAGTGGTGAGATAGTTATTCGAGCAAGACATCTTAGGAAAAGCAAGTCCTGGAGGTGGAGTTCTGGGCATGAGCCTGGGGCTGGGAGCACAGTGGACACCCTGGAAGTTGTTGGCGCTCTCTCTACCTCCAGACACTTCCTAGATGTACCCGCTAGAGTCCCAAAGCACCTGGCTTTGGGAACCACTATATTATTTTCTATTAAAACATACTACTGGGGGGTGCTGGAGAGATGGCTCAGAGGTTAAGAGCACTGGCTGCTCTTTCAGAGGTCCTGAGTTCAATTCCCAGCACCCACATGATGGCTCACAACCATCTGAAATGGGATCTGATGCCCTCTTCTGGCATGCAGGCATACGCGCAGCCAGAATACTGTATACATAATAAATAAATAGATCTAAGAAAAAACATGGCTCTCTGATTGTTCTGCTCAAGTGTAAAAGGAGGCTTGTACTCCAATTTCATTGCATGGATCACGCATGCGCTTCCATTGCCGGCTCTCTCGGCTGCGTTCTTTTCTGCCACAATCTCTGGGTGCACCCAGCATTTCCCCCACGTGTGTCTGAACCCTCCCCTTGCTCTGCAGCTTCGTCCCCAGTTTAGATGCCACTGAACACAGAGTTTTCGCCTCCTGACGCGCAGCTTGGTAGATGACCCAGATCTCCAGCTTCACTTTATTTTACCCTGAGGCACGGTGTTTTTTGTTTGTTTGTTTAACATTTAACAAAACCCCACCACTGGACTGTAACTCCACAAGAACAGCGCCTATTTTTGTCCCCACCTAAGTGCTAGGCTCAGTGCACACTTGCACAAGATTTGATGCCATTTGGGAACACAAAATCCACATTCCAGGCCATTGGGTATGTGGGGGGGGGGGTGTTGCTAAATTGTACGGACTCTCGGAGTCAGACTGACTGGGTTTATATGCCGGCTGTCCTTGTGCTGCTGTGTGTCCTTAGACAGCTTACTTCAATTCTCTGTGCAACCATTTCCTGACTAACAGCAGACTTCAGTTCACAGGGGCTTTTCGATCACGAAATGAGTGAATAATATTCGCAAACCACTTAAAGGGTACCTGATGCTGAATCTTACACATTCCCATACTGTTCTAGCTGTGTACTGTTATTACTGGTATACACAGTCCAACATGCATACAGAACATAAAAAGTTTCATTCTTTTATCCCATCAGATTTTAGTTGCAGGGATATGCAGCAGCACCAGGAAACACTGTGAGTGTCATCCGGCTGGAATGTGGAGGTGTGGTGCACACCCCACTGCCTTTAAGCTAGTGTGACATGAATGCTCGTGCAGTTAGCTGTCTGTCTGACATGGGATGTGCTCATTAAACCAGAATACCTACTGTGTTCCAGCTCTGTACCGGATGTTGGGGACACAGCAAAGAGACGAACAAGAGACTATGCAATCATGGACTGGAGGGTCCTGGTTCATCCACATTCACTCAAGGACATGTCGGGTTTAGAAGAGGATGGACGGCAGAGGCAGAATTCAGATTAGAGGCAAGGTAGAACTTTCAAGATGTGGCAATCAGCAAACCCTGGGGAGTACTAGCTTGACTTCTCCTTCTCCCTAAACCCCTGTCTGAGGAAATAAGGAATCCCATAATTTGAATGGTGTTAGTGAGGTCCTGTGTAAGGTCACAAAGACAGATTGGGCTCATTACCATATTTCCCATTATCTCTGTAATTATTTGACTCTTTCAACTGTTCGCTGGACTTTTGGAAATGGGATTAGACTGTCCAGGTCTCTGAAGTCCCTCCCTGCAGGTAGATGGTGATTAGCTCCGCTGTGGTCAGAGAAGTACTGGGCACAGAGAGGTGAAGGATTTTCCCCAAGGTAACACAGCATTGCTAACAAGGCTGAATTAGAACTCAGAAAGATGCCATCTTTATGGCTAGGTATGCTGCCTGAAGGACACAGAAGCATAGAAATCTCTTCAGCTGCGGCTGTAGGGATGCCTAGGTTTACAGATTCTAGAATCCCTTCAGCCCCATCTCTCCTTTCACAAAGGAAAGGATAACACCATTAGGTATGGAAGCACCCTCTAGGAGTGGATGCTTTTACTATGGTGTCAGCATCAAGTCCCCAGGAATGTTGGTATTGGGGAAGATTCTGAAGTCTGGTCCCAGGAGTTCACATCAGAATTAGCAATGCCTTCCAGTGGATAAAGATCAGTTGTGGGGTTGAGGATTTAGCTCAGTGGTAGAGCACTTGCCTCACAAGCACAAGGCCCTGGGTTCGTCCTCAGCTCTGGGGGGAGGGCCAGGAAGGCCAGTTGTGCCACGCCTGTGTATTCACTAACCAACACGTGGATGTGTCTCAGCTCCTGGGGTGGCTCATTGGCCCCTGGGAACACAGAGAGTGGAGCCCTGTGAAGGAAGCAGAGGTGGGCAGAGAAGGCTCTACTGTACAAAATGACAGAGGAGCGGAGTTGGAATCATATTAGAGAAGCCAGCCCTCATGTTTAAGTCCATGTGACAAAATAGAAGAAACACAGGTAGGCAAAATAGGGCAGAGGATGAGTTGGGCTGTGAAGTCCTTCAGAAAATGGCGTATGTCTTCTCTTTGGACCCTCTGCATCCAGGGCTGAGTCAACCAAGATCCAAGAGCAGGCATTAGTTCATGATGACTGGACCGGAGTGACCAGGCAGTGGCGTCAACAGCATCAGCCATCGGATGGACATTTATAATGAACTAGACCCTGAGCTAAGTCCCCCATGAGTCATGATGGATTTAACCCTCACAACGGTCATGTGGAATATGCATTCATGTCTCCATTTCTCAGGTAGAGAGACCGAGGCAGGATTTAGTTCCTCCCCTGAGGTCATCCAATTAAAAAGTGGCAGAGTTGAGCTTCATGCCCAGCTCCATCTGATCCCAGAGGCTATGCTTTTAGCCTTTCACAATAACGGATTTTCTTTACTAAACTATTTCCCAGACTGCTTTGTAGCCCCTATACCATGACAATTCTGTTAATCCTCCCAGGCAGTCTGTTTAAACCCAAAATATTCAGTCTCTGTAGAATTTCGTGTAAGACTGGTCTGGTGGTAATGGGTTCTCACGGAAGACATTGAAATGGAAGGTCTGCCAGGAAGGATGGTTCTACACTGGGTACTTGACCGGACTTGAAGCAGTATGGAGACATGTCTCTCTGTCTATAAAGGTGTCTCCAGAAGGTTGAATGGCAAAAGGAAGACTCCTCTTGGGTATGGATAGAATTGTCCCAAGGACCTGCAGTCTCAGACTTTGGAGAAAAGATTTATAAATGAATGAATGAATGAATGAATGAATGAATGGTGAGCGGCAGCAAACCTTTCTCTCCCTTTGCTTCTGACTATGACGGAACAGGACCAGCTGCCTCACAGGAGCCGCCAGGCTTTTCCCCACCGTGGTGGGTTCCAAGCGCGAGCCAGATAAAGCCCTCCTCCCTTGGTTTGCATCTTGCTGGGGATTTGGTCACAGTAGCAAGACAACTCATGCAACAGTTGAGGTCACTCCTTCAATCTTATCCAACTAGAAATGGCAGGGCTGAGACTGCTTCAGAGTCTGGGTTCCAAGCCCTGTCTTGTGAGAGGGAACCACAGCACTCGGAAACCACTGTGTGCTTCTAAGCACGGGGATCCCTGGTATCCGGTAGACTGCATAGTTCCAGTCTGAGGTGCTGACTATCCCCAGAATTCTCTCCCATAGCCAATCACTGTATTCCCCCCCCCCCACAAAGTCCCATTATTCTATGAGAGGCACATGGGCACACCACGTGGCCATCTTAAACATCCGCTTCCTCATCCTTACACAAGTAAGAGAAGCTTTCTCCTTCCACCTCACCTGGTTGTTCTGGGTTTCCAAAGAGGCAAGGATACACAGCCGGGAGCTTTTCCATAATACCAGGTAAGAAGGACAGGCATAGTTTAGCTGGAGGGGTGGCTCCATGGTTAAGAGTGCTTGCTGCTTTCCCTGAGGACCAGGGTTCAAATCCCAGAACCCACATCGGGACCACCTTTAACTCTAGTCCTGGATAAATCTTGCACCCTTTTCTGACTTCACTGAAACACCCACACATGTGGCATCCACTACACACTTCCACACTAAAGATAAAATAAATCCTTTTTACTAGAGGGCAGGCACACCTCTGAAAGGTTGATTGGTGGAAGTAAGGTCCCATCTACCTCTGATTCCCAGAAGTGACTCAGTTCATACCCAAATGTCATGACTAAGGATCTCTTTAAATATCCAAGGCTAAGAAGGGACAGCAACCCAAGGAAGGGCAATAGGCCCTACAAGCAGTCTAAGGATGGGGAATTTGAATACAGCGGATCAGGGAGAGGGAAGTGGAGAGTCCACTCCCCAACTTTCTTTCCTGTATTCTCAACTCTCCCAATCCCAATCTCAACTCCTGGCCCCTCTACCCCCTTTAAAGCCAACAGATGCACTTCTAGTTATTGACCAGAAGGGGTCACTGCGGAGCAAGCAGAGCCCCAGGCACTCCTAAACCAGAACACAGCCGTCCATCGCACAAAAAAACCCATCCTGTTAGCCGTTTCCAGACCAGACCTTTATTCCCGTGTTCTGGTTTTTCTTGCCCTATCCTGTTCTCTCTCCTCTTCATCTTTTACACCTCCTATTCTCTTGCAAAGAATGTACAAAGTCCACACTGATGTTGGGGACTTCGGTCCACACTGCTACTAGGTCTACAAGAATAAAGGGGTTTTTTTTTTTCTCCCCCTCTTCGGGGTGGGACCTGGTGTCAGTGTTTGGAGGTCCCTAGGACTTAGTGAAGGTTCCGTCTAGGAGTTTCAAACTCTGGAGGTAGGCGAAAGTGGTTACTATACCAAGTATTGAAAGGCTCCAAAGGGAGAAATGGGCTGGAGGATCCCACTGGGAAATGATCCCCCGGGAGAACCCTACGGTAAAACGAGAGACATTGTTGTCTACATCCTGTGTTTCTGGAGTTTAAGATTCTGAGCCTCTGCTGGGATTGGGGCGAGGGGGGGGGAGGCAGAAAATGGAAAACCAAAAAGTTACTAACTCCTTGTAACCCTCAAACACCCCCCCCACACCCCCATCCCCACCCCAGTGCTTTCTTTGCCAAATCGGACTGCTGCTCCACACACAAGCTGCGGGTTCTCAGGGGGTGGGGAGGAGGGGTGGGGGAGGGGTGCGGGCTTTGGCAGCGGGGACGCGAGGCAGGCCCGCTGCAAGGCACAAAAGAGATACCCTTTAACAGCGCCGCAGGCACAGATGTGACGCTGCGACCCTCTGCGGGTGGGGGCCGGCTCGACAGATGGCGAGGAACCGCGCTGGCGACGGATTGTCCATCAAATGGCATTTTCTGGATGGGGGACGCGGGGAGCCCACGGCCCCCAGGCATAAAGAGGAACATAGGGGCACCCCCACTTTGCAGAGCTCAGCAGTCCTTCCCAGAAGCGGGGAAGGTTGAAGGCAGGTTGGCGTGGGCGGATAGGTGGGGCTGTTTTTACTAGCTCCCTCAATGGAAGATGCGCTCCAGAGTCTTGCAAAGGGATAGGGAGGTGGCCCAGCCCCGGGAGTGCGCATGCAAGGGTTGAGGGGAAGGCCTGCGACAACGGAGGAGGGGTGAGGGCTGGGCCTGAGGATCTCCAGCTTGGTTCTGTTCCGGGTGCTTGGGTCTCTTCTCAGAGGGGTCAGAATAGCAACTCAGTGGCCACCGGGCCTTGGAGACAAGCGCACGCCCCGCCCTTTCTCCTCCCTAGACCTGCGGGCTTTTGTTATGCAGATGGCGGCGGGAGGCTGAGCCACAGAAGGAGGGGTTGCTGGGGAAGGAGGAGACCGCGAAGGGGAGGGAGGAAAGTACAGCTCGCGCGACCAGCCTCCTCTCCCAACGTCACATTGTGCAAGAGACAAAACCCGGGCGCGCTGGAGCTCACACGCGCACGCACGGCAGACGCCCCGGTCGCCTCCTCTCTGTTCTCTGCGCGGTAGAGAAAGCCGGCCCAGCTCTGCTTTGCTGAGGACGCGGAGCTCAGCCGGCGGCTCCCAGCGCAGCTCAGAGCCAAGCCAGGAGGTGAACCCAGCCGAGGGACCACCAGGAGGCTGCCTGGCCAGCTCGAGACGTCCGTCCCATTCTATCCCATCCCCCGCCCAGAACTCTGATCTTTTCCCACCCCACCCCTTGGGGTTTCACGCGGACAGCGCCCCGGGGAGCCCAGGGCGTGTCAACCGGTTTGGAATCCACGTTTCAGCACTTCGGACAGCGCCCCCGGTCTCCCGGACTCCTTGGGCTTTTCAGGATGGCGAGCCTGCAGCAGGGCGAGAAACAGCTGTTTGAGAAGTTCTGGAAAGGGACCTTCAAAGCGGTGGCCACTCCACGTCCCGAGAGCATCATCGTTGCCAGTATCACAGCCCGAAAGCCACTGCCAAGGTAATGACCTCGTTTGTGAGTTGGGGACAACTGGAAGGTCCCCCCCCTTTTCTTGCCTGTGCCCCAGAATCTTGACAGGTGGACGCAGGCAACTGAGCCAGGGTGCCTGGACTATGTCTGTCATGCCCAGTATCTCACGCTGGAACATGGGAAATATTCGCTTGGGTAAGGAAGAGGCTGTTGAAAAGGGACAAGAATTCTTTGGCGGGGAACTGCACTCCCACAGACTCCACACCTCCTAGGCAAAACCCCTTTGCTTTCTTAGGGTGGGCGGTGTGGCTCGGGTATGTACTTGACTGAAAACTTTTCTAGCTATCACGAAGCTCATAGGTCAGGGAGGTGCAAAGCAGTGGTGGATTTGCAGTGTTGGGCGAGGGGTGCTGTACAAAACAGGAACTCAGCACGGACAGTGTTCAGAGAGTGTATTTTAACCCTCAGCTCAGAAACTAGTGGGCTCTGACAAAAGCCCATATGCTATTCCTCCAAATACACTCCAAACAGCACCCTCCTCCAGGCTTAGCTGAGGCTGCTGCTGCTGGTGTTGAATTTTTTCCTCTCCAGCATCCGAAACCAAGACTCTGAGCTCAAAGTCAGCGAGAAGGTAATTGTAGAAGTTTTATTTATTTTTTTTTTTTAGGAATCTGGTGACTTTGAACTTTGGAATGAGTTGTGGTCCTGGGGTGTTGGCAAAAAAAAAAAAAAAAGACCAGAGGGGAGAATAAGGGAAGAAATAAAATGCAGGAGAAGACGAGAACAGGGTGCAGGGTGAGGAGGAGGTTGGGGGGGGCACAGAAGCCCTCCACGGCAGAGAAAAACCCAATGTTTTCTTAGCTTGTTAGATTTAGAGGAGTTTGAGATGAAGGCTGTGCCCTCTGTCAGGAAAAATCAAGGCTGTATGAAAACCCATCTCTTGGTACTGCTGGCTGAGCGGTTCTGAGAGTTAAAGGAAAGAAGTGGATCTGGGGGGACCACAGGCAGGACTGATTAATCCTGGCAGGCTGCATTTGGGAATAGATTGAAAACATGTCTGGGAAAGAGTCGCTGACAGAATGCCTGGTCTGAAGCAACTAAGTCTGACTTTCCAGCAAGTGTGGGGACGGCGAAGGTTGACTGGAGAAAAAAATATATATATATCTGAGAAGAGCAAACTCACACCCACACCCAGGAACTTTTCTTTGTTCTGACTGAGGCTCAAACAGGTCTTTAGACAAATGGAGCAGCCTATGCGGGGGAACGCATGGACCGGAAGCAGGAAGGACCAGCAGAATGTAGAGCCTGTGAGCAGAGGCCAGCTTATGCACAGGAGAAGGGGGAAGCCCGCTGATACGGGCTGGAGAGGTGATGGGGGGGGGGGGGGGACGGACAATGACATCAAATGTCATTAAAGCTGGTGTGCGTCTGCTTGCTCAGAGGTTCTTTGTAGAGAGTTTGACGTCAGCGCTGTTCTCCTCCTGGTCCTCTGCCACCGGCTTCACCTTCCTGCTTCCAATGTTGGCACACCAGAGCTGCACGGGCCGGAGAAAACGGGCTTGCTGGAGGAACCAGGGGGAATTCGTCTGGCGACAGAAGTATTTGGTCCACAGTCTTGTCTATTTTAGGGGTACATTGGGGGGAGGAAAGCAGGTTCTTGATGCTGTTTTAATTTAGAAAAGTGTCCCTGATATTACCACACTTGGGACCTTCATGGTTCTGCCTCCCTGTCTGTCTGTCTGTCTGTCTGACTGTCTGTCTGATTCTACCAACATACCATTTTCTCGCCAATAGCTTCAGTCATATGAATTGACTGAGGGATAGCCTAGTCCTACAGCTTTTATTCATTTTAATTTCATCTGTGTGTGACTTTTACGAGAGTTTCGTATACCCTTTCTCACCCTTGATGTGTTTTAATGTCCTGGGTTTCTATTCCCCTGGACAGCACCCTTGAAGTTTATGCCAGAGTTCCATATGCTCTTGATTGATAATTTGCAAGAATATTTCTATGATTGGTGGCTCCTCCCTGTAGAACACATTTCGGGTAGAGATTGCAGGGAGCATTTATATCCAAGTCCCCAGAAAGGCCTGGGCTTAGTTT
The DNA here is from genome assembly GCF_007827085.1 of Peromyscus californicus insignis. NCBI lineage: Eukaryota > Metazoa > Chordata > Mammalia > Rodentia > Cricetidae > Peromyscus > Peromyscus californicus. Next base: position 6,934,191 of record NW_026294540.1, on the reverse strand, counting down.
TGTGTCAACAGACTAACCGTAAGACCTGAATCATCCCCATTCTCACCGACATCAGCTGCCTGCAGTGATGGTCAGTTCCGGTTCCCTTCCAGTGTTCTGTGTCACCGGGAGGGTAGAAATGTCATCTTTCCAGAGCCGAGCTCTTAGGAGGAAAAAGGAGAAAGATGCCGCATAGCTTCAGCGGAGCCTTGGTGACTCTTTTTGAGACAAGCTACAGACTTGTTCTCATTAGAAATGTTTAGCTGTTTGAGCCAAGCCCGGCTCAGTCAGAGGATCGGCACAATCCATGCCTGTGGGAAGATGGGGGAGGCGTGGGTGAGCCACTAGCCAATCCTGTTTGTTACACACTTAATATTTGATTGTAGATGAGGGTCCCTCCCCTGGATGAGCCTCCCCCAGGATATCTTAAGTCTATGGCTGAAGATAATTTAACGCCAGGACTGAGGTATGCATTTTAAGTTGTTGATTCCACAGCAACGTGCATACGACAGACAACTGCTTTATAAGCAGAACCCCCTCTCTCCCTGGCTCCTCCCTTCTTCTCCTCCACACCCCCCACCCCCGTGTGAGGCATTCTTGATGAGGCAAGAGTTTTATCATGTTATCAAATTTCCAGCGGATGTCTGACTCAAATGTCAGGCAGAGCACAGTGAGATGCCATAGACTGTAGTGGTTGCTTAAGTGCCGATGGGAGCGTCAGACAACCTGGGATCCTGAACTAGAACCTTCACCTCACGGGACATGGAAATAGAATCTGTACCTATCACTGCCTCAGCCTGTGTGAGGACTGAGCCAGGTGAAAATCTGCCATGTGTGGCACACGGTGTTTGCTCCATAGACCTTTGTCCTATAAGGAAGCTCACGGTGCCTAAAGGAAAACGCAAAGTCTCCAGTTCTGTTTCTTTTCTCCCTCAAACAATGCTAACAATTGACATCATGGAAGTTCAGCTCTGGACAGCTACTACATTGAGGTGAAATGAATATGTAGGAGGTCAAGTTGGCATGACCCATAGTTCCCCCTCCATGTAAGTGGCTTAATATTTCTTCCTGTTACTGGGATAAAATAACCCCCCAAAAGCAACTCAAGGGAGAAAGGGTTTATTTCAGCTCATAGTTCAAGAGTTTAGAACAACAGAGTGGGAGCTTTAGACAACTGATCATATTGAATCCATAGCCAGGGACAGAGTGATAACACTCAGGCTCAGCCATTTCCTGATAGAGCAGCAACCTAGGGAATGGTGTCACCCACAGTGGTGGTTTTCCCACTTCCATTAACCTAATCAAGATCATTTCCCATGGGCATGCCCAGAGGCCCACCTTCTGGTGATGCTAGCTCTCATTAAATTGACAACTGAGATTAACCAGCATGGAAGGTTCACTCTTTTCCTCTCTGGCTGTTGAGTTGGGGGTGGGGCACAGGGAAGTAGTATCTGGATTCCTAAGTGATCCGTAAACACCTTATAGAACAGCCTTTGGTTTGTATAGGAAACATGGGGATTGGCAGGCTTAAACTCCCCCTCCCCCTTTTTTAAATACCGTAATCTCATTCCAAGTTTTTATCAAATCTATAGCAATTAAATAATTTATAGTTCACATCAATAATTCTTTAAGAACAAAAGAGGAAACCCAGGCTTAGTGGTGGACACGTGTAGTGTCAGCATTCAGGTCATTGAAGCAGGAGGATTTGTGAGTTCAGCACCAGCCTGGGTGAGACCCTGAGGGAGGGGATGGAGAGAAAGGAAGGAAAAGTAAGAAAGAAACCAAGAGGAGGAGACAGAAAAGGGGCATTTTAATTTGCTCCTCTGTTGCGGTTATAAAACACTGACCATATGCGACATTGGGGGAAAGAGTATGTTTCCTCTTACATTCCCAAGTCACACTCCATCACTGAGGGAAGTCAGGACAGGAACTCAACACAGGAACCTGGAGGCAGGAACTGATGCAGAGGTCATGGAGGGATGCTGCTTATTGGCTTGCTCCTTATGACTTGCTCAGCCTGCTTCTTATAGAACCCAGGACCACCAGCCCAGGGATGGCACCACCCATAGTAGTCTGTACCCTTCCTTACCAGTCATTAATCAAGAAAATGCCCCCACAGGTCTTGCCTACAGGCCAATCTGATGGAGGCAGTTCCTAAATTGAGATTGCCTCTTCCCAGGTGGCTCTGGGATGTGTCAAGTTGACAGCTGAAGCTGAGTAGAACAGAGGAAAAGGAAGAGGGGGAGGGGCGGGAGAGAAGGAGAGAGGGAGGGAGGCAGGAATGTGAGTAACTATTTAGAATGGAAATTCTAACAGGGATGATCTTAAGAAAACCAAAACAAGAATCAGCACAATCAAACCTCACCTTCTAGGACCTGGCAGGAACCCCCCCCTCCCTCCCCAGGAGTCAATAAGATCAACGACCTACAGGGAGACCTCTCTCTTACACCCACAAAGAAGGAGAGTCACATTGTTAGGTGTTCCTTTAATTCCTTTGTTAATCACTCAGCCTCAAAAAGTTTGTACCTAAGAAGTTCCCGGATCAGCGAAAACCTAGCCTTTGAAGTAGCTCAAACCATAATAATCATATCGATAAATAGCCAGAGCCAGGGACTTAATGAACATGTAAAAATCATTAGGAATTAGCATATGAATTGTTGGCGGATGCGTGAGTGTTTGTTAAGGGCTAGAGCAGCAGCCCCCCCTTAAGTAGAGTGTGCCTTCCTTTTGCTATTTGTTTGGCAAGCTATTAATTTTCTTCAAAAATCCTTTCCATGCAGAATACTCCAGAAGCTGACTGGAGCCCAGTCCCTGTCCAAAGGCTCATAAATTCCAAACTATTGGAGGTTTTACAGCATGAGGGGAAAGATGGCCAAATTGTAAAGCAGGGAAAAAAAATGCCTTTGAGCCATTTAATTTGAGACTCCCCTTGGTGCCAAGCAATAGGTGAACACATTTGTGCTGACTCCATGGTGGGATCAGGGTGAGGGGCATTTGGATGGCGTTTTTTTCCTGACAACCGGTGGTTAAGAGCTAATGTTCTGAGGGTCCCGGAAAATGCTCGCCCTGGCTGTGAACACATGCTCTTCTGGGGGAAGGGAGTGACACGATCAAACATTTCCCCATCTGAAAGATTGAAATTTGTTGAATGGCACACAGGGGCCAGTGGTGGGGACCCTTAGTGACATTTCTTCCGTGTTTGCTGGGCAAATGTGGTTATCTTTAAAGAAGCATGGAGTGGAGATGGTCAAGGGATGTCGGATGGGTTGATTGAAATGTGCAAGGCTCCAATCTGGGGGGAAGCTGAGCTCTCTCCCAGCCCCACCTCGATCTGACACTCTGAGGGTTCTGATCAATGCCATTGAATGACACATGCTGCAAACAGACTCTCCCTGGTGTCAGAATGAGGCTCCCCAGATAAAGATGTCTGTCTGGCTCCAAGCGTAGCCATGCTACCCAGTAGAAGTCAGTAGCTTAGATCAAATGCCATCGGCCTTGTGAGTCTCCATAGGCTGCCACCAGACTCTGGCAGTCCCCAAATCCTAATTTCTGTGAGGAGGAAAGAAGCCCCATTAATGGACCTTATGCTCCACAAGTACATCAAGTGTGGTACAGGGTCATAATAAATTAAAAACCTGTCCCCACTTTCTGGAAAGCTGAATCCGTCTTCCCGCAAGCTAGAATTGGTCAGGGCATAGGAAGAGCACTAAGACTGCTGAGGCATGAGAGGATGTTCATGGGGTACTCAGACTCCCTGGTCTTGCCTCTCATTCATGCCGATACTCTGTGTGTTTGTGTGTGTGTGTGTGTGTGTGTGTGTGTGTGTGTGTGTGTGTGTGTGCATGTGTGCTAGTGATCACCTGTGCCTGCCCCTGCCCAAGTGTGTGTGTGTGTGTGTGTGTGTGTGTGTGCATGCTAGTGATCATCTGTGCCTGTCTCTGCCCAAGTGTGTGTGTGTGTGTGTGTGTGTGTGTGTGTGTATGTGTGTGTGTGTGTGTGTGTGTGTTTGTCTCTGTCTGTCTGTCTGTGGCTATGTCACAGTGTGCCCCGCAGAGATGCCTGTCTCTGCTTCCCCAGCACTGTCTCTGTCTCTGTCTCTGTCTCTGTCTCTCTCTCTCTCTCTGTCTCTCTCTCTCTCTGCATGTGTGTGTGTTCAGGTGCACACACATGTGCATGTGTGTGCACATGGAAGCGAGAGGACAACACTGGGTGTTATTCGGGCACGGTCCACCTTTTGTTTTGCTCTTCACATTTTCTTTGTTTTTGAAACCAACTCTCTCACTGTCTGGACCTTGCCCAGTCAGGCGGAGGCTAGCCAGTGTGCCCCGCAGAGATGCCTGTCTCTGCTTCCCCAGCACTGGGATGACAAGTGCGTGCATCCATCAGACCCGACGTTGTTACGTCGTCGGTCAAGCGCCTCTGTTCCTTTCTGCACGTGTCTTTGCGGTTCTCCAAAGAGGCTGAGTTCTGCAGAACTGTGTGCAGAATCTGCCAAGCAAAGAATGGACTACATCAATAGTCCTCCTTACTACCTACAAGCACTCGCTGCCCAGGAGAATTCTGCCAAATGACTCGACCTCAGTCTTGATTTCCTCATCCACTAAATGGGCTAAGAATAGCAACCACTCCAAAGAACCATTGAGGGGACTGAGTGAGCTCATTTATGGATAGCACTGCCTGGCATGCGGGAAGGACTTATTCTGTGTTAGTTCTTGTTATCAATAATAAATCACAGTTTTTATTATTCCTTCAAGCTGGGCCCATCATGGAGAAAAAATGGAATAAAATACGGTTCCTCCCTTTAATGGTGTAACAGTTTTCCGAAAGGGAGACACAAACCCACAAATGCAGGCCTCCGGTTGGTTAGGTTTATATACTCCAAGCAGGGTGGGCGTGAAGGTACAGGGATATGGTTCCAACAGAGAAGGGAGAGACCCCCAGCACAGCACAGGGACCCTTGGCTTATGTCCACAGTTCTCCTGAAGTATTTGACCTGTGAAATGGACATGACTTTATTTTTTCGTTAATTTAATCTACCAGTGAGACGTGATAAGGAGGAATAAATGGGGTCTTTGTGCTCAGGAGGGTCTCAGAGACCATTTCTCCTTCCAAGAGTAAAAGCTGGCGAAACCATTCAGAGGGGTGTCACCTGTGGGGGGTCACGTCATCACCTGTGGGGGGCACCAGAAAGGAACAGCCCATGTAATAACCATTTACACACACACACACACACACACACACACACACACACACACACACACCACTCCGCCGCTGGCTCAAGGGCACTGTCTCTGGTGTGGGCCATTAGGTTTCTTGTCTTTCATGGTCTAGGTAGCTAATATAAATGCATTCTGTGTTCTTTGAGCAACCAGCGATGATGGGGGAAATGGGCAGAGAGCCCACAGACATCGAAGGTGGCATTGCCCACCGGGAGCACAAAGCACAAAGCAAAAGCACCTGCATCTGGCTGTGGCATTGAGTGATGTTTTCACTTATTCACACCTGCAGTGGTTTTATTGAGATACTGCACAGTACAGTAGCGATCGACCAACAGGAAGTCCTTGCTCTTATGGAAGAAAAAAAAAAAAAAAGACAGGGAATAAAGTACCATCAATAAACAAATAGATGGTCAGGTGACAGCCCTGTAAAAAAAAAAAAAAAAGAGGAGAAATGGGTGTAGGGTGAGGGGAGGAGCCACTTTGTGGAATATAGTGGTCAAGAATCCGGATGAGGCCGGGCGGTGGTGGCGCACGCCTTTAATCCCAGCACTCGGGAGGCAGAGCCAGGCGGATCTCTGTGAGTTCGAGGCCAGCCTGGGCTACCAAGTGAGTTCCAGGAAAGGCGCAAAGCTACACAGAGAAACCCTGTCTCGAAAAACCAAAAAAAAAAAAAAAAAAAAAAGAATCCGGATGAGAAGGAGTAGGCTTCTGACAACTGAGGACAAAGTATTTGAATTAGCGGGAACAGTGGTGAACAGGTCCTGGGTTGGAAGCGTGCTTGAGATATTTGAAGAACAGTAGAGGGAGAGAGTCACAGCTATAGAAGATGCCTCCCAAGATGCAACAGGAACTAGATCAGGGGGAATCTTGTGAGCCTGGGAAAGAGTCCCTAGGCTCTCAACTCCTAATCTCCCCCACCCAGGGGGGTGTCAGTCCTGGCAGCCTGGGTCCCCATCCCAATCTGCTCTTGTAGGCACCTGTCCCTGACTCTGATGCAGCCAGGGGTGACTCTGAGTAGCACAGCTTCCTTCCTGTGTTAAAGCGAAGCGGTGACATTTCCAGTCTATCTGACTGTGACCCATCAGATCAGAAAACTGAGACAGACGACTTTTAGACCGGACTCATGGCGGTAAATTTTGTTCTCATGGTGTCAGGGGGATGAGTCTTAACTCTCTCTCATGGCCTGGTGTATACACCAGGGCTATTCCTTGCACCTAAAAGCAGTCTCCAGGCTCTGTACACTCTCAGCTCTCTCTGTCTCTGTCTCTGTCTCTCTCTCCTCACCTTGAAATCTTGCAAAGGGAGTTCACACACACTACAGCCTTTATGTGGAGTTCCATGAAATAAAAATTCTAAATTAGGGTGTCATAGAAACAAAGCCAAAGGAAATATAGGAATGGGCTGGAGCCTAAAACAGTTATTAAGTAATTCATGTCTCTATGCGTCCTTTCAAAACAAGCTGTAAGATCCCCTGGACACAAATGTATCCCATCCCATGCAAGGAATCCCTCAGTTAGTGGATTCCCAGAGCTCAGATCTTGCCTGCAGTTTCACAGAGCATAAACACTCACCGATGGGACACTGCTCCCTGGCTTCATTAAAAGTTCAGCTTAGCCAGAGAGCTGGAAGTCTGAATGACAGTTACAGGCCTGTGGGAAGAGAGGCGTGGGCCAGCAAGATGGCTTAGTGGGTAGAGGCACTTTCAGCCAAGCCCGATGGCCTGAGTTCAATCCCTGGGATCCACGTGCTAAAAAGAGAAAAAACGGTGAGTCAAGATAACCTTTTTCTTTCTGTGAGCTGAATGAACTCGGGTACTTGTTACAAAGATGCCACTGACCAACACAATTGCCAATATATCCAGAAGTGGCAATGTTCCTCCCTGGGATTCCGGGGAGAACAACTTGAGCCACAGAGGCCAGGGACAACATCTTTCCCAGGATCTTTGTGGGATCCTAGAACGTATTATAGGAATTCAATGTGTGAGTAATGAGCAAGAATAACGCAGCCAAAAGCCCAGACGAGGAAACAGAACTGCGCACAACAGCAGCCCCAGAAGGGTAGGGCTGAGAGCCTGGAGATCCCTCCGTGACTTCATTTACAGGTTGAGGACCAGGGAACACAACTCAGAATGTGCAGAACAACAGAATGCATGTGTAATTCGTAAATATGTATGCATATTGATGTTCCATTATTTTCCCACTGAGAGAGAGAGATGTAATGGAAAAAAGAAAAAAAAAAAAAAAACAGAGAGAAACAAAACCCTGAGCTAGGGGAAACGGCTTAGCGGTTAAGAGTACGTATTGACCTTGCGGAAGACCCAAGTTCAGTTCCCAGCATCCTTTTTGGGCCTCTTACAACCCCCTGTAACTCCGGCTTCAGGGGATCTGACGCCCTCTTCTGGCCCCCACAGGCACCTGCATGCTCAAAGGTGCATATCCCCACCACACATACAGGCACATAATCAAAGATCAAAAACCTTTAAAAGAAGAAAGCTGGGTGTAGTGGCCCATGCCTTCCTTTCATCCCCACCCTGGGAAGGCAGCGACGGGTGGGTTTCTGTGAGTTTGAGAATACTCTCACCTACATAGTGAGCTCCGGGCCACCTGAGGCTACACAGCGAGAATCTGTCACCAGTAAACAAACAGCCTCTGTGAGCTCTGCAGCCACGGCCTCTGGTTTGAACAGACATCTCTACTGTAGTCAGTTGACCAAACACCAGACCTGTCTTGCCACCTCAGGCCCCTTCGTGCCCCTGAAGGGTCTCCCGTGGCATATGCTGACCACTGACTCGCTTGGGGATCCTGATGAGATGTCCATCTGCGCCCAGACTCTGCCTAGAAGAGCAGGTGAGCGGGTGAGCAACTAGGATCAAGTTTCAGAGCTTGCAGGAGCAGAAGACAACGGGCTTTTGTTTGTCCGGTTCCCCTGCCCCAGCGCCCCTCCTACAGCCAGGTGGCAGGTGATGCTGGGGCCCTGTCCACTTCCAGAGATGTGGTGGGTGTCTGAGCGCCGGTGCTCTGTGGGCTGCGGGCCATGCGACAGGGCATTTGGGGCAGAAATGAGAGGCCATTTCCATCCTGGTACTTCCTACCAATTCCACCTTTTACCGTACTTCTGTCACCTCACCGTGGTGATCAGTCCACAGTCAGGTGAGAGGTCATCCAGAGGACACATTTCAGGAACTGAAACAGAGCCTCAGTAATTTAGGGACAGGGAGACCGTGACACAGAACAAGCATGGTGTTTCAGAACACACCAGAGAGAAAAATCTCAGAGCTACTGCTGACATCCGGTCCCAAGACATCACAAGGCTCAGAGGTCTCCGGGGAAAGAGGCAAAAATATTGACCAATTCTCCTCTCACAAATAGACAAATGGAGCTCAGAGGTGTGGAAGGATTTGCCTGAAGTTAGGCAAGCTGCCACTGTGGGTGTCAGTCAGTCTTGACTATTTACTGTTGTAAATGTCAATTTTATGTCCATTTTACAGGAGAAGAAACTGAGGTCTTATAATAATCTAGCATAGACATAGACGTCAGATCTTTTGTTCCAAATTTGTTGCTTCCATCCCTCTGAGTTGCAAAGTCCTTGGGCCCAAGGGGGTATACCTCCAGTGTAGACCCACAGAGCCAGGGCAGAAATGACCCAGACACCTTCAGCTACTGAACAGGCTGTATGACAGAGCTGCCCCTGTAAACACCAGGGTATCTGCTCATCTCACCGTGTAGAGAACCAGCATAAATCGATAATAAATCAGTTCATCAATCCTGCTGCAGTGGCCTTAGTCCAGGAGCTGGGACTAGGGTCCCAGTGACTATGGAGGTGTTTGGTGTTTTCTTGGGGTCTTAGGAGGAAGTAGGTGTCACAGAGATCCCAGCTGTGGCTCAGGTCATTTGCTACTGAAGATATCTGATGTTCGCCACCCACGCTTGGTTCCAAAGAGTCACCTGCTATAGCTCTCCATATTTTGTGCTCTGTGTCCCCATCCCTCTGGCCACCCCACCACAGGAAAGTAGAAACTCTCCTTCACCAGGTAGATGGTCATTAAGTGCCTGGGGAGGGGGCTGTGCAGCTGGGAGGGCTCTGGTTCTCTGGTTAAACCTGTGTGGCCATGAGCATGTCCTTAGCTACCCCTAAGCCCAGCAGTCTGACCTGTAACAAAGAGATGGAATGGTTATGGATTCTTGGTGGGACTTGAGGATCAGACATGGTTGCCCTCGGCCACTCAGGTTCATGTCCAAAGAGAATTTGAATGTGGAGTAGAGGGACATGTAAGATACACTGAGATTTTTACCCCTGACTAGAGTGAAACTTGAATGTAAGATACACTGAGATTTTTACCCCTGACTAGAGTGAAACTTGAACCTGAGAATTGGAGCAGTCTATACTTGACTATGCAGGTGGAGAGAGAGAGAGTCATGGGCATTGCCCAAGTCACACAGTATAAGGCAATCCAGATTTTCTCACTCCGAGAAGTTATCCATGAAATGACATAATTGTAACTACTGGTAATAGTTTTTGAGAATTTGGTGTTTGCCCAACCCTGAGCAAAATACTTTATCTGCAGTCAGTCACCCTTTGAAGTAGCTAGGTACTGTGGCATTGTGTAGATGAGAAGATCAGGGAGATGGGCAGTTGGCCTAAGGTCACACAGCTAGGTAATGTGAGAGCTAGGGTTTGAATCTTACATAGATAACATTGTCTGAAACACCCATTCTGCTTATCAGACACAGGAAGCAAATCAGGGCACCATATGGAAACATGGGAACTCTTGACAAGCTGCTTTCTTACCCAATAGATGGCTCCATCCTGCTCCGTCTTGGTGCCACAGTGGGGCACGGGAAAGAACATGGCTCAGGATATCCCATCCATTGGCACTGCCTGGTGCTTCTATTTTGGGACTTGTCCGTTTGATACTTACATTAATGTCACAGCCTCCCTGCAAGCAAGTTTTCCCAAGAAATAGAAAGAGACAAGGAGAGTAAGTTTTGACTAAGACCATCTACCCCAGGCCAGTTCATCTAGGCACAGACATTGGGCAGTTATGGTCATTTTCACATACATTATTCCCCATGGTTTCTGAGAACTGGACCCAGCCCTCCATTCATTTCTTGTACATTCTTTCATGCTACATCCTACATCCATTGATTTTATATCCATCCATCTGTCCTTCCACCCATCTACACTTTATCCGTCTAATCATTCATTCATTCATCCAATATGTAGACATATTCATTCTCCAGGTATTCATCTGTTTTCAAACTACACTTTTTCTGTTCATTCATCTACCTACTATACATACACACTTCTATCCATCTACTCATTCACCCAACCACTCATCCACCCATTCAACCACCCATCCACCCATTCATCTACTCATCCACCCATTCACCACCCATCCATCCATCCATCCATCCATCCATCCATCCATCCATCCATCCATCCATCTGCTCATGCACACACCCATTTACCCATCTATCTACCCATCCATTCGCCCACCCACTCATCCACTCATCTACCTACCCATCTATCCATCTTCCCAACTAATCAATATTTATTGAGATCTACTTTATTTATTTAACTAATGATAAAAAGCTGATAGCTCGGAATATTTGCTTTGATCTTCTAATCCTGATTCCTTCCTGAAAACTTAACAGCCAGGCATAGTGGGACACAGCTGAAATCTCAGCACTTGGGGGCCCAAGGGAGGAGATTTGGGGGTTCAAGTTCAGCCTGGGTGCAGAGCAAGACCCTGTCTCCAAATCTAAACAGCAGCCAAAACAGTACACAAAGACCTTGGGTTTCTTTCCTGCTCTGGGTTATTTTTGCACTGGAGATTTTCATGATGGTATTTATTTCATTCCTGTGAGAGAAAAAAAAAATCACAGTGCTTGCCATGGTCCTTTTCTCAAACCCGTGTCAAGGGATTTCACATCTGCCTTTGGTTGCTTGCCCGTGCCTTCACCCGGCATTGATCTTCTATCACGAGCAAAGCCCAACAATTAATAAAAACGCCTCCATTTGGAAGCTGCTTACACTTGGGGTTGGGAGATACATTTCTAAAGAATTCGCGAGCAGAAAAGAGAATGGAAGTTACCACTGTCACAAACAGAACCAAAGCCATGAGCTACAGCAAAGCAACCTGGCCAAGGTCACACAAACCAGCAGTTGTACAATGCGGCTGTGGACCTCTCCCATTCATAAAGCAGGCTCTGTGTTAGGTAACATACAGTGATCATTTCACCGCATCTCGGCCCCCAACGTTCTGCATCAACATCCTCGTTTTATAGAATGTGAAGGTGGAGCTCAGAGGGTTTAAGCGATGTGGTAAAGGCGATGACCTTGCAGGGGTCCACATGGGGACTGCAGTTCGGTTGAGGGTGTGGAGCTCCAAGTGTCACTGTCAAGGCTCCCTTGTCCTGCCACCATGCTTCTGTGTGATTCTTTGGGGCTCAGGGCCTGTCTTGAAGCTTATCTCCTGGGGCTGGCAAAGTGGTGGGATAGTGATGGTCTCTCCTGCACTGGCAGTCATCCAGAAGGAGGCCCAGACAGCCCTGCTGGTTAAAGCTGTCCTTAGAAAGAGGGTTATCAAACTGCCCACAGATCCTTGGGAACCTTGAAGGTGATACTCAAGGGTCACACTCTCACCCAGACTATAGTCTTTATGTTGATCCCTACAAGGCTTGGCCTTTACCAAGTTGGTTACATCCTCCAAGCCCCACGCTCACACTATGAAATGGGATAAGTCTTCAGGGAAAGGAGACAGCAGGTGTTAGCTATTATTCTTATGTGTTCTTTTTTGAAAGACTTGTTTTTTTCATTTTATTTTATATGTATGAGTGTTTCACCTGCATATGATAAACCAGGTGAATGCCTGGTGCTCCTGGAGGTCAGAAGAGGGCATCGGATCTCCTGCACCTGGAGTTATAACCATTGTGAGGTGCCCTGTAGGTGCTGGAAGCTGGACCCAGGTTCAGAACAGCAAACTCTCATCACTGCCCAGTTGTCTCTAGACCTTCCCATGTGTTCTTGACCAGAGTTAAATTTCAAGATGGCGCCCTGGGGAGACATTAAACCACAGATGGTATAGACAGTGGGGTAGGTAGACATTTCTTAAGCACCAGGGTTTACCGTCCATTTCCACTTACTTACACTCGGCTCTGCATCATTGAAAACAGTCTTCAATGGTTGTTGCAAGTAAAGACAAGTTCAGAGAGGCTATTCTGTTTTCCCAAGGTTGCCCAGCCTGGTAGAGCTCTACCCATTGGTTATCAGTTGAAACATGTTACCATGGTGATGTACATCATCCCTGCCCATGTGACACCTGACTGGTTCCCATCCCCCAGAAGCAATCTCTTTCTTCTTTTTGTGTTTCTTTGAGCCTCTTTAAATTCCCTCCCTCAAGAGCTTCAGAACTCCTAAAAAGCAAAAACTGAGACACACATCCTTCCTGTCTGCAGCCTTGACATAGCCTGCCTGGGCAGAGAAGGTAGAGCCCTGGCTTGATTATAGTGAAAATAGAGAGAAGGAAATCCACAAAGGCTGACAGCTCAAAGTATTACCTCCACTGCACATGCAGCAGCCCCTAAGCAGCCCCCTACCCCAGGCCTCTGAGACTCACTGTATCTCTTGAAAGAGGACAGTTCTCTAAAGATAAACAGTGACTTCTCAAAGTTAATCAGCAAGTCAGTAGAATGGGTACAATTGTACTGTCAGAGCACGTTGCTTGGTACCTGCATTTAATAGGCACTTCCTGCATTCACCTGAGCCTGAGACTCACATAGCTCAGTAGCTGAGGAGGTTATCCCAACAACCAAGGTGAGTGCTCCAAGAAGAATGAGATGTTCCTTAGAGTGAAAGCCAGGCTACTGAACCACGTTACTGTGACCAACAACAGGATGTCAGAGCTCTGTGGGTGGTTAATAGTTAACAATCAACTAATAATGTCTGCCAGAAGCACTGTGTTGAGGTAGCTTCTGGAGCTGTATCTAAGATCCATTAGTGATGTCTGTCACTGGTGCGGGGATAAGGAGGCTGTAGTGCACATGATATGCATTTCTTTTTCTTGGAGAAGGGCGTGGTTTTTGAAGGCTCATATCAACGACTTATTATTGAAGACTGACCGTGCATGCCACTGGCACCATGTAGCATCTTTCTTACTTAGGTTCATGGCAGGATCCCTTTCCCTACCACAACACACTTTGCAGAGGAGCAAACAGTGTCTCAGAAGGTGATGTCATTGGCCCGGGGCTAAAGAAGCTACTTAGTGGCTAGCCAACTCTGATAATTACTGTTAAATACATAAACCATTAGGCTGAGAAATAGAAGTGTCAATAGAGGAATCATCGTGGAACATGTTAATTAGTGTGTGGATGTATATATTTGGCCAAAGGGCTTTGTCCTATTTATCTCCATTCTCCCATCACAGCACACAGCTCAGGACATGAGTGCTCCCCAACTTACATTTACTGAGAGAACTGTGAATATATACAGTGTAGTGTTCAACATCCTGGGGCGGGGTGGGAGGCTCAGAGGATGAAAGGACTTAGCTGGGCATGTACCAGGAAAGCATTTAGCTTAACGTTTGGCATATGCTGGGTGGACAGTAGGTGTTTATTGAGTCACAGAGCGCTGGAGAAGCCGAATACAGGGCGGCATTCAGAAGACTTGAGAAACCATCTTGGAAGGCAGGGCGACGTTGTTGGAATTCTCTGGTAGGATGTGAAGAGTCTGAAGAGCAGGGCGCTTGCTGCTGAATACGAGGATGCTGAGCTGAGAGCACACATTTCACATTCGCCTCAGGCGAGTGACGGAGGACATGTCCTGCATCCGGGTGCTTTCTCTGGCTTGGTGAGCTGCCAGCGAGGGTGCTAGGAGGCTGTGGAAGTCAGAGCCACTGCTGGGTCCCTATAACTTAGAGTCTGGACAGTGCCCACTTCGTCTCACCTGGGCCACCTGAGTACCATGCAGAAGGTGTGTGTATGCAGAAGGTGTGTGTGGGGTGGGGGTGGGGAGTGTGGTCTCCTAGGGCCTGGTTCTCTCTTGCTGTGTCTTTCTCCAGCTGTGTCCTGCCTGTATGACGCTTAAGGGAGATTTATGTTTTCTGCAGTGTGTGCACTGCATTTTTAAAAGAGTCTCGAATTATGGAATCATTGGGAAAGGGGGAGACTTATTTTTCCTTTCCATTTCCGAGACGAGAAAACTAAGAGTTGTTTATGAAAATGGCAATCATGCCACAGACATTGTTCTGAGTATATCATATGCGTTCATTCACTTAACTCACAATACCTACAAGGCAGGGGCATTCTTCTTCTGGTTGGTTTTTGGCTTCTTCTAGAGAGGGTCTCACATAGCCCAGGCTGGAATACTACAGCATCCCCCTCCCCCACACTCACGTACAATATCAGTAAATAAGAGCTGGATGTGTGTGGTACATACCTATAAACCCAGCACTGGAGAGGCAGAGAAAAGTGGATCTCTGTGAGTTCGAGACCAGCCCGCTCTATATAACCTGCTGGCTATGAAACGCTACCTTTAAAAACATTTTTAAAATAATGCCAGGCTTTGGGATGAACCTCCCTGCTGCACTCTGGGCTGACCTTTGCGGGGCACTTTGGCACGTGACACATTGCGTCATACTCACGGAAGCAGCCACTCAGTGCAGAGGAGGCTCTTCTACTGTGTGATTTCACTCCCCCAAGCCTCAGTTTTATCAGCCACAGAATAGGACAAATCGATCTCCCCCAAGGCTACCATGCAGACTGGAGGTATCAAACTGGGAATGATGCACACATCAGAGACCTGTACTGCACCGTGGAGACCCAGCCTCACACCTTGGGCCATCTTCCAGGAGAAAGCAAGACTTCTCAAGCTGGCTCTCCTTAAGGATAGGTGTGAGCAATTACCAGGGAACTGACCGGAGTTGGCCTTGTCATCTGTCACCAAAGAATACCATCCACTTATATTTAGCACCCCACCCCCACCACCCCTCAGCATAATGACTCCCTGGAAAACCAAACCCTGGAACCAAGAATCAATAACGGACAGCAGTGGACCCCATGTCTTCAGTGACTGCCTTGTTTTAACGATCCCAGAGTTGTTGATCTGCATTTGTTAGACCAGCGTGGAGGCCACAGCTGGGTGACACTGTTCTAAGTACAAGAGGCATCTCCAGGAAAGGAAAGTACAAAGGAAGAAGAGGGGAAACGTGTTTGCCGTCGAAACATAGATTTTGTGATTATAAGCCATCTAGCCATGTGTAGCCCTGTCCTTGGGCTGTAATTACATTTGTTGTGCATTTTCTCAGGAAGCAGCTGGAAATGCGGGGGGGGGTGGTGAATTTAACCCAAGTCAGTACTGAATAAGATTCAGATGAGGCCGTGGGACCCCAGCCTCATCTCCCAACGTCTCCTTTCTGCCAAGGAATATTCTGTGTCTCCATGAGGTACCTCCTGGCTATGTATACACATTTGGACCTAAAGGACACATATAATTGCCTGTTCTTTGGTACCAAGAGTAACAAAGGTTACTAGCCATACAGCACTGTGACGGGACTTCAATAGTCAAACTAATAACTCTGGCAGTTACTAAGTGACTGATGGGGGGCAGGAGTAGCATATACTGCCTAGATACACTAGATCAAGGAATGGTTCAGGTCCCAGGCAGAGTTAGGTGAGATGCAATCTTATTTCACCACACGACTTGCGATTTAAAACTTAAGGTGTTTCTAGAACCCATCCAACATTTCAGGAGTGATAATAGACACAGCATGAAGTTCAATTACCCAGCATTGTGTTCGTGTGCATTGAATGTCAACAAAAAATAATTCCAACTATCTGTATGTTTCTCTTTATGCTGTCTGTCTGTCTGTCTGCCTGCCTGCCTCTCTCTCTGTGTGTGTGTGTGTGTGTGTGTGTGTGTGTGTGTGTGTGTGTGTGTGTGTGTGTTTCTGCCTCTCCCATGCTGGAATTAAAGTTTAGGGCTGATTTTTATGTGGGTTTTGGGGATGGAACTCAGGTTTCCATGTTTATGGGCAAACACTTTTCCAAGTTTATTTTTATGTCCCAGTTGCTCTTTGATCCTTGGGTGGTATGTCTGTTGTCTTTTGTTTGGTGTTTGCAAATTTTTGTCCCACATATTCATCTACTCCTTCAGGGAGCACATGTACGAAGTATTTTAGGAGTTGGTCACAGTTCTAGGTATTTACAATACAAAGATGAATGGATGCTCTTTTCCCCTAAGAAGCATCTAGAAGCCAGATGTGGTGACGCACACTGTTAAGTCCAGCACTTGCAAAGTAGAGGCAGGTGGATCTTTGTGGGCTTGAGGACAGCCTGGTCTACATAGAGAGTTCTAGGCTATGTATTACACAATTGGCACACGCCTTTAATCCTAGTACTTGGGAGGCAGAGGCAGGTGAATCTCTGAATTTGAGGCCAGCCTGGTCTACAAGTAAGTTCCCGGACAGGCTCCAAAGCTACACAGAGAAACTCTGTCTCGAAAAAACAAAGCAAAACAAAAAGAAAAGAAAAAAATTAAAGCACTTGGATTATGAGAGAGATTTTTATCCCCAAATTCTTGGAGGTTCTGAGAATGGTCATCAGAATTGCTAGAAACCTGGATGTGACTGATCACCTGTGTTGAGAACCTAACAGACAGGATCTATTTTACATCTATTGGTGGAGCCCATGACATGAGTGGACATAAGGATGGTAACATTGTCATTTACGGGTTTAAAAAGGTCCCTCCTAAGGCTCACATGCCATCACTTTGGTTTGGCTGCCAACTGAGAGGTGTCTGAGTGGTGACTGGGTCGGGTGGTGAGGGCTCTAACTCATCAGTTAATACATTGATACAGTCATAGACTGTTAGCAGATGGAGCCTGGTGGAGACAGTAGGTCACAAGAAACCAGGCTTTCTGGAAATGTCTTGCTTCTCCTCTCTCTGCTCCCTGGCCAGCATGAGGTGAGCATCCGTGTTCCATGAGACCTTCTCTGCATTAAAGCTCTATCTCACCCCAGGCCCATAGCGACAGAGTCAGGCATAGACTAACCTTTCTGAAATACCAACCCCTTGGAGCCAGGAGCCCAAATACGCCTGTCTTCCTTCTAAATTGTTTATCATCGTTATCTGTCCCATGGGAACAGAAGGGTGACTGGGAAACCTTGTCGTGACGTAGCCTCGATCTCCGTCCCATTCTGAATTACAGCAGCCACAATCGGAACTCTGAATCACCCCCAGATGCTTTGGCCGTGTGTGAGTGACCAGCTCTTGGTTGATCTCAGCCCTTGCCACGGAGGGCAACTGTTCCTAGTGTGAGAGGCCAAGCTGATGGGAATATTAATGGTCATATACCCGGAATTTATTGAGTGTTTATTCAGTTATACAGCTTCATCCTCATAACCGCCCTTGATGGCAGCTCTGTTTTCCATTGTCTTCATTGTACTGTCCAGAGAACTGGGGCCCAGAGAGATGACGCTAGTCATTCAAAATCACACAGCACCCAAGCAGAGGGCTGAATGCCAGTCCTGACTTCGTAAGCGCCGTGCGACACTGATATCCATTTTCTCTGAGTTTGCATGCCCGGGGGCAAGGAAGAGAGACATGGGGGAGACTGACAGGCTCCAGATACAATTGTGGTCAAGAATCAGACAAATAGGGCTGGAGAGATGGTTCAGTGGTTAAGAGCACTGGTTGCTCTTCCAGAGGTCCTGAGTTCAATTCCCAGCCACCACATGGTGGCTCACAACCATCTGTAACGAGATCTGGCACATAGGCAGAACACTGTATACATAATACACAATAAATAAATCTTTAAAAAAAAAAAGAATCAGACAAATAAATGAAAGTAATCCACTTGAGCCTTTTTCCTCTTCTCCATGCCCCTCCCCCCCAACTGATGCCATCCAATCACAGACCACAGATAGTTAGCTCTGAACTTCCTGATTCCGTTACATCTTGAGTCCCTTCCCCGCTCCCCGCCCCCCCACCCCCACCCCGGGCTCTGTGGCAGCCCTAACCCTTGAATCATTGCAGACACTCTGTGTGAAGGATTGAAGCCAGCAGCTGATAGTTCACTAGTTAAACCAGGGACAGCTTTGTACATATCTCTAGCTCCTATTTCTCCTACCTCTAAAAATGAGATACCCCATAGCTAACACCAAAGGGGCTGTCCCCATGGGCAGTAGAAAGAAAGCAAGGAAATTCTGGAAAGGCTCATCCTTCAAAGTCTCTGGGGGTGGGGTGGGGGTGGGGCTTGAATCTGCCTTTCTCATGTGTTCCTTCCGCGTTCATTTCTCAACAGAGTCTTGGGACCACTATGGCCCCTTCCCTTTCAAAGTCCTCATTGTAGCGAAGTGCTGAGGTGACAGTGCCTCGGCCTCCCGAGTAGCTGGGATTAGAGGCCTGTGTCACCAGGCCCTGGCTGTCATCTGCCTCCTACAGAGCATTGCTTTATATGACATGTGATCCTGAGCATGCCCCCTTTGTGTCCGACACATTTATGGAGCAGATGTGAGGGTCCCACAGAGGCAAGCTTTCCCCAAGCTTGTTCTTAGAAAAAAAAAATGCAGTGGGTGGGTTTGAGGCAGCTGCTCCCGACAGGAGTGTGTTCTGGGGAGGCCCGGCTTCTTTTGGATTTCTCTGTACCAATCAGAGTCCTCCCATTTTCCATTCTGTGGCTCACAGATGCCACCAGCACATCTTTTTGGCAGAGGGTAGATCAGAACCAGAGAGGGCTCCAGTTGGCCAGAGATTGTCAGTAGCCTGGTCAAGTTCAAGCCTGTTTCATAGGTCAGCCCACCTGGGAGTCAGGACATACAAACAAAGACTGTGTTCACGCTACAAGGTTCCCCCAGGATCACTCAGCTTCCTGCAGTGGGGAAAGCCAGGGCACTGGACAGGCAGAAAGGAAGATGACATGAAATGCCTGGGAGATAGAATTCTCCCCGCCCCAGTCCCCGATCTCCCCAAACCACACTCTGCCTCTGCACCCTCTCCATCATCACTCTGCTGTGTTACCTGGGCACCTGACGGCCCCCCCAGAGAAGATAAAATCTAACTTGTGGCTCCTGGGGCTTCAGATTCCAGCCTTGCCAGTTGCATTCAAGCCGAGTTTGGAGTAGACATATAAACAAATAATAAGAGTTTTATAAGGGACTCATTGTGGGGCTCCCCAAACCTTGGCTATCTTAAGGGAGTGGGGGATGCCAGGGGCTCTGGGGAAGAACACTTCCCTATGGAGAGGACTTGGAACAGATGAGCTGTGGCCTGCAGAAGCCAAGGTTCCATTTTCCAGAGGGGAAAGTTGATGGAGGACTTCTCTTTTAAAACTGTGTCCTTCAGCAAGCAATGGCCATCATGTGAGCCTTGGTCGCTTGATCTGTAATATGGAATCGACGGTCACGTCAACCTCATACGAGACCAAAATGGGGATTAAATGAAATATTATACATCGGGTGCTTAAAGCAACGTTTACCACAAAGTGAGCAATACTCATTGGCTTTATTATTGTTGCTGGGGCTATGTTGTCACGAAAACTGTCATCCATCAAGGGTACCAGATTGGAACACAAGAGGATGGGATTCCAAATACATGGATGGCTGACTTTGGATTGGACCTGACTCTCTTGTTCAGCATTCTGACAACAGATGAGCTGTGTGACCTTGTGTAAAACGCTTAACCTCTCTGAGCTCGGCTGCTTCATCCTGCCAGATGGGTCTCACAGCCGCCGGCCATCTAATGTCCAGGGAAGTCGTGAGATTCCAATAAGATAATGGGTTTGAATGAGCTTTTGAAAACAGGAGTGCACCAGAGGAATTTGGGGTATTACGAGTACGGCGGCCATTTCAGCCCCCTGGTGCCTTGGCTAGCCCATCTGTTCTGGGAGCTCTCCCGACTCTCGATCTCTCCTTTTGGCTGACAGTCCTGGGCTGCTGCTGGGCCTGACATTTGGGCAGCTTCCAAGAGGGAGTCTATCCTCTTCCATTTGCCTCTCAGCTTAACTCTTTTCTCGCCTGTCTCCTGGTCTGCGGGGATCTGATGAGGGAGGGGTACAGGTGACAGTTCAGAAGAAGAGAGATGATAAAGGCTGGACACTCTCCCCCCTCCCCCACACACACCTCATCCACCTCCCGGGGGTCAAAGTACTGAGAGTTATGGGGTCATCTGCTGTAGACAGAGCAGAAGCTGGGTAGGGGAACGGGTGAAGATTCGAACCCCGTCCCCAGGGGTTTCTTGTAACACACCTCAGCTTCCAAGCCCCTCCTGCCCTAGCTCTTGGGAATGGATATGGGGCACTGAGCCTGCTCTGGTTCCTCAAGTTATCCTGAGGGAGTTTCTGCCTTCTGGGGCATATAAAGGCATAGGCTGTGTGTGTGTGTGTGTGTGTGTGTGTGTATGTGTGTGTGTGTGTGTGTGTGTGTGTGTGTGTGTGTGTGTGTGTGTTGGGGTGGGGCTGGGTGCTTTTACCCCGTAGTAGGAGTCTGAACTCTTTCTCAAGAGTTTGGTCCTTGGCCAAACATCTGAGCTTCGCTGAGACATCCCCTTTTCTAGGGTCAAACCGGACCACAAAGTGAGGAAGCTTCGGTGACCCCTGCTGCTGCAGATGCCAGTGCCTGCGGCTGCTGGGATGGGGAGGGATGGAAGGATGTTGCCAGGGGCCCTGGCTGCAGACACTGGAGGCCAAGGCCGGGGGAGCCAGTGAGCTGCTGTGTGGGCTGAGAGGAGGGACCTGCAGAAGGCGGGGTCTGCCTGTGATTGGCAGCAGGCTTGCTGGCAGATGGTCGCCTAAGTGGGCCACCCCAGGGTCAGCTTTATGGCTCTGCGGTTTAACCCTTACTTTCCCAACAGCCCCCCGAGCCTCTAGGAGTTTTGATTCCAGTGGGAACCAGACAGAAGTGGCTGAGTGTTTAACTGAGATGCGGACTCTGGTTCCTACGGCTCCCCCATCCTACCCTCAGAAACGCAGACCGGCCCCTGCTTGGGTGGGACACCCCAGTGTGCAGAACCAGGCCCTGAATCTTCACAGCATGCAGCTGAGCAGGACAGGGGGGGAGGGGAGCCTGTTAATATATTCTGCTTTTGTTAACACTTAGCTTTGTAAACACTGGTGTAGAAAGAAAAAAAAAAGATAGCATCCTGTGACTGAGGAATATCTCAGGATTTATGATTCCTTTCTCACTGAACTCCTTATTTATTTCTTTCCGTGCGCCCCCCTATGCCCCCATTCTGTTTCTTAACCAATGTGGAAGAGGGTTGAGCACTTAGAATAATTTAATGATCCAGGCTGAGGTATTTATTGTTCTGTAGCCCTAGATAGCTAGTAGTTGCCAGATAGCCTAAACTACCTAGAATCCAGTCCTCATGCCTCCACCTGCCCAGTGCCGGGATTACAGGTGTGAATTACAATGCCCTGTTCATCTCACCCACCATTTTTAATGCCCACATAGTACTCCATGATGAGCATGTAGCAGAAGAAATTTGCCCAGGCACCGTTACTATAGGACTTCGTCAAGACATAGAGGAGACAAATTCAGAGATGCTAGGACACTTGCCTAAGGCCACACAGCTCAGTGATATCAGCCCAAGCTTACATTTTTTGGTTTTGGGATTTGAAATTCAAATTTCTCTCTTTAGTTGTTTATTTTAAGGTAAAAGGGGGGTGGGATTTAGAAGCACTATCCTGTAAAACCAATATGGCCCCAGTCTCACCCTAGGAGCGAATCTTGAAAACCCTTGCTCTTTTGATTTGCTTAGCTCAGGTCTGAGTGGGCGTGGTAGCCTGTCCTTATTGGCTGTGTGGCTTTAGGCTGCTTGACGCCCCTCTCTGGGCTCCAGTTTCTTTGTCCAATAAAAGCTTTGTTGGGCCGTTGAGAGGATTAGATAGGGATCATCCGAGTGTCTGGTCCATACCCAGTGTTCAGCTGTGAGGTTAGTACCAGTCATTCGCTGTAAGAATTTATATATATATATATATATATATATATATATATATATATATATATATATTCTCAGCTGCAAGAATATGAACAAGATTAAGAAAACCCAAGGCCTATTAGTATTGTGTACACCTAATGCTACTAATGACCCACAGCACCTAATAATATTCCAGCCCGAACACAAGGATTAACCCAGGGCCAGCGGCTGTAAGATGGAAGTTGGCCCTTCTCCTCTTCAGGCTTGGGGGAGAGGCAGGTGCTGCCCCAATTATCTAAGGGTGAGTCTGTCGCAGCCCCTGTTAGTTGTGCGGTGGAGCACCCCCTCCTCCATCCAGCTCTCCGGCCCCGCCCCCACCAGCCGGAGCCAACTGGCCGCCCTTCCCCCCACCAGCGCCCGGCCTTTGACACTAATTGATGCGGAGTTTCCCCCTCTAATCCTGTCTCTGCCTCCGGGCCTCGTTCCGAGGGCATCTGCTTGGTGAGGGGAGGAGGAGGAGGCAGGGCCGACAGCCACCCTCCTGTCTGCCATCTGGTCCTGTCCCCTCCTAGCCCTCAGCGGCACCAAGAGAAATCTGTAATGAACCCGAGGGGTGGGGTGAGGCTGAGAGCCTGGTAGACTGGGATGCACGCGCGCGCGCGCGCGCGCGCACACACACACACACACACACACACACACACACACACACACTCCCAGGTTGTAGACACAATCATTAGCAAAGCTTTTGTGCCCTCACCCCAGGCCTAACAGCTGCTCCAAAGACACAGGAGTGAGACTCAGACCAGAGAAAAACTTCTAATTACCCGACCCAGCCTCAGCAGCGAGGAGACTGGGGGAGGTGGGTGGTGGGGGGGTGGCAGGTAGTGGGCCGGAAGGAGGGTCTACAGGCTTGGAAGGGACCGGTGCCCCGGACTGACTGGGGTCGGGCAGGGACTCCCACGCTCCAGCCTCAAAAGAGCCTGGCCTCTCAAATCCCGGGCACAAGAAAGACTTGGAATTTGCCAAGTCCTTTTTCTTCTCCCTCCCTGCGTCCCGCTGCCTGGCCCAGCTACATTCATTAACTGTCAGGGGTATGTCAGCACTGCCTGTGAGCATCTGGGTCAAAAAAAGCCCTGGAACTTCACCACCTGGGCTCAGACAGGGCTGTGTCCCTTGCTGGCCGCGACACCTGCCTTACTTCTCCAAGCCTTGGGATTCCTCTGGATAAAATGCGGGTGGTTAGGGATACCAGCTCTCAGGGGTGTTGAACTAGACGGGGTATCCCAGTGCAAAGGCACCCTGACTGCTTGCCGTGTACTGGTCTCTGTGGCACAGGGAAGATAGGATAGGATCGGCGGGTGCGGACGTAGACCCGAGGCTAAGGTGTGTGCAGGGCCCAGGTACCAGTTCTCACAAGCATCTTTCCAAGGGTCCCCCTGTTTCCTTCTTAACGATGGAGCTGGCATCTTCTCACCACTGAAAGCACCGTCTCTCATAATTCTAGGAATCAGTGTGGGGATGGGGTTGGGGGACACAACAGGACGCAGGGGTGTGGTGTGTGGGGCGAACAGGGATGACTGACTGACAGATGACCTGTGTGTGTAGAGAAAGCCTCAAGCCTGTGCCCGGCACACAGTAGGTGCTCAGAAAGTGCTTCCTGAGATGTGTTGCTTCTACCCCTCACACATATCAAGAGGTCAAGGGTGAAAAGGACCGGCTCTCCCTGTTGAGCCCTTCAAAGGCAAAGGGTAACTTCGTCCTGCCAGGATCCTTCATATTTAACCCTCCAGACAGAATAAAACTAGGAAATGTGACACTATCCCATTTTAAGTTTTGGAAGATGGTATTTCAGCATTTATCGGGGTTAAAAAAACTAAAGTCTACCTTCTTTATGACCAGGCCTGAATGTCAATTCCAGTGGGAAGGAAGTGACAGCAATATGTTCCTGGAGGCTGTGTTTATTTTTAAGCTGAAATTGTGAACAGTCCCAAGTGCTGTTCCTTAAGAGAAGGGCTGAGTAAGCAGAAGAGCATGGCGTAACAGTCAATAGGAGAGCGCGAGGACAAAGGTTGTCATTCAGGAGATCAAAAGCGCTCTGGCTATCTGACTATATGACTGGCTATATGACTCACAAAAGGGCATCATATTCGTTGTAGACACCTGTAGAAATCCTCTGGAGAGGTGGCCCAGTGGTTAAGAGCACTTGCTGCTCTAGCAGAGGCTTGGGGGTAGGAGTGGGGTGGGGGGGTTTCAGTTCCCAGCGTGCACATGGGTCACTCTTGATTGCTTGTAACTCCAGTTGCAGAGGATCCAGTGCCCTCTTCTGGCTTCCATGGGCACAGGCACACACGCAGCACGCACACACGCATGCGTGCGCGCGAACACACACATAAATAAATAGAAGTCTTTGAAGAAAGAAGCCATCCCATAGAACGTGCAGCAGGCTGCTGGTGGCAGAACTGAATGAATTGTCTCTGTGAGTTACATATTAATGAGTTTTCGCCATTCACCAACTTTCTCTCTCTCTCTCTCTGTCTGTGTGTGTGTGTGTGTGTGTGTGTGTGTGTGTGTATGAATATATATAAATATATTCTTTTTTTAGAAGAATAAATGAAGGACGCATAAGTAGCTAAGAGTCAGAGCCCTCAGAAGCCTGGACACTAGGCTCAGGCCAGTCTCCCTCTGGAGGGCTGCCCTGGCCCTGCAGGATTCTTACCTGTATCCTGCCTCTTGCTCAGGAGGGTGCCATTAGCACCACCCTTTTCTGAGTTATATCAATCAAAATTCTCTCCAGACCTTGCCAGGTATCCCTGGGGTTGCAAAACTCTCCAGCGTTGGTGACCACTGAGCTGGGCATGCATTCTTGACTATGCTGGATGCGCTGACCAGAAAAACCAAAGCGCTGACATTTTAAGGAAGGTCTCTAAGACAATGTGTGCACATTGGAAGATGGCTCAGTCACAGGAAGTCTTGTTTCTTGGCCTCCCCTGAGGCTGGAGCGGGCACAATTGGCAGAGTGGAAGGGGCGCAGGGCTGGAGTCCGACAGTGCTTGCTTGGAGCTTGCCTGCTCTGAGCTCAGGCTTCTTATGACATCTAGAGATGAGTACCCCTCACACAAGGACGTTGTCAGCTGTGGCCATCTTAGTGAACAGAGCTGAGGACTTTCCAAGGGGCACACACACAGCTTCCAGTCCCCGACAGGCAGCCTTGAGTGGACCCTTATCCCTTTCTTAGAAAACGAATAAATAAAAAAGATTAACTTTAGTGTGTGTGTGTGTGTGTGTGTGTGTGTGTGTGTGTAGATGGTCATCCACAGAGTCCAGAAGAGGCCCTTGAGTCCTCTGGAGCTGGAGTAACATCCAGTTATGATCTACCCAACTTGGATGCTGGGAACTGAACCTGGGTCCTCTGAAGGAGCAGCCCATGCTCTTAACCACTGACTGTCTCTCCAGCCCCCTCCCTCACCCATTCCATCCTTCTAAGCCCTCAGGTCCCACTTCCTAAGTTGGAATTGTGATGAAATTAAATTAATTATGATTGAATGAGATATTCATACCTGCAGGCTTTTGTCACTGCTCTGTTAGTGGGTAAAGTGGCAGCCGAGAGGCCTTTAGCAGCCATGTTCGTGAGACACACATGAACCACGTTGTGATATAGCCAATAGGATATACGTGGGGACCAGGGAAAGTCATTCATCTGCCCTTTAGGAAAACGGAGCCCATTCATTCATCCATAGCAAGTAGTTTTCCATTTGCTTGTCATGGTCACTTCCTTACCAGAGAGGTGAGTCAGAGCTTCACCTGCAGGAGCTCCCCCACACTCCCCTGTAACCTGGCATCAGAGCTGGCACTTGCCCATACATTTTTCTCATCCAGGTTCCCATGACGTAACTCCCAGGAGGATGTCCTGTCATAGCAACATCCCAGGGAGACAGAGTTTTCTTAAAACACTTCTCTCCTGTGACATGCCCTCTCTCCACACTCCGACTTTCCCCCACTTTGTAATGATGATAATAACGATCACAATTTTGTTTTTCTTATTCTTTGACTTGTCTGTCTCAAACTGCCAAGATCATTTTTGTTCCCTGGGGCTCCTGTCCTTTCTTTCCTGGTACCCCTGTTTGCAGTGGGATGACTACCTTTTCTTGGTAGCCCATGGTTCTTTGATAGCTCTCTGCAAAGTCCCTTGGTCACTTTTCGGTGTGCATGTGTGTTTGTATGTGCGTGGTGTATAAGCCCGTGTGCACGCAGGTGTGGAGGCCAGAGGAGGACCACGGGTGTGCTTCTCTGTCACTCTCCACATTATTCCCTTGAGACAGGGTCTCTCACTGAGCCTGGAGCCAGGCTGGTAGCCAGCAAGCCCCAGCCATCCTCCTGTCTCCACCCCTGACAGTGCTGGGATTACAGATGTGCAGGCAGTCATAGCCCGATTTTAACTTGGATGCTGGGGATTCAAACTCAGGTCCTCACGCTTGCCCAGAGAGTACTCTCACACACGGAGCCGTCTCCCCTGCCCTCCACTTCTTGTTCATAGCTTTTCATCTAAGCCTTTCTAGCTTCTTAGTCCCTGTTGATGATCCCTCCCCTGCTTCAAGGTTTTCCTGTGTCCGAGAAATTCTGGAAATGAAAGGATGAGTTAATCAATGAACAACACAGCAGAAGGCATCGTCGACAGACAAGAGGAAGCAGAGGAGATGGAAGACAGACACAGACGCTAATATACACAGATATCAAAGGGGAAAAAAATCGATGAACATAACTAAAAACTCCAAGAAGTCTGGGACGCGTTCAAAAGAGCAAACCAATGAATTCCCAGACTAGAAGGAGGGGCTGAAATAAAGACAAAAGGCTGAAATATTGCTTAAGTTGCTTTCGAATTTTACTGGAGCCCTAGCAAAATTCACTCCCATTTAACTTTTAAGAAAGTCTCCAGAGAAAAGGCCAGGAGGCACATCGCATCCACCTGGGAGGCAACACTGTCCACTCCCAGTGAGCATTGGGTCACAGGTGGGATTAACAGAGGGACCCATGGAAACTGGTCCGACAGCTTCAGATGCACCATCATGGTGTGGAAACGCCATGCTGCTTACTTTAAGTAACAGGCATGATTTCAAGGTGAAGTTACAGTGTTAGGGCCAGTTAGCTTGCTTGCTTTTCTGTAGAGTTTTGCCCTCCTGTAAATAGCATCCAGACAGCAACAGGGACAGCTGTCAGCATCATGTGGGTGCTGGGAACCGAACCTGGGTCCTCTGCAGGAGCAGCCAGTGCTCTTAACCTTCTGAGCCATCTTTTCTTTGCCTAATTCATCTTTATTTCGTGGTGAATGAAAACACACCCCTCTGAGTGTTTCTTTGGGGGCATTTTGTCTTCTTCTCTGGTGGCTTCCTCGTGTCTTCCGTTAGTTTAGTAGAACAGGATTAATCTTTTGATTTGTAGATTTGTATATTAAGGAAAGTATTCCTTTTGTGGTGTATTGCTTCAGACTTCTCACAGGTTGTTTCTGACACACTTTGCAATTGAGAGTGGATGGACTTCTCCTCGTAGGTGCTTTTGGAGCCGGGGACAGGAAGTGGGACCTGAGATCCCATCTCCCTCCCAACCCTCTCTCCCCTTCTGTCTCTGCACCAGCAATGACTAGTTGGAACAGATGGAGAGTGATGAGTCAGAGCAGGTATGAGGCTATAATTGCTCCTGCTGGACCCAGGATCAAAGGACAGGTATCACAGGACAGACAATGGTCTTCCAGGAGGACCGGGCTATTTCCAGATCTAAGCTGCACTTGGCAGTCTGGTCTCCTTCCCAAAATGTCACTCGGTGTTTTTAGAGACAAGACACAAGGTGGCATATGGCTTTCAGCCTTGCTAAAAATGTAAATTTAGGAGGGCAGAGGAAGGAAGGAAGAATGCATGAAGGAGGCAGGAGGGGGATCCTTGGGACTGTCCTGATGCAGAAAGGGACAGACCTCTTCTGCTTGGCAAGACCAGTCTCAGGGTCACTAAAACCAGGGGAATGTGCCATGTAGATATATACAGTCCTTTGAGAGTAAAAATGCCCTGCACCCCAATTATACCCCTTCTATCCTGGATTGAGCCTCAGACACACGCCTAAATTCTGTTCAAGGAACTGTTTAAATAAATGAACAACTGGATCATTGTCTGGGTTCATCTTTACGGAAACACTGATACAACTTTGAGGAATCAGAAGCAACCTAAGTGCCCAGCAGTGGGGGATTCATGCACAGGACACGGTTGTTGTCATAAAATGTGGGACGTCATGGAACAGCCAAGCCGAATGAGGCTAAGTTATAAGTGTGGACAGAGACAAGAGGACTAGGTTCTGTTGAATGAAAATTGGCAGCTATAGGTAGATAGATACAGGTAATAATAATAACAATAATCCTCGGGACCACAAGATCATCATTTTATCTCCCCAACATATAATTCAATCATCCGAAGTCTCCCAATGACAAACAGAGTTTAAATTCCATCTTGTCCAACTCCACTGCTTTGGAAGTAGACAGACCTGACAGCATTTCTCATCTAGGCTTAAAGGACATTGCCACATTCCCCACTCCTGTTTGCCATGTTCTTCCCTATGGGATGTACAGCACACGGTGGCCAGATTAGTCCATGACATTGCTCTGCCCAGCACCTGCATAGCCCAACTGAAGCAAAATGCTAAGATCCCAGCATTGCTGTGTAACATGAATCTTAAAAGGCCAAAACCCAGAGCCAGATATTGGGGTGAAAGTTGAAATATCAGAGAAGCAGAGCAAGCCAGCCACAAGTTCTGACCTCTATGAAATCCTCAGCCTCAAGAGAGAGAGTTCCTGTTTCCTCATGCCTTATATACCTTCTTCTGCCCTGCCATCTTACTTCCTAAGATTAAAGGCGTGTGTGTTTCCTAAGCAAAGGCATGAGATCTCAAGTGCTGGGATTAAAGGTGTGTGCCACCATGCCTGGCTCTGTTCCCATTGTGGCCTCGAACTCACAGAAATCCAGATAGATCTCCATCTCCCAAGGGGTAGGATTAAGGGTGTGTGCCATCACTGTCTGGCCTCTATGTCTAATCTAGTGGCTGGCTCTGTCCTCTGATCCCCAGATAAGTTTTATTGAGGTGTACAATATATCGCCACATTGCCGCCATCTCCTCTTCCTTCTCCCCAAACTTGTCACGTGCCATCTCTATCCCAGATCTAGAGTCTTCACCCTTCACCCTGGACTTTCCTTCCTTCGTGTTTGTGGACAGCTGGGTCCACTATGCTTTTAGAACAAGAGAAATGTCACCTCCTCAGAGAGGCTATCTGATGACCTACCCTTAATTGAGTCATTGAGCTCCACCCAGAACCTCTGGATGGGATGTTATTCGTGCATAGCGTGGCTGCAGGTGTCATTTAAGTGAAAATGGGGTCATCTTGGAGGAAATGAGACCATCGTACAATGTGACTGAGACCCTTAGGAGAAGAGTAGAGACACAAACACAGAGGGAAACTGACCGCGGGAACGTGGGGAGGAGGCTGGAGGCTGTACCCACAAGCAAGCCGAGGACTGTTAGAGCCAGTAGACTCTGGACAAGGCAGGGAAGAGTGCTCCACCAGAGTCTCACTGCTGGACAAACACAGAAGCTAATATGGTGCCTGAGTTTGCCCAAGAAATATCTGGTTGTAGGTCAACCAGCAAGGACATAGAGGAGTTTCTCGTCTCTCTTTCAGTCCTGAGTACCCAGCAGTAAAGGCTGGTTGTTGATTGGTTGATTGGTTGTAGGTGGAAGTCATGAGAGTCCATCCCACTCCACCCTACCACCCAGCCCCTCATGACAACCCAGGTAGAACTCGTGGACACTTAGA
This sequence comes from Peromyscus californicus insignis, assembly GCF_007827085.1. Lineage (NCBI taxonomy): Eukaryota > Metazoa > Chordata > Mammalia > Rodentia > Cricetidae > Peromyscus > Peromyscus californicus. The sequence continues at coordinate 6,904,236 of NW_026294540.1, read as the reverse complement.
CGTTGGGAGTCTTCAGTGCTTCCGGCAACTGTCGTAGGTGCCATGACTTCTGTCTAGGTCCGTCTGGGAGGAGATTCCACTCACATCCTTTGGGTCCCAGGGACGTTTAGTTCCACCAGGCACTCACGGTCATTACAGGGCACGTCCCAGGCTTCTGCACCTGAGTCCTGAAAGCTCAACTTGTAATGGTTTGGGGGAACAGAGAAACCCCGTTTTGTGTCTCAATTTTACTGTGAATACCATGATTTTAGACTTCTGGTCTGAGAATTGAGGGAATATATATACCTTGTGGGTTTTTTTTTGTTGTTTAGAAAGATCTAAACAGGACCTCATGTAGCCTCAAACTCGTTGCTTAGCCCAGGCTGGCTTTGAACTCCTGATCCTCCTGGCTCCGCCTTCCTTCAGAGTGCTGGAAGTGCAGGAATAGGCCACCACACCTGGCTGAACATTCTCTCTTTAAGCAAAAACAGAATCATCAGTCCCTTTTCCCAGGAGTAGCTCAGTTCTCTAACCAAGAATTATGACAATAACGCAGCTTTAGATGTTTCATTTTTCTCAGGAGACTCATGCCTAAATTTATGGTTCAATGCTAGTAAAGACAGAAAAACATATGACTGTGGATTCCTATCCAGTTTCCCCTCTGTCATTTCAGCCACTGCCATTTTTCCTTAATTCTTTTTTTTTTAGCTTTTAATTTATATTTTTACCATCTACTTAATTCCTGAAAATTGAAGAGCATATTTGTAGTCCCCTACTCCAATGTCACATGATGGAAGTGTTTGAGAAAGTGCCAGGTGATACAATACAAATAGGTAAACTGAGACTGAATCCAGGCTGGCTAATTATTGGCTATATGACCTTGATCAAGTAATTTCATACCTCTGTGCCTCAGTCTTCCCATCCACAAAATGGGACCTATCCCAGAGGGTGTCCATAAGCATTCAAGAGATAATATTTGTAAATACTATGTGATGATGTAGACATGGCAACCAATAGGATTCTTGTTAAATTAATAGCCAAACTTAATATCCTCAAGGACCAAAATAAAATTCTCTGAAGATGGGAGCTATGTCATTAAATAACCTCGAGATTAGTACATTCATCTCCTGTGATTGGCAAATGGTGTAGCTGTCTGTCTGTACCACCAGTTTTTAGTCCCTCAGCCCCGCTCCCCCACTCTCAAAAGGCCTAGTACAGTGAGTGACTGTGTATCACTCCCCTGCCTGTGTGCTTCCATTTCTCCACAGATCAGAGGCTCCAATCTGTCCCAACTATGCTTGTGGATGATGTCCCCATGGATCATGGCCTGAATTCCAGTCTGTGCCACTCAGGGGTTTCATGGTCTTGGGCAGGTTACCTAAGCCGTTGGAACCCCAGTGTCCCCACTATTAACACGGAGGGAAGATAACTTAGAGGTTCTGCATATTAAGAGAAACAATATCAATAAAAAGATGCAACACAGTGTGAGGACATACTATGGGCTCAAAACCTCACAGCCAGTAAAGTTATGAAGAGGAGAAGAGCAGAGAGAGAGAGAGAGAGAGAGAGAGAGAGAGAGAGAGAGAGAGAGAGAGAGAGAGAGAGATTTTCTAAGGCTCATGAGCATAAGCCGGAATGAATGGGTTTCATTGCACATGCTGGGACCATGAGCTTAAGCAAAGAGTCCCATGATACTCTAACAGCAATAGGAAGGATTTCTCTACCCACTTTGCATTGCTGTAAGTGGGAAATTTCATATGCAGGATTCATATACAGGGGTTATGAAGATCCCACTATCAGCCTTCTATGGTTGGTGTGTCTGTGACCACAAGACCCAGCAGACACAACTCAAAGTAGCGTGACTTCAGCTCACAACTTCAGAAGTCTGGGAGGTTCATGATTGCTTGGCCCATACAGTTGAGCAGAACACCCCACAGTTCATATCACACTAAACAGGAAGCAGAAAATAAGACAGGAAGTGGACAGGGATAACATACCCCACAGTGATGATGTGCTTCCTGCAGCTAGCCTCCACCTATCAAAATTTCCAGAACTTTCCCAGTAGCTCCACCATCTGGGGACCAGGCAGCTAAAACATGAGCCTGTGGGAGGACATTTCAGGACATTCAAGCCATAGCAGCTGATTTGTGAGACTCTCCATCAACGAAACTGAAGTAAAAAGTTGGACTAAGGAACATTCTAGAACCCACCTATTTCCATTTAAGTTCCCACTCTCCCACCACCTTCCAGAGCTTTCCCCCACAGCTAGAAGACTGAATCTTCTGGCCCCAATTTCACATTCACTACAGAGAGGATCTGATTGACAAAGGTAGTGTGTAAATCAATTTGACATAAATCAAATCCTAATTTAAATGCTCTAGGGACCAGCTACTTAAATATTTAATGGAGGCTTAAAAAAAAAAAGCTGAGTGCAAAATCCTGCATGTGACATGAGCGATTAAGTCCTAATCAAAGACACATTGACCATCCCTGAGCTGAAATAATGAATGTTCTGAAGGTTGATGTGGGTGGAGTGGGGGAGGCTGCCGGCTCACCTGAACTTCTTCTCTCCTTTCCAGGAGTCAGAATAAGTAAAACCAGAAACCTAAGTAAGATCCCGAAGTTCTGGGATTTGAATTGCTCTCCCTCCAGCTTTTCCCCTCCGCCCACCCGCCTCAGCTGCATCTGTTGTAATTTTTGGCACTCAGCCGGAAACCTCAAATAACAGTGGCTTCTAGCTTTCCCTGTCAGCATCTCCCTCCCACCCCTACCTCCTCCAAATAACACACGTTCCTCTTTACTCCACCCTTCCTAAGACCTGTTTTCTCTGCTGGTGAACACTTGGCCTCTTTCTTCCTGGAGTGAGGCTGTTTCACCAAGGAAAGAGACCATTGCTCTGCCAGGCATCCCTTTTCTGGTTATTTCATTGGAGCAGTATGGCTTGGTGGTTATTGGTCATTTCAACATTAGAATGGGGGGAGGGCATATCAAATGATACATAGAGTGTCAGGTGTTGTGTGACTTCTCCCGGGGTGATGAGAACAGAAGTCTATTCACTGCAGCATGGGTACCAATGGCAAAAGAAAGAAGTTATTCCATCCAACTTGAGCTTAGGAAACCAGTGAGTTTATTGGGGTGGCTTATTGGGAGTATGGCATGAGGAGTGTGGGCAAGGAGTCACTTACAGGAGCATGGGTGACCCAAAAGCAGCTGAATTCCTGCAACAGCCCACATTCAAGCGGTGGGACAACTCACAAAAGCTGCATCCATGGAGTTCTCTGGCTGAAAGGAGACTGGGCTGGCCAGAAAGTCTCCTTTTCCCAACAGTTGTTGCCTCTTACCTAACTCTGAGGCTGGGGCCTTGTGAATCTTACTGCTTTCAAAGAATTTCCTGAAACTTGTGGCTTTTGTGTACTTCCTGAGCCTTGTAAGTTGTGTTTCCTTTTTGAGTCTCAATGGTCTACCCTTCTGTGAGGAATGTTTCAATTCAAAGGAAATAGCTAGGCAATATTAGGGAAGTCTGGGGCCTAAAAGACAAATATCAATAAATGGTCTTCAATCCTTACAGAAAACGGAGATTTGGGGGAAAGCTGGAAAAACCTGACTGTTTCCCAGGGGGAGAAAATGTGTAATCTTCACAGTGCTGTGGTGTGAGTTAGGAAAAAGTCCTTGCTCTGGGAACACAGCTTGGTAAATGGAGGTTCCATGATCATGGTAGGATCCTGTTCACTGTGTTAGTGAAAAAGCAGAGCGAGAGAGTGTGCACACACAAGTGTGTGTGCAAGAGAGAGAGAGAGAGAGAGAGAGAGAGAGAGAGAGAGAGACTGCCGTTGAAAGACATGCCCCCAATGACCTAACTTACTCCCGTTGGATCCCATTTCCTTAAGATTCTACCACCTCCCAATGCCTCCTCAATCTCAGAACCAAGGCTTTGGTAAACAAACACTCCAGGTCCAAATGCCACAGCTGCCACCCTAGTGCAGACCAGGCCTTGAACAGTTGAGAGCAGTGTCCCTGCGTGAGCTCCCACAAAGTTCCCTTTCCCTAACTTGTTTCACATTCTCTTCATGTCCATGCTGGGACTCCAGAGCCCAGAGTGGGGAAGTGACATTCTCAAAGGTTTCACCGTGAGTCACTCAGCTGGACTGAGAGTCTTGCCTCTCCATCCCAATTCTATTGCCACGCCCTATTTACACAGACACCCTCACTGAACTCCTGATTAAATAGCCCATGGATTATGTTCACTCTACCCAGAGGTAATGTGACCAGGGTGGTAGATAAAAATCTGGTGTCCACATTATCTAAATTAAATCCTCCTTGAAGATGCTTACACTGAAGTGTTGGTAAACCCAATGGTCCCAGGCAGGCAAGAGCAGTTCCTCTTATCAGTCCTGTCTGCCTCAAATGATCTATTTTCCACAGTGCCAAGAGCAAAACCATGAAAAGGTGGAGAGTCCTGATGGAGGGGGTGTGAGTCAGGAGCCTTGTGGCATTGAAAAGGTGTAACGGGAGGGGGCAGGCTGTCCTGAAGAGGATCATTCAGTTGTGTTAAAAGACAGCCCTGGTGTGAAAGCGTAAATGAATCTCCCAGGATAGATGAGATTTCTCTAGGTGGCAATCGCAAGTGGAACTGGGAAAGGTTTTAGATCAAAAGCACACACAGGATGGAAAGAGCTGGGGAAATAAAGAGGGTTTTATGTGGGATCCAAGGATAAGGAAGGACTTGAAAAAGGGCAGGAGTAGCTGTTTTCCAAACAGACATGTTTCTATTGGGTGTGTGGAAAGGGGGCGTGCTGATTTGTCTATACTGGGCACTAGGGGCAATGGAAAAGTCATTCCGGGAGACAGCAAGGAAAGGCTGGTGGGCTCTGATGGTCATCTAGTGACTTTGAGCTATGATTGAGCCCTCCTCCTGAGCCTTGGTTTCTTCGTCTGCAATGCGTAGACCATCTTTGCATGCAACAGTGGCGGAGTCTGTGGAAAGTGTTGAATCAAAACAAACAAAAGCTCCTACAAAGGCACCTGCTGCATAGTCCCACCTCTAGCCATCCCCCCACCCCCAAAAGGCAAAATTCATCTAGAAATCAGAAAAAAAAAATCAGAGAAAGGAGCAAGAGAATGAAGAGGAGGAGTGTGCAGGGGATGCATTCCCAGGTGTTGGGAATATTCTTTCTCTTTCCTTGCCCCTCTCTGACTCTTTCCCTGTGCTAAAGTATGTGTACACGTGTGCATGCATGCTCATGCATGTCCATGTTCACGTTTGTGTGCAGGTGTGTACAGGTGCATGAGAAGGCCAGTTGTCAACTTTGGGTTTCTTTATTCAGGTACTGTCTGCCTTGTTAGATTGAGGCAGGATCTCTCACCAAATCTGGGACCCCCAAGTAGGCTAGGCTAGCTGGATAATGAGTCCCAGGGTTCCTCCTGTCTCCAGTCCCTACTGCTGGGATTACGAGAAGAGATCACCATGGCTTTTTTTTTTTTTTTTTTAACATGGGATCTGGGGATCAAACTCAGGCCCTCACGCTTGTATGCCAAGCCCTTCACCAACTGAGCCATCTCTGCCTTGTGGCTCCCTCTGTTTCTCAATTGAGTGGAAGTGTATTAAGTTCCTGGGAATCTCCCGTAAGAATGTCACCGTTTGTGTGAAGATTCACTGTAGAAAGTAAAAGCAGTCCTGTGCTTTCAGTGTTACATCATAGGTAACTTCCAGCTCAGAGGAAATGGAATCTGGAGGCAGCTGACTGCCTACACCCAAGGAAGAAAGTAGAAAAAGAGCCGGGTGGTGGTGGCGCATGCCTTTAATCCCAGCACTCGGGAGGCAGAGCCAGGCGGATCTCTGTGAGTTCGAGGCCAGCCTGGGCTACCAAGTGAGTTCCAGGAGAGGCGCAAAGCTACACAGAGAAACCCTGTCTCGAAAAACCAAAAAAAAATAAAAATAAAAAAAAAATAAAAAATAAAAAAAAATTAAAAAAAGGAGCAGGGAGAAGAGAAGCTACAAGAAGACATCATCTAGGGGAGTATGTGCCTGATTCAGGGCTAGATTTGGAGAATCTGGCCTTGTGGGACAGCTGGGGTCACCTGGACAGACTAGAGCTTTCCAAGGACAAAGGCTGAAAGTGTGTACCTGTGCCTGGCCACGTGCCCAATTACTTCCCTGTGACCAGAGCACATGCTGAGAAAATTCCATCTCCAGAACCATGAGAATTCCAACCCATGTTCCATTCCACCAGGGAACCCCGGTGTCTGAATCAAAGTCAGTAGAAAAGGATGATGTGTCTGTGACTTTGTCAAAGGTCAGGGATGCTGATTTTTTTTCCCTTCCCCCATTCAGCCCTCTGGTGAAGATTTGATGCTTTTTTTTTTTCTTCACTTGGGAAATCTTTACTCAAAGCCCACTCTGTTCCAAGCAATGCTCTAGACTCAACACCCACAATTCCAAGTGGCGCTTTAAATCCAACAGAAAGTCTCCTCAGGCCTCCCTTCATAGAGACATGGTCCCCAAAGTAGTGGTAGGCATGTGAGTAGACAAGATGTCAACCTTCTGACTACATCAGTTAAATGACCTACCTGATAGCCAGGAAGAAAGCTTTGCTTGACGCAGATATCACTCGGTATGGAGCTGTTGTTAGGTGTGGACTATACCATTCTGGTAGGGTGACTGCAAACTTTATGAAATGTTAGCACAAACATCTCTAACTCTGGTCCAGATAACCCAAGCCTGTTAAAATGTTTTTGGCTGCAATTTCCGGAAAAGACAATGGAGAATGGCGTAAGAACAAGTGATGTGTATTCTCCCACTTGCAAGAGGTCCTGGGGGGCAGTTAGCTAATTCAACATCTTAAGTAGAGCTCTGATGCTGAAGATGCTGGTACTGTGTCTCCTCATTAATTCAAAAGGGCTGTGATGTCTCTTGCCTTTTCATGAAGAGGCAATGGGACTACACAGACTTCATTGTGCTCAGTTTTGAAATGTGCCCTCCCTGGAAGCAGCCAAGGGTTGTACACTATGTTTGCGGTTGAGCCAATCAACTGATATTGAGAGTGGACTTTGCATGATCAATCAAGATTTACTACCTGGGACGGGGGAAGGCCTAATTTCTGATGAGGCGTACTACTCTCCATATAAATCCCCGAAGACAAGCAGGATTCTGGCTAGTGACTCCTTGCTTCTCTTGCAAAGTGCAGTGTCTGCTGGGTGAACCATGATGTGTCAATCTCCATGACACAGTAGAGCTCACGGGCCCCATCCCAGGTCACAAAATACAAAGTGGTCTGCTTGGCTTTGTAGAAGTCCAGACTGTAGGAATCACTTAGCACTGGGGTGTGGTTGTCTCCATTCATCACTCCCCCAGACCAGCCTTCCACTGAAGGGAGAATTATGGAAGCCAAGAACCCAAAAGGCATACTCACTTCTCGATGATATCTCGAGTCACATGACTAAAGGCTGTGATGTGCTCCCTATGGCAGCCAACAGGCTCTGGGCTCTCAAAAGCAGCTGGTGTGATCTGATCAATATGTAAATCATATCCTGTCACAGAGATGCTTGATTCTTCCAACGTTTTCTCATAGTTCCTAGAAGAAAAAAACCGCCAAGTCCTCTTGTTCTCCATGGTCCCGCAGTATCCCCACCCTCCACCCTCCACTTCAACTGATCCCATTTTCCCTTTGTTTCTCTTGTTTCTGCTCCAATGGGCCCTTTCCTCACTGTCCCAGACCCCGACAGATAACATATGCTCATAAATATTTGCTGAATGGATAAATATTGTTCCATAGTCAACGTCTTACCCTCCCCACATTCTAATTAACTCGTACTCGTGTTTCTTCCTTTTAATCCCTTCTCATCTTGCAAACGAGCCCCTCTCTATAATCCTCTCTCACAGATCTCTTGACTTTTCTGTGCAGTACTTATCACCGTTGTCCTGATTTATTTATGCGATTATTTGTTTCATGCCTATTTTCCCCACCTATTAGTGCATTTCAAGGGGACCATTCGTCTTCCTGTCTCATCCACTGTAGGCGCTATATTGTCTGTGTCTAAACACAGCATCTGGTCTACTGTGGACCTCAGAAGTAGTATCTGAAGCTCTCAAGAGGAGGTGATTTTTCCCAGCACCCTTCAGCCTGTTGAAGACACACAAGGGACAGGTCTCAGCTCTGCTGTCTCCAGCTCCAAGCCTTTCTCCAGGGTCCTCCTTACCTAAGATCATTGCTGGAGCATCATAACCTCTGCACAGTTACCAAAGATGTCCTGTCCAGACAGCTGATGCAGTCTCATGGCAGGGAACTCCGGATGGGATGTGGGCTGGGTTTGTGTAACCGCCAACTTCACTCACGGCTCCTCTTAAGCCCTCTGTGTTTCCCTCTACTCCAAACACCTCTTATATGTCCTGGCTACCCCCTCTTGACAGACCGCTTGTCAGCTTTGATCTTTTAATCCCGGATTCACCAAAGCATGATTGACACACTTTTAAACTGAACATCCCTGGGGCTGAGACCAGCTCTTCTCTAAACCCAGGGACAGACATGCTGGAAAGGTCTCTATGCTCAATTGTGGGGCCTGGGGAGCCTTTTCAATCCCTCCACATCCAAACTAGGTCGATGTCAGGGGTGGGTACCAAGCATGTCTCTCAGGGGTCTGTTGGGGATTTTCTGTGTCCCTGCAGCCACATGCTGATGACACAGAAGAAGAAGGGACCATCAATACATATGCATTTAATGTATGTTGGGCCCTATTCTGGGTAGCAGGCAAGTGGGGGCAATGTGAGGATATGATCTGCATGACAAAGAGCTCACATTCTGTGTTAAGACACTAGAGCCAAAACTTGCGACAGACCAATGAGCTTTGTTGTGAGCCTGGAAGTATACTCTGGGCTCCAGGACAGAGATATGTTATCCTGGGGTGTGTGTGTGTGTGTGTGTGTGTGTGTGTGTGTGGGTGGTGTGCAGATGCATACGTTTATGAGAGATGGGAAATAAAGAGTTCATGGAGGTGCAGTTACACTGAGACTTCGCTGGAATGGGGAGTGGTGCTCGGGCACCAAAGAGGCATGTGCAAATATCCTCAAGTGAGGGGACACTGTCTGCTGTCAGGGTAGTTGGAGCTTTGAGTGTGAGAAGTAAGAGGTGGGACATGAGGCTACACAGGTAGGCAGAGTCCAGATCACAGATCTGGGCAGACTGTGGTGTTTCTAGACATGGATGCCAACACAGGAAGGAAGTAAAACAATGTACTGATTAATAACAGGGGCGTGTTCTCAAAAACGTAACTTCCACATTTCTGAAAGTATCATAAAACACATTTCTACAAATCTAGATGCTCTAGGCCAAAGGATGGATGCATTCTTTTTCCCTTATTAATTATTTTTTTTAAAGATTTATTTATTATGTACACAGTGCTCTATCTGCATGTAACCCTGCAGACCAGAAGAGGTCTCAATACAGATAGTTGTGAGCCACCATGTGGTTGCTGGGAAGTGAACTCAGGACCTCTGGAAGAACGAGCAGTGCTCTTAACCACTGAGCCATCTCTCCAGCCCCCTCTTATTAATTATTAATTAACTGATTGATTGATTTAGTGGAGATAGAGCGTGAGCATGCTGCCCAAACTGGTCTTGAACTTCTGGAGTCAATGCTTACCCTATCATAGTTTCTAGAATGATGGAGTTAAAGGTGCACAGTTCTGTGCCCAGCATTGATTTGTTTTCTTATTTTTTATTATTTTTTAAAAGATGTATCTGGCCGGGCGGTGGTGGCGCACGCCTTTAATCCCAGCACTCGGGAGGCAGAGCCAGGCGGATCTCTGTGAGTTCGAGGCCAGCCTGGTCTCCAAAACGAGTACCAGGAAAGGCGCAAAGCTACACAGAGAAACCCTGTCTCGAAAAACCAAAAAAAAAAAAAAAAAAACAAAAAAAAAAGATGTATCTGTTTATTTTATGTGTGTGTGTGTATGAGAGAAAGAGGGAGAGAGAGAAAGAGAGAGAGAGAGAGAGAGAGAGAGAGAGAGAGAGAGAGAGAGAGAGAGAGAGAATATGTATGTCTGCTATGCATGTGAAGTTCCCAGAGGGGCCTGAAGAAGTCATTGATCCCTGGAACTGGAGTTCCAGGCTGCTCTGAGTTGATCAGGGCACCAGAAATTGAACTGGGGACCTCTGCAGGAGCAACCCGCTCTCTTAACCTCTGAGCTATCTCCAGCCCCCATAAATTGTTCTTTTTTTAAAAAATGAAATCTTTTTGTAGTCCTGGTAATCAAACCCAGGGCTGGGCTGCTCCTCCACCATTGAGCTCCACTGCAACTGCTAACATGGTCTTATGAATGCAGAGAAACAGGAGATGTGGGAGGCATCTTTGGGTGTGACACAGCATGAGGACCTGAGTTCAGATTCCCGGCACTCACGTAAAAGACATGTGCACCTATATTCTTGGAGGAGCATGCCTAGAGCTTGTTGAAGAGGCAGTCTAGCCAATTAGCGAGTTCCAGGTTCACTGAGAGACCCTGTCTCAAAGTAAGCAAATAAACAAGTAAGCAAATAAATAAATAAATTTAAAAAATGGAGAACAATTAAAGAAGAAACCCAATGTTGGCTTCTGGCCTCCACATACATTCTCCCCAGGCATGCACACCCATAAACATACACCACACATACTTACAAAAATAAGAAAGAAAAAAGATTAGGTGTAAAGATGCAGGTCCATTGTGCAGTGTGTCAGAGGTTCATCTGGGGAAGGTTCTTGGGGAGCCCACCATCCAAGAGCCACTATCTGAGAGAAGCATGTGGTCTTATCTTGGTATCCAGTTGCCCAGCCACTGGCTGGAAGCAACCTGTGGCAAGTTTGACCTTCTGCAAGGTCAGGGCTCAGTATTGAAGGCTTCTGGTCCATTAATTGCTCCTTGTGGTTGTAATTCTGGGAGATGCACTCTGATACCCACCACCTCTGGGTCTAATTTAACTCTATGGAGAATGAGAGGCCACAGAAGGTTTGAAAACAATTTATGTTATAAAATGATCATTCTGGTGGCTGTGGAGGAGATGGGTAGGAATGGATCAATAATAAAAGTTAAAAAAGACGTTGTGGGCAGGAACCTTGGTGGAGATTCAGGAAAGAAAATGTTGGACTAGACTTGGAAGGTTAGAGGGTCATAGGGAGGGATGGATACATTGCAGGTATATGAAGGGAGTTGGTGGCAGAACATGAGTACTGAGAGAAATGACTGAGAGAGAGAGAGAGAGAGAGAGAGAGAGAGAGAGAGAGAGAGAAAGAGAGAGAGAGAGAGAGGGAGGAAGGAAGGAAGGAAGGAAGGAAAGAAGAGAAAGAAAGAAGGAAGGAAGGAAGGAAGGGAGGGAGGAAGGAAGGGAGGAAGAAAGGAAGGGTGGTAGACATGTTTAGGAAATTTTCTCATTTAATTGCAACAGTGACCCTGTCTATTTGGTTCTGAATAGTGGCCTTGTATGTTGTATTCACACCAAAGAGAACAATTTGATTAAATTAACCTTGGTAATCCTGAGCTCGTATCTGTAGTGGTCTTGGGACAAGGAGAAATGGGTTGAATAGATTTCCCCCAAGGAGATATTAGATTATCTGTTTTTTCCATGGGCATCCTGGTGTCTCTGTTTGAGTCTTGAAACCACCTGCCAACTTTTAATTATGAGAGGACCAGCTTGAGGGCACAGGCTTCCCACCATGGATGGGAGAGTAAGAAGATAGAAAGAACCTGGGCTGTGATTGACAGTGCCACACAACTGAATAAAGCAGTAATAAAACCACCCTGACCATGGAATTCCTTAAAATTTAAATCACACATCTTTTTAAAAATTTGCATGTGTGCACATGTGTGTATACATATGTGTGTATACATATGTGCATATGGAGGGCAGAGGTTGACATTGACTGTCTTCTTCAATTGCTTTTCACCTTGTAATTAAAGACAGAGTCTCTCGCTACACTTGAAGCTCACTGATACAGACAGACTAGCTGGCCATCAAGCCCCAGAGATCCTCATGTCTCCACCTCTCCAGCTCTTGGATTACAAGAATGCACCACTGCACCTTGTTTTTTAACAGGAGTTCAGGAGGGTCGAACCCGGGTCCTCATGCTTGTGAGGCAACACTTTACTCCAACAGATTTATGACTTGCACCAACTTGAGTTTTGATTTTCCATTTATAGACTATGTCCAAAGTAGCATTCCTGTTTCATTGATAAAGCATTGGAGTCTTAAAGTCACAGGACTTGTGGATGACAGAATAAGGACAATCCCAGATCATTCTGTAAGACCACTGTACTCAACTCATGGCAACTCACTTCTTGATACTGACACAAGTTATCTGATGGTGGTGAAGTTAGAAGTCTTAACGTATGGGATCCTGAGAGCCAACTCTACAAGCGTTAATTGTGCCTCAGGTATACAGAACAATGGAATATACAGAACAATGTGAATCACCATAATCAGTCTATCAGGGTGATGGAGAAATGGCTCAGCAAGAGCACTTGCTGTGGTTGGGGCTTTGGCAGACAACCTGGGGTCAGTTCTTAGCATGCAAGACCAGCAGCTCACAAGCACCTGCAACTCTGTCTCCAGGGAACCTGACATCCTCTTAGGCACATCCTTCATGTGCACAGATCCACACATAGACAGACAAATATAAATCTTAGAGTATGCTCTGTCAGCCCTACTTTTCAAGCATTTAGGGTATAACAGAGGTGAAATGAACACACACAGAGACTCTAAGGGTAGATAACTTGGGAGTGGGGGCACTTTCTGTTCATCAGATGGTAGGTTAACTATTCCTCAGGTCTTATCCTCTTACCATATGCTGTGGAACAGTTATTGCTCCTACCACCGTCTCTATCTTACAGACAAGGAGGTACACAGAGGACCTTATGGTATACATAAACTTTGGGGCAAGGTTATCCTGACTCCTTAGTCTGTACTGTACTCTTTATAACTACTGTACTCACTATACTGCATTCCCTAAGAGATTGATGGATACGGGACAACACCATACTTAGTACTATATATAGTTATCCCTACCCACCTCTGTGTGTGTGTGTGGGGGGGGACAGGAGAGGTCAATATTTGCTATCTTCCTTAATTGTTCTCCGCCTTATTTTTTTTGAGGCAGAATCTTTCACTGAACCTGGAGCTCATTGATTTAGCTAGACTGGTCGGCCCCTGAGCTTCAGGGATCTATCATCTTCACCTCCATGGTGATGGAATTGCAGGTGCCTGGCATTTATACGTAAGTGCTGGGGACTGAACTCAGGTCCTCATGATTGCATGGAAAGAGCTTGACTGACTGAGTCATCCTCTCCCCAGTGCTAATACTATCGGCGAAACAGTATGCCCAGGCACTTTGCTTGAGTTGCTCCTATTGTTTTAGTAGTTTTCAGACTTGACCATGAATTGGAAGCCCCCTAAAGGATTTACTAAGGCACTTCTTTCTGTGCCCCCAGCATTTCCAGGAATCCTCAGTGGGGGCCAGGATTTATATTTCTATCAAGCCACAAGGTGATAGCAGATGTTTGGAGGTCCTGCTTTAAGAACACTGCGTTGGAATAACCGCAATGGGAAGGGGCCCCATGTGCCCATTTGATGGATGTGGAAATGTGGTTAGCATGCATAGTGGGTCTTCGAGAATAAACCACATTCTCAAGGGTGACATATGCTCAGGGAAGGAGTCATCAAGGGAAACACTTTTGATCTGGTGAGCCCAACTGTTTTGGTTAGGGTTCTGTTACTGTGATAAATACCATGACCAAAGGCAACTTGAGCAGTAAGGGTTCCCTTATCTTGCAGCTCCAAGTCCACCATAAAGGGAAGTCGGGGCAGAAAGCTAGAGGCAGGAACTGAATCACAGGCCATGGAGGAACATTACTTTTCTTATACCACCCATGGCTACCAGCCCAGAGTGTCACTGCCTACAGTAGTTTGGGACTTCTACATCAATCACTAAAATGCCCCACAGACATGCCCAGGATTATGAAGGCAATTCTTCAGTTGAGGTATCCTCTGCCTGGTGACTCTAGTTTATAACAAGTCACCTAAACTAGCCAGCACACCAGGCTACAGGCCTGCAGATGTCCTTGCCATGGGATTGGAACATTATCCCCAAATGCAGAGATGATGGACAGGCTACATCCTCTCACGAAAGGAGAGACACATCAGCGTGCTTTCACTCACAAGCAAGAGATGAGGAGCGCAGCTTGGAGATGCTCCCACTGGAGCACGCTCCCTTATCCCCTTTCTAATTTCCTTAATCAAAGAAAAGGACAAGGACACTGATTTCTCCTTTGTCACCTAGTGGAAAATGGCATTATTCTAAGAGTGATGGAAAGCCGTGACAAGGTTAAGCCTGGGGGAAGCAGGCAATGAAGACATGAAGATGTAAGTGTGGTGGGCAAGCATTTCAAAACCCTTGTGCAGAGGAGAGAAGGGTCGTTCTGGGCGGTTGTCGAGATTACAAGTTATGGGGGCTGGAGAGATGGCTCAATAACCAAGAGCGCTTGCTGTACTTGCAGAGGACCCGAGTTCAGTTCCTAGCACCCAATGTAGGGTGTCTCACAACTGTCTGTAACTCTAGGTCCCTGAGATTTTATACCTTCTTCCGGCATCTTCAGGCACTGGCACATATGCACAGAAACACACACACACACACACACACACACACACACACACACACACACACACACACACACCCCTGCATGAGTGTGCTTAAAAATAGTAAAAATAAATTTTTTAAAGGTTACAAGTTGGCTCAACAGTTAAAAGTGCTAAAAGCTTGCCAACCATCCTTCCTATTTTCTGTTAACCAGTCAACCAGCTCAACAATTACCTCACGGGAACCTATTCGTTGCCAAAACAGTTCACAGGTGTTTAGTGAATCAACCAAACACCTGGGCTAACCTCGTGTTATTACAGCTTGGGCTTACCTGCGAGGCTGAATGTATTTAAATGGCTTTCTGGGTGCAAGAAAATATGGAGCATCTCTAGCTAGCACATCTACACCTTCCCTTTCTCCTGTGGTTACAGCATATGCCTTGATTGTAATGACACCGGCTGAGTATGCCAACATCCTGTCACTCAGCATCCTTTCTCCTCCGGGGTGTGGGAATCTTGGATTAAAGACAGGCATGACATGGCAGGGTCACAGTGAGCAGACTGCAGGGGGCATACATGGTAGGCACTCATCCTGATGCAGGGGAATGCATTTCACCATGAGGACAACCTCCCAGCTAATGGCCTATCCCTCAGGGACCCACACAGCTTTCCCAAGGTATTTTTGAGGTCTGAAGAAAAAAAAAAATATATTCATCAAACATTCTCAAGGTGGAGATCATTCTGGCTTTCTAATAGGGTCATTTAACCCAGTAACAGATGAAATAGAGCTTTGACAGAAGGACAGAGATATCTACAACAGGAGAGAAAAACAGTGATTTTCCACATGCTCTCAGAACACACATTTTCCTCGGAATCCCCTCGACATCCCCAGCATCATGAAATGTCAGGAACCAAGGGATTTGGAGAGAGCAGCTCAAAGAAACAGGTCTTTGCCACAAGATGAGAAGAGTCTGTTCACACAGGAGGGTGAGAGATTTCCAGATGGCGGAGAGCTAATCCTAACAAAGCTGTGAAAGGGTCTAAATGCACTGTCCGTGGTTCTGAAAGCCTGGGGACTTGGGAAGACACGTTTGTGAGAAACAAATTCTGGGTGTTCTAAGCAAGTTTAGTGTGAGCAAAGCAATGCATCCTGTTGCCGGCTTGTGCTAATTAACCTCGCTTTCCGGTTTCTGCTACTGTCTCCTCCACCACTAATAACAACAATATAATCTGGCACGTAAAAGTACAGAATAAAGAAAAGTCACCCCAGTCCCATAATCTTAATATAAACATTATCAATAGATTTTTTTTTCTTTTTTTGGAGACAAGGTCTTACTATGTTGCTCTGACTGACTCATAATTCCCTATGTAGATCAGTCTGTTCTCAGACTAACAGGTTCTGCTTACCTCTGCTGGGATTTGAAAGTGTGAGCCACCCCACCTGCGGGCTCCATGCTTCTTTTTTTTTTTTTAACTCTGAATTTTCCCCCTTATATCTTTACCCCTCTCTTGAAAAATTTTAAATTGTACCCTTTCAAGATTTTGCAATTTTTCTTCACACAGAGGTTTTCACGGCATTTTCTTTCCCGGTTCTAAGATGAATTCCAGGAGCACAGTCTTCCAATTCACTGTGTGAATGCATTAAGAGGAAACATGAAACCATGGTGACCTTTTTAGCCTACAAAGATGATTCTGTGGTTCACCTGTGTTATAATTGATTTCTTTAGCTTTTACCCATTGACATTTAAGCTGATTTTAAATGTTCAAAATTAGAAAAATTTCGCAGTGAGCATCTCAGTGTCCAGATCTTTGCACATCTATCCGTAAGTCCTTATACTATGGCTAGGCGTTGCTGTGTAATAGCTGAGAACAGAGGGCAGGTTAGATGGTTCAACAGTTAAGGGTGCACCCCACCAAGCCTGATGATGGGCGTTTCACACTGGAATCCACATGGTGGAAGGAGAGAAGAGACTTTTGAAAGTTGTCCCATGATTCCACACATGCATCATGGAATGCCTGTGTCCATACTCATCACATATACATACATGCATGCTTGAATGTTTATGTGCATGCACACACACACACACACACACACACACACACACAGAGAACATCTATTCATATGCAAAGAGCCAGTAGCATGAACAGCTTTGTGTTTACCTGTCTTTATTTTACAGTTTGTGTGGCTTAAGGCCACTCACAGATGTAGGGTCTCATTTCGAGACTCAAGTGGGGAAGAACCTGCTTTTCAGTTCATGTAAATGGCTGTTGGCAGGATTCAGTTTCTTGCAGGCTATAGGACTGGGGTCTCAGCTGGTCAGTAGCTGTTCACCTGAGGTTTCCTGGAGTTCCTTGGCATGCATATTTCTACACAGGGCAGCTAGCTGTCTTTGTTAAAGCCAGTGTGGGTAAGGGTCATCTGCTGTGAGAAAGGAAGTTAAAATCCCAGGTAACTATGTCACAGATATGACAGTGCATTCTAGTTTCCATATTGGTAGAAGGTTCAGAGCAGATCTGGGTCCGACTTGCATTTGAGAGAAACAGTGTCACAGTGGTGTGGACTCCAACGGGATCACCCTCTTATCAGAAACTTTAGGGCTGCGGAAAGCAGCCACCACAAAGCTATCATTAATATTTTTTGAGACGGGGTCTCCTGTGGGCCAGGGTGGCTTTGAACTCACTGTGTTGGTGGAGGCTGACACTTATGAGCTTATGATCCCCCTGTCTCCACCTCCTGAGTGCTGGAATTTGGGTTTTGCTAAGCACTTAAAATTCATTAGATGAAAGTTATGATGATGGCACTGTAATATTCGAATCTAACTCTGGTTCTGTAATGATATTCCTGATTACATGCATTCATTTATTCCTTCTTGAGTCTTGGTTAGATGTGATGAATTGTCTATTTTATTGTTGACTTTTTAAAGATATAATTTATTCATATATTCATACAAAATATTCATACATTTTTCTAATGAACTAGTGTTTTCATTTATTGTTCTTACATCTCCCTTTTTAGCTAATGTAAAAGCATTCAGAATTAGGAGGGTATAGTGTAATTTCCATATATGTGCTCATATATCCAATATTACCCTTATGTGTCAATTATTAATATTTTTTCACATTTTCTTTCTCTTTTTCATTTTTCTTTTTTCTTAAACATAATTCCTTATTGATTCTTTGGAAACTTCACATCATGCACCCCGATCCTGCTCACCTCCCAGCCCCTCCATATCTGCCTTCACCTCTGCAGTATGTGTCCCCCCCAAAAAAAAAGTAATTAAAAACAAAACAGAACAAACAAAAAACCTACTTCACTCCTCTATTTTTCCAACACCTCTTCATTAATCCTAGTGGCATCGAAAGTTGCAGTGTGTTCCAAAGTAGGCCCCCTTTATCCAATAAGCACCACCCACAAAATGTTCATTGCAATGAGTCATTGGTCTGGTTGGAGGCCTCTGCTTTCTGGTACACTGTCATCACTGGGCCCTCACTGAACCTCCTCTCAGAAATCCTGTTGTTGCCCCGAGTCATGGAGATCCTGCGGTTATCATTCTGCAGGACCAGTCCCTTCACACGCTCCAGCAGGCCATGGATGAGGCAGATGTTAGGGTGGGTCCACCCAAGGCACAGGATGTGGGTCTGGGTGGTAGCTGAGCTGATCAGTCGAGGCCTCAGGTGAGAGGCAGAGCCAGCTCTCCTATTCTTGTAGTGAGGGGTGGGGCCATCTCTCCTGAGAAATACGTTTTAAAAATTCCTAGAAACCCTGTCAGTTTTCAGACTTCTGAATACATATATATTTGGTTTTTCGAGACAGGGTTTCTCTGTGTAGCTTTGTGCCTTTCCTGGAACTCACTTTGGAGACCAGGCTGGCCTCGAACTCACAGAGATCCGCCTGCCTCTGCTGCCCGAGTGCTGGGATTAAAGGCGTGCACCACCACTGCCCGGCTGAATATATTTTAAAAAAAAATTGTTATTGTCTCTTTAACTATGTCTTGTGGGCCTTTATTTTATCTGACTGGTTTTTTTGTTTTGTTTGTTTTATTCTCATGTAATAAGAAGGTGTTTATAGCTGTGACTTGGCTTCTTGGTGCACAATTATCAGGTCATATAATAAGTTTGATATGTGATATCCTCATTGTTTACATTTACATGTCCAAGTTGGCCACAGCTTTGGTCCAATGGCTGTAATGAATAGACATGTGTGGTCATGTGTACCCCTCACCCTCAACACAACCTTGTTTCCTAAACTGGGGAGCCCAGTGCTATTATCTGGATCGGAGGTGTCTCCCCAAGGCCCATGTGTTTGGTTTGGTCCCTAGATTGATTGGCACTACAAAGAAGAACAGGAGCCCAATGCGGGGTCTTTAGGTCATAGGAATATGCCTTTTGCGAGGGGGGCGGGGCATCGCTCAGCCTCTTCCTCTTCTACTGCTTTTATCCTGGCCATGAGTGAACAGCTTTATTCTGCTGGAGCATGCTGCCTCACCACAGGAGGCAAAGGAATGGAAGCTAGTTTGGGGTCATAACCTCCCAAACTTTAAGCCCAAGCAACCCTTTCCATTTTGTAAGTTTTTGAAGTTGGGTGTCTGTCATGGTGGTGCAGGCTGGCTGGAAAAACCTGGGCAGTAAGTGAGCTCTAAGATGGGGTTTGGCCTGCAGAGACTTCGGGGGTCAAATGGCATTTGTGCAAAAGGAAGAGGAGCAGGGCGATAGAGGAGTAAATAGGGCCTCAGCATACCCCCAAATAGCTCTGGAAAATGCTTCAGAATGGGCTGTTTACGGGGGCCAGGAGATGGACTTTATTTCCCTGTCAATCACTGAATGCAGGTAGCTTCAGGAAGGAGCCTCGGTGTTAGGCTTTCCTTGAGTCCCTGACACAGCTGATGACTTAGTGCTGACTGGCAGAATAATCTAGAAGCTGAGGGCAGATCTGGGTTGAGTGTCTGTTGTGGTTGGAATGTGAAGGGTTCCCCACAGGTGCAGAATTGGCCTCCAGCAGGTGGCGCTGTTTTGAAAAGGTCGTGGAACACTTAGCAGGCAGAGCATGGCTGGAGGAAGTGGTCCATGTGGGCAGGCCTTGGGCTTTATAGCCTCGGCCCATTTCCTGTGCCACGTGACCTGTCACTGCATATTCCTGCTTTCAACCTTTAACCTTCATGGTGAAGGGTGGTCCCTCTAACTGTGAGCCAAAGAAAATGCATCTTGCCTTAAGTAGCTTCCTATCAAATGTTTGGTCTCTACAATTAAAAAAAAAAAAAAAAAAAAAAGCAACTGGAGCAGAATCCACAACCTTGTTTGGGGACTTTGCCGTTTGTTTCTCTTTAATAAATGAGCCTTCAATGTTGAGAAATCACATTTATCCTTTAGAAAACTGAAAATCCAGTACACATTATCCAACATTTCTATTTTTTTTTTTTTTTTACTCACTTGGTTTGTTAGAATATTTTAACATTCATTCTAATAAAATTATGATTTGGGTATTTCTTCTGGCATCTTCCCATTTATAAAATGCCTCTTGCAGCTGTGACATTCAAGACCTAAATACAGTATTTTATCTTCATTATGGTTTGAATTTCCTGCTTCTACAAAATGCTCGCTTTGAACACGCTTCCCCCTTGCTTTGAATTCTATATTGACTGATATTTTTTTGTTTTTGTCTTATCTGTCTTTAGCTGTGCCCTGTTTTCTACCATTTCCTATCATGTCCAGCCAAATCTGTTATTAAAGAGTGTATAACAGATTTCTAGTTTTATGTCTGACCTACAACTTTCAACACTGGCTGGTGTTCTAATAATGGAGTTTAACCCCTTCACATAGACAGCTGTAGCCAACTGAGCATCTTGATTGTGCACATCGATTTTCATATTGTTAAAATATTGACTCCACCTCCTATTTATGGTTATATGATCTATAGAGTTATTTTGATTAATCTTTTTTTTTTTTTTACCTTTTTAGAGTTTTATTGGGGGAGACGGGAGGAGAGAGAGAGAGAAGGAGGGGGCAGACAGAAGGAGAGAGCGGAAAGAGAAGAGGGGAGAGAGAGAGGGAGAGAGGACAGACGGAAGGAAGGAGTGGAAAGGAAAGAGAGAGACGCACAGAGGGCCCACCCACTTTTTAGGCTGGGATGCTGTCACAGGCTGATGTTGTAATTAAGGACTGAATCCTTAACATCCCAGACTTTCGCTTATTATAAAAAAGCAGGTATATGGGACTAGGGGCATTGTTCCTCTCAAAAACTGCTTCCAGCTGACTTTTGGACGTCGGTTGGCTCTGGGGGGAATGGAGAAGGGGAGTTTTCTGAGGTAGACAGGCATTGTGGAATGTTGTCTGTCATCCATTTGCTCTGGAGACATGTACTTGGATGTTGTACACTGTTGAATTTTTTCAGAATATGTAAATTTAGGAAGTTAGCCTTTACACTATTATTTTGTTTTTATTTATATGAATATGTGCTTTTCTGTGTGTGTGTGTGTGTGTGTGTGTGTGTGTGTGTGTGTGTGTGTGTGTGCATGTGAGGGCAGTACCCATGGAGGCCAGAAGAGGGCACCAAACTCTCTCTCTCTCTCTCTCTCTCTCTCTCTCTCTCTCTCTCTCACACACACACACACACACACACACACACACACACACACATACACACACACACACACCAGAGCTGGAGTTACAGGTGACTGTGAGCTGACTGAGAGCTGAGAATCAAACCCTGGTCCTTTGGAAGAGCAGCAAGAGCTCTTAACCGCTGAGCCATCTCTCCAGCCCCTCTATTTTAAAAAATGTGGATTTCTTCCTCTTCTGTTGGATTATTAGCTTTTATATAAATCTCAGATCATGTCCCCCCCCCTCCAAGCTGAACTGTTTGTGCTACAAAGGGACAGTTTGGGACTTGTTGAGTTCTTGGTAGTAGCTTCTACCACCACTTGGCGTACCACGTCTCTTGTCATTGACACTGAAAGAATTCACCAAGGCAGCCACTTTTTCCTGGAACTTGTTGCGTCTCTTTGTAGGTAGGTTTGTCTAGATCAGCAAAGCTTTCGTTACCAGTTCTTGGCGTGTATCCTCACCTCTTGCACACATGCTTTCCCTGTCTCTGATTTTCCCTGTGTTGTGTCTGTGTCCTGAATGCATGGAGATATTTTCATAATCATAAGTACAACCCTACTGTTCAGACCCTCCATTGTTGTTTTAGTTAGTATTTCTTTCACTTATTTTGTGGGGACAAGAATTCCTGTCATGCTGGGGCTCAAACTCCAGGTATTATGCATTCTGGGCTGGGCAGGTGCTCTCTCACAGAGCTCTATGCCCAGCTCTGCAATTCTAGTTTTAGTTTGGACATTCTTTTCATTTCCGGGACAGTTTTCAGGTTTTATTGATTCCCAGTCTGATAATATCATCTAGCTTTATAGATACAGTGTTCTTTTTCAACTGGGGTGTGTGTGTGTGTATGAATATATGTATGCATATGTGTGGAGGTCAGACATTGATATCAATTATGATACTCAGTTGCATGCCACCTTATTTACTGAGACAGAGCCTCGTGCTGAACCCAGAGCTCACCAATTTGGTGTGCCAGCCCACTTGCCCTGGTCAGCTCCTGCTCCCAGCTTCTGAGCACCAGGACTACAGGCAGGCCACCAAGCCTGTCTGGCTTTTATGTGGCATCTGGGTTTCCGAACTCTGGTCCCCATGGCTGTGCAGCCAGTGCCTTATCCACTGAGCCATCTTCCCAGACCCCTCTTTCACCCAATCGCAAACCCTTCTAAATTTTTCTTTTCACAGTAATTCCACTGTTGAGCCTCTTTTATCCCTTCCAAGCATTTTGGACAGTTTTATCTGCTTGCTCATGCTTACAGAGCATGCCCCACGCTTCTCATACATTGGCGGCCCATATGGCTTGTCAGAAGAATTTAGTAGATCTTTGACTGGCTCTTCCAGTCCAGGGAAAGGGAAACCTGATTGTATTGTAACTTTCCTTTCTTCTTTCAGGGACTCAGCTGCTTAGAGAGATAAGAGAGGTGTCCAGAGCCAAACCTATTTTTGGCACAAAGTGGTGCCTGTGCGAGACTTTCCTTTTATTATTTGTGGGAAGCCAGATGTGGCCTCTGTGTCTGGTCAGTTAAGAGCCCAGCACTGTCTCCGCTAGTTCACTCCCACAGACTCTGGATCACTGCCGCGGGGCTCCACCTGGTGTGACGATTCGCTCCCATTCCACTTTCCAACATACCGGTAGGGTCCAAAATTGTCACTCGGTGACTTTGTAACGTGCACCGGCTTCTCTGTCAGGTGCTTCCAGATTCAGCCAGGATCTCCTCTAATAGCACCTGGGACCGTTGTTGTGAGCATATGGAGGCTCACAGCTAAGCCTAGGCCTCCATCCATGCCCAGCTTGGCGGCTCTCTACCCTGATAAGGCTCTACGGTATTCCTCTGAGAGTTAACCTTGTCCTGGATCCCAGCAGAAACAGTGTCAGGGGTTGAATAAAGGAACAAAACAATTTCCTCTCTGTGCATTCCATTGGCCATCTTGGCAGAAGTTTGGGGACCAGAAAAAGAGGATAATGTGTGATACACATGGGTTGCCAAGTTCATTTTGAGGGTTGCCCAGGGGGAAACTGGGGTTAAGGGAGACAAAAGAAGCAACTGGGTGCGGATGAGACAAGGAGAAGAGAAGAGGAGAAAGCAGACAGGGTAGAAAGAAGAAGGGTCTTACCAAATTGGTGCCCGTGTGGGCCTCACAGTGCCAACTGTGCCCAGGGTTCCTGAGGGGAAGCCACATCTCCCTCAAGGCAGCTGTTCTGGGTGAATTCCTTGCTAGTCTTCCTCATTCCCACTCCCCCAGGCTTCTGCGAAAGGAGGTGGACACAAGGATTTTTGTCTCATTCTTAAAGATCAGAAATGGCTTTGGGACTAGGCTCGCAGTCCATAGCAGTGGCTATGGACTGGGTACTAGATAGTGGCAAGGTGGAGGTTCGCGCCCCCTGCTGGTAAAAACCAGCAATGACGCCCCCCCCCCCCCAACACGTTTTTCTTCGTATTGGTTCTTGAGCAAGAGACTTGTCTTCCCTTGCTTAGCTCAGAAGGAGGTGGAAGCTGGGAAATAGAGCATGGAGCAGGTCAGGCATAGGGAGATGGGGGTGGGGAGGGATGGAGAGAGAGGGAGAGGGATAGGGGGAAAGAGAATAACTCAGAATGGAAGGATGAATTAGCACCCAGAATGCAAACCGCTAACCCCCATGACTGAGGAAATGTCACAGGAGGGAGGGCCCATTATCAGAAAATAGATTTCCCTGTCCACAGCATAAAACAGATAGTGGGAAGGGGCTTGTATGTGGGGCTGGAGGGGAGGCTGGGAGGCAGGAGTGAGACCGGGCTTTCCCCGACTTGCAAAGGAAGGCTGGATTTCTGTTGAATTTTTTATGGATGTCTGTATGCCTCCTCATCACATTACAGTCCAGATGAAAGATCATCCCCATCCCACTAAGGAAAATAGATCTTTGCAAATCAAGACCGCACTGCCAAGGGCCACCTTATCACATGGAATTTCTTTATGGGTCAGTCTGGAAGATTTATCTCTGTGTGTACACTGTGGGCATCTGTTAGGCCTCGCAGACTGTGGTAGCCATGGGGACAGCTGACTAATATATGTGTTGCCCGAGAATGGCGATGGGGTGGGGGACCTCTCTAACACATTCTCTACAGAAGAGAGGAAGGGAGGCCTGAGAATGCCCTGCTTTGAAGCGCTTGGGGCATGCCTGAGCCCAGACCTAAGGGCCTGGAATGCCTGGATTCTATTCCTCCTCTGTTGATTTCAAATCCATGAACTTGGGGTTGACAATAATAGCACTGGGTTGACTCTCACATCCCTCAAGTGTAAGGTGAAGGTAGCCATGTTTCCTGCTAGGACAATGGGCTGTGGTTGTAGCTAAAGTAAGGTAGGGATGATTGATGTGGGTTGGAATTAATAATACATCGTTATCTGTTTATTTATTCATTCAACAGATACTTACTGGGCAGCTCTTACATGCCATTGTAGGTGCAGGCATTAGGAAGAATCAGTACACCTGTTGGTCCTCCCGTTTTTTCTCAAACCATGGCAGAAAAGTTGGCCATCTTCCCGCCTTGCTAATCGACTGGCTTCTTCAGCCTTAACATTCAAAACTCTCCCCGAGAACTCCAGTCATTCTTCATTCTTCATTCCTGGAACTTGCTAAGTCTGTTGAACTTGTTTTTTTAAAAAAAAAGTTATTTTTCAGCTCAGCAAAGTTTTCTCTATTATTTTTTGTGTGTTCTTTGATCTCCATCTTCTCAGGCAGTAACAGAGCATCCTGAATTCCCGCTCTGTGTGTCTTTATTTTTTTTCTCTTCCTTTTCCCCCGTCTCCGTGGGACGTTACAAGGGGCCCGGTATCCCCAGGCGTTTGCTAATGGTATTCTTGCTGCCCAGTTGGACCCAATTTATTATCAGCCCTTTTATAGAAAGCTGTGGCAATCCTTTCTCGCTGCCCCTGTCTTCCAGAGATACAGCGTTAAGAGGGAAGTCAAGAGGGTGCAAATGAAGAGCCGACTTGACCATTAGGCGTCCAGCTGTTCTCTTGATGTGTTACACACTGGCCCCCGAGCAGCTCTTGTCTGTTTCAGTTTCTACATCTCAACACTCTAAATCCAAGGGCACTGAGTGGGAAGCCGAAGAGATGAAGCGGAGGGATGAGACCGGACTCACACCCCCGAGCGCCATCGTGGCCCTTGTTTGTTGGAACTCACGCACAGTTGAGTCCTGTCAGGTCTCCTGAACCCCACCAGCAGGACACTGTGTGGCTGCCACAGAGATTCATCTTCTCTCCTTAGAGCACAGGAGAAGAGCCCACTGCGGGTGGACAGACTGTGTGACACCAAGCAGGTGCATTCACACGTTAGTCTAAGCAAGTGGTACAGCCCCAAGCATACACAGCAGTGTGTCTGGGCCTGGTTGGGGTATCCCTGAGTGATGGGACTCAAGGGTGAGATCCATTTCTTCTCTGCATTTTATGTGGTTGTTGGCTATTTCAAACGACCTACTATTTTCACTTTTACCACAAGGATCTCTATTATTATCTCTATCATTATTACTTCAAAGTTTGAATCCATGTGACCTGTCATCAGCTGGTCTTAGTTTATATAGAGCTTGGGTTTTTTTTTTTTTTTTTTTTTTTTTTGGTTTTTCGAGACAGGGTTTCTCTGTGTAGCTTTGCGCCTCTCCTGGAACTCACTTGGTAGCCCAGGCTGGCCTTGAACTCACAGAGAGCCGCCTGGCTCTGCCTCCCGAGTGCTGGGATTAAAGGCGTGCGCCACCACCGCCCGGCGAGCTTGGGTTTTATAAAGGGAAATTCTACCACGTGATTCTCCTTAGTCCTGGACAAACCACGGCTGTTAGAGACCCCCCCCCCCCCCCCCCATGGTGATTCATGGTGATTTGTCACCAGTGAGAATCCAGGTGCCAACACGAATACTCAAAGACAACCTCCTTCAGAGAGCTGTCATAGAAATGCAGCCAGGCTCTGAGGTCAAAACTCAGGAAACTCAGACTGCAGAGACACATTTTCAGAGGTGGCTGGAGAATTGAGAAATTTCCTTACCCACAAGGCACTGGGGGAGAAGACAGGCACAAGGCATGTTTCCTCTGTGCATGCCGTGAATTTACTCCCACAGCTTCTGGGCCACTTCTTTCTGTTCGCTGACTTGTTGGACTCTCCACGTGGAGAGCTGGGGTATGGGGAGAAGAGAAGGCAGGGGGCATGACACCACTTTCTTGGGGTGGACAGAGGGTGGATGCAGATCATCACCCCCCAGGGACAAGGCATAAATGCAAGGGAAGGAGGAAAGGGGTCTGTCCCGATAGTGATAGAAATATGAATAACAGCAGTTTTTCGATTAATGTTTATGTTTTAAGATTCCACCCTCTGAACTCTCCCATACTCTCCTTTCCCTCTTTCAAATTCATGGTCTCTTTTTTCATTAAACGTTGGTGTGTGTGTGTGTGTGTGTGTGTGTGTGTGTGTTGACATATTTTATATATATTCCACATATTCCTAGACAAATAAAACCTGCTCAGTATAAATAATATTACTTGTATGCATGTTTTCAGGGCTGACCATTTGATAGTTGGATAGTCACTCGGTTTGTGTCTTCCTGGAGGAGATTATTTCTCTCGCTCTCAGAGGCCCCTGAGGGGAAACTGAGTTGAAGGCCCCCTCCCTGAGGGCTACCTTTCATGGTACCAGAAGGCACCCATGCAGACATCCAAAGGAGGGAGGCAACCAACAGTTCTTTCCAGCTGTGACACCTATGAACCACAACAACCAGCATGGCAAGATAACCCTGAGGGTGCCGTAGTGGCAGGCACACATGGGCAGTAACCAACAGCTCCCTTGTTCAGCTTAAGACCCACTCAACAAGAGGGAAACTTCCTGCTCCTGGAAACTCACACAACTTCCCAGACCCAGTGGCCCAGGCATCAGTCACACTGTCTTCTCACGCGCACCGTCGTGTTTTCCCATCTTGGTCACTGTGTAAAAGAGGGACAGTTATGACATCATTGTTCCAATTAGGGAATTTGGTGTTGAGGAGTGAAGCTACTTAGGACAGCCAGCTAACAAGTGTGGAATTTTGATTCAAAGCCCCTCCTGTGGGGCTCTAATTACGGATGCAGCTCAGATCTGAGCTGGTGTCATTGTCTGGATATGGAATGTCCCCTGACTCCCACCCCAGAAGCTCCCATGTTGGCAGTTGGCAGCCGTGCACAGAAATGAGGCTTCTGAGAAGTGATCGGCTCGTGAGGATTCTGACGTTTATCAGTGGATTAATCCACTCATGGATTTAGAGTTGGGTGGTGGTGGCAATTAGAGGGTAGTCCCTGGTGGCTTGCCCTGAAAATATAGGTCTTGTCTCTGGTCAGATGCCTGCCCCCTCTCTTCCCCGGCTATCATGATGTGGGCATTTCTACCCCACTCCAACCTTCTGCCATGATGCTATGCCTCACTATTAATTGCCCAGAGGCACGGTACCAGCCCCTATAACCTCTAACACATGATCCCAAATCTTTACTCTCCTTAGATTATTATGTTTTAATGCTATGTAGGGCTCAGGCACACTTGGGCGTTTTGTCCTAGTAACATAAGATTTACAAGGCTGGTTTGACTTTGTCTGAGTTCTGTAGTTTGTCTAATCGAGTGGAGAAATTACAGAGGTCACAGAATTTTGCTCATGGTCTCACTCGAGTTATTTCTTCTGTAACCCAAAGCATCAGTGGCATTTCAGGTATCAAAATTTTTTAAATGGACCACACAGGTTCAAAAGACAGCTTGTTACATGATGACTATGGATGTTCCTAAGTTACACTGTTTGTTGACCAGTGGAATCAAGAGGTAGGGTGGGGGAAATCTCTGACTCATTGTGTATACACAAAGCCTGCGTGTGATGGCTTTGTGTTTTAAGGGGGTCAAGCAGAGATTCTTGGTACACAGTTACCCAGTGCGAAGATGAAGTGATGGGACAGAGCAGGTGAGCCACTTTGGAAGGGGAGGAGCGTGGCTTGCCAACACTAGTGTCCTTGCTTGAAGGCATGAAGAAGTATGGATGCCCTTTCCGGCCAGCACTTTCAAACTCTGGGCATAGTTGATGCCATGTGACATCGGTGCTGGATCTGAAAATTACCTTGGAAATCACTCAGTTCAGTGCTTTCCTTTGGCAGATGGTGGGAGTCTTAGAAAGACTCCGGGGCTTCCCCCAGGAGATAGTGACAGGCACCAACAAGATCGTAGTTTCAATGACCCCTAGGACGTGGTCTTCTCTAACCGACTGACCATAATATGAGTTGGACCCCAGGTTGAGGAAGATGATGATACAGTGGGTGAGTGGTCTTCAGAAAGATGTCGGCAAGCCTGATGGGGGAGGGAGGAACAAGGTCAGAGGGTGGGGAAGGAAGCCAAGGAAAAGGCAGAAGAAAGGAGGAAGGGGGGAGGTGGGGAGGAGGCGGAGGAGGCAAAAAGAGCCAAACAGGGTTTGCAGTAAATATGAGGGATGCTACGGAAATTACTTTTTGAATGGCATTTAATTGGTTTATTAGTGTAATTCAGTTGCAGTTTGATTTGATTCAAACCTCTGATGTGTGTGATCTACCGCCCACGAAGGGCGCCGTCAGCCTCTCCAAACAGCAACAAATGGCAAATCTGGAAGGGTGGGGTTGAAGGAGAAAGTGGGGGGTTAAACAAGAGGAGATGGGAGGAGGGGGAGGAGGAAAGGGAGTCGGGGGAAAAAGAAGAGAGGGAGGGAAGAGGGGGTGGGCAGGAGGTAAGAGCTGGGAAATAAAGATCTGGATAAAGGTGAGAATGAGAAAGAGCTGGTGGAGGGGCCGTAGGATGACAGAGAAGCTGTGAGGGGGATCAGAGTGGACAGAGGCTGAGGGGGAAGAAAAATAGGGCACTAAGGAAGGGAGAGCTGGGAGACCAATGACGTCAGAAGGACACAGAGCAATAGATGCTGAGAGATGTGGTGGTGTGGAAAGAAGGAAAAGATACAGACAGCAGACGTAGGGTGGGGAAAAGAGAGCCAGAAACAGAGACAGAGAGATTGAGAACACCGGGCCGGATCCTGGGCACCTGACAATTTAGTGGACTCATTGTCTAGACATAGCCTAGATTTCTGATACGAGGGTGGCATTAGGAGCCCACCACCTTCCAGGTTATTTTTCAGTCTATGTCAGGGACGCTAGCCTTACTGATGCCAGGGGTGCTTGGTGAGGCAGCTCCCACTGGGCATCTTGGGAGGGAGACTCAGAACGGAGGGCTGAGGAGGCATCCCAAAACTCCAAAGGTTGAGAGCTTTTACTTGAAGCCAAGCCATCTTCCTTGCACAGATGGATGAGAATGTAATCAGAGGCAAAGCCATGTGGGCAGTCTGAGGCGACTCTACCAAACATGCTCATCGAAGCCCAGAGGTCCCACTGTAGGCTCTCTCTGGATATCATGATACCGTTTGTGGGCACATGATTTACACACAGATATGCAGCCTAGGCCGAGTCTTTTCACCCCTCAGAGCATCGTTTTCTGGAAAACACTGGTTGAGAGCATCAGGGCTGCTATGAGGAACCTGATGAAGCAAACAGGACATAGCTAAAGAAAACATCCCCATACAGCTTGCTTGGTAATTATAGCATTTTGTGTTAATGAAAGATGGAAGCTGGGGGATGGGGCCCAGGGGGAGAGTGCTTTCCCGGTGTATGTGAGGCGCTGGGTTCACACAAACAGAAAGAGGAGACTGAGGGCTGGGGAAGAGTGGCTCAGTGGGAAAAGTGTCTTGCCATGTCAGCATGAGGACCTGAGTTCAAATCCCCAGAACCCGTGTGAAAGTTAGCCAGTGAGATATGAGTCTGCAAGCCCCGTCTCTGAGAGGAGGAGAGACAGGCATTTCCTGGGGGCTCATTGGCCAACCCGTCGAGCCAAAATGTTGAGTTCTAGGTTCAGGGAGAGACCTTGTCTAAAAAATAAATAAGTAAGGCGGTGAGTACGGTAAAGGAAGAAATGCAGCATCAACCAGTGACCTCTACGTGCATAAGCATCGATGAGTGTGTTTGCGGACACAAGCATGCAACATACAGGCACGGGGAAAAAGTCAGGACATCCCATGGGGTTGTTTGATCCTTTGCTAGGGTTCGAGAAGTGAGTGCAGCCCGGTGGTTATGAGTGAATGTGAACTGCATAAACCAGAATTCCTAGGTTCAGACACTGGCCCTGCTCAGGGGTCTTTGAGCCTCGGTTGCTTCATCTGCGCGGTGGGGGTGGACCCAGCTTCGTCTTCCTGGGTTTACTCATGACGGTCAACTGAAGTGTTTACAGTGGGGTCTGATCCACACCCGAGGTGGATAAACAGTCGTTCTTGTTATTAAAGCCATCTCTGACTTTAGCCACGTCGGGGTAAAGACAGAGGGCACACCCTGAGTGCGCACAGTCAGTGTAAAGCAGGCTGGACTATGAACCTAGGTGTGTGCAAACTCGGGGCTTCCCCAGAGTCCATAAGTCCTGCTCGTGAATCTCCCTACGTTGTCAGACTCTCCAAGAGTGAGAATCACCCAAGTCCTTCCCCACTGCCAGCAGGCTTGTTCATTCTGACTTAACCTTCAGCCATGGCCTCCTTGACAGAAAGCGACTTGTGGACCATTGTCACAGCTCCTCACAGACACAGCCTCCACCCCACTTCTTTCAGCCTCTTCCACGTGGAGGTGGGAATCGGCTGGATGTGCTGCTATGCTGATTCCTCAGCGCCACACGGAGTCAGGGGACAAACACACACAGCTAATCCACTGGAATTGCGAAAAGCTCCTGCCTTGATTGGGACTGATTATTTTTTGGGATGAGAAGAATGAACAGTCCCAGCCACTCACCAGTGAGGGAAGGAGGTCTGCATTGGACACCATTAATTATCCCAGGACTGGTTGGTTCTCAGGAGTGAGAGGGGTGGAGACAGGGCTGGCTTCACCTTCCTCAATGAGCTTCAGCTCCTGGAGTTGCAGGTGGACAGAGTCAAGTGTGCCCCGTCAGCCAATGGCAGG
Source organism: Peromyscus californicus insignis (assembly GCF_007827085.1). Classification (NCBI taxonomy): domain Eukaryota; kingdom Metazoa; phylum Chordata; class Mammalia; order Rodentia; family Cricetidae; genus Peromyscus; species Peromyscus californicus. Next base: position 6,873,087 of record NW_026294540.1, on the reverse strand, counting down.
GCAACTCTTGGTTGCTATCCACATTGAAACCCATCCAGAGAATCTTGGCTCTGGGAGGAACGCTGGAGATAGGAACGAAGGCTGGACCTCTGCATATGAGTTCCAACTGCCGAGGCACAAGCTACTTGATTTCTTTGAGTCCTGGGCTGTCGCAGATCCTGGAAAGACCATTGTACATGTTCAGTGAGATGACCCAGGCTTAGGGCACATCTCAAGAATGAGTTTCGCCGGGCGGTGGTGGTGCACGACTTTAATCCCAGCACTCGGGAGGCAGAGCCAGGTGGATCTCTGTGAGTTCGAGGCCAGCCTGGGCTACCAAGTGAGTCCCAGGAAAGGCGCAAAGCTACACAGAGAAACCCTGTCTCGAAAAACGAAAAAACAAAAAAACAAAAAAACAAAAACAAAAAACAAAAAAAAAAAAAAGAATGAGTTTCATAAGGTTCGATTTCAGCATCATTACTAAGCAGTTTAGGACCAGAGAGGGGAGGGACCTGACCAATGACACACAGTGGGTTTACAACGAAAGCGTGATATGATCCAGGTCTCACTGGGTGCCTTGGATGTTGCTGACTTTGTTGCTGTTGTTGTTTGTATATTTGTTTTTAATTTCACCATAGTAACGGAACTTTCTGTTACTCAGTCTCCCTTGAAATTCCAGTGACACAATGTTTCATGTTGAATTTGATTTAGTGTCTGAGTCTCTCCTGGTATCTAAGAACCTGGGAGCTGGGGGGCAAAGAGAACTGGTCTTCAATCCCACCATCAACTCTCTTTTGTCTGAAAATTAACTTCTCCACGTTCCGGCTTCCTTACCTGTAGGATGAGGGTAGAAATAACAATAGCAGTCACATAAAGAAGTCCTAGGACTAAATCAATTATTCTGAAACTATCAACTGAGTACCTACTGTGTGGCAGGCACTGTCCAGGTGATAGATGGATAGCAACAACTATGAGAACATCTTTTCCCTCGTGGGGCTTACATTTTAGTGGGAGGGTGAAGGCTGTGGACAGATATTCGGGTGAAGGCAAAATGTGGTTGAGAGAGCCCAACTCGGGAGAAGATTTGACCATGGTAAGGGGTGAGGAAAGGCTGTCATTGAGGGAATTCTCAGTTACCCTTTATATCTGGTGCTTGAAGAGGACCTCACTGGAGAAGCGTCATTCCACTAGAAAGTTTGAAAGAGAAATGACGACAGAAGACACCTGGGTAAAAAGCCAACTTGTGCAGGGATTTTCTTTTAAATCTTATTTGGGGCAATGCATGGGGTTTTAATTTCTACTCTGACCTGGGGAGCCTAGGTTTTGGAAGAGGAATGATGTGAAATGACCTCCATAGGAAAGGTCCTCTCTGGCAGTGGGATGGAGAACAGAGTGAAGGCCTTGGGGGCACAAAGTAAGATACTATATGTCAAGTGCTTAGTGCAGGAGCCTGATGTGAGTTAAATGTTTTCAATGGTAGTGTTGTATATAGGTCAAATCCATACCTAATTGGATAAGTATTCTATATATTTTTATTCTTTTGAGATAGTAAGACTGGGTGTATTTGCGGATATGTACATATACATACATGTGTGTGAACTTGTTAGGAAATCAGCTCACACAATGACAGAGATTGAGGAGTTATATGGCCGCCATCTTTACGCTGGAAAACCAGAAGGAAGGACTTGGCTCAAGAAGCCAGAGTCCTCAGGACCAGAGACAAAGAGCACAGCTGTACAATGTCAAAGACCTTTGGTCATGGGAAGGGGGTGGCATTGTGAGAATCCCAGAGTCCAAGGGTCAAAGACCCTGGAGCGTGGCATTCCAGAGCAGTGGTGACAGAAAAATGCACCCATTCTGGAAGGAAGGGTTGGAGCGAGGTTCCAGACTTCCAAGCGACTGGATGGTGCTACCCACATTGAGGGCAAGTTTTCCCCTCTCAGTTAGTTCTCTGACCCACACCAGTCTTTCGTGGAAACATTTAGATAACACACTTGGAAGTGTGTTTTGTCAGTTCCCTAGGCATCTTAACCCAGTCCAGCCCACCCCATCCTAGGTTGCCAAAACAAAATGCCACAAGCTATGTGCAAAGGTGTCTTTTAGTTGTTACTGAGCCTAGATGTCTAAGACCAAATGCTAGTGCATCTGACATCTTCGGGGCCTTTTCCTGGGCTCATAGATGCTGCTGTCTTTCATGTCCTCATACAAACCCTCATGCATATCTATCCCCAATCTACTCTTCTTATCAGGACATCTGTCATACTGGACCACAGTCTTCCTCAATAACAACATGGTCTTATTTTCAAATACACTCATATACTGAGACAGGACTATAGTAATATGGAGGGCACAATCTATCATACAATAAGTAGTAATATAACTACCATTGTTATTACCTTTGTTCCAATTAGGAGCCGTGTTTTATAGACCAATCTTGTACTGCTCATCTGTGAACAATATGCCCCAGAGAGTGAGCATATGAGTGTTGATCCTTACACAAATCCTTCTGGCATGATTGGATCACTAAATATTTTTAAGTACAGGTACTGGGATATTGTCCCAAGCGAGTGAGTCAAATGGTCAGTATCCTTGACATGGGATGTAATCTGCGTGTCTAATGGTCCCTCTGTCACCCCAGGTCTCTCTGTACTTTAGGACATCTAGATGACCAAAATCAAGGTATGGTGTTGGGGAGGGACAGATTGGGTGCCTGGCTTTGGACCAACTGAGTTATCCATAGCCATACATTAGCACATCCCATTTCAGAGCTTGGCCTGTGAGTGTGCATGCTTTTTCTCTTCCTGGCTCCTGGGGAACTGTTAGGATAGGTGCACGTTGCACGTCTTTCTCTTCAGGAGTCAAAAAAACATGCAGTGTGTGCTCAGTTCTCCTGCTTGATACCACACTCCCAAGGAGAATTACATCACCTGCCTTGTTTAGAGGAATCACCATGACAACCGTGGCTGCTCTTGTTGTGTGGATACAGATAGCTCCTGTGGAGCAGAGAATGGGAGCTGACTCACCCAGGAGAGAGAGACTGGGCAATGAGTTTCTCACTTTACAATGTATCTGTCTAGTGACAATCAAATATCTATGTGAGAGTGTAGCTCAGGGTTTCCTGGACTCACCTAGGGGAAGACCCACATAATGTCTCTCTCTCTTTCTCTCTCTCTCTCTCCCTCCCTCTCTCCCTCCCTCCCTCCCTCCTTCTGTATTGTCCCCTCCTTCCCCCTGCCGTGTGTGTGTGTGTGTGTGTGTGTGTGTGTGTGTGTGTGTGTGTGTGTGTGTCTATTGAGCTTAATCCCAACCAAGTCCCAACATAGGGATTCTCTAGGATGTCAAGGAAAGCAGGGGGGGTGGGGAGAGGGAGAGAGAGTACAGAAAGAGAGAATCCCAAGATAATAAACAATTTTGGGACTCAGTATTTTCCAAAGTTGGGGGTTCACTGTGCATATGGAGAGATTTTAGGTGGCTCCATAAATACAAATAAGACCACCAAGGAACTGTGGGCGAGGAAGCGAGTTCCATTTTGGTTCACTTTTCTGGTTGGTGGAGTTCGCTCCATTTTTGCTGCTCATGCCTCTCAACACCTGCTAGTCCTTTATTAACAAAAGGGAGAGCAGGTGTCAGGCCCAAGCCTGGGGCAGGTAGTGGCTAGAGCTGGAATTTAATAATGCCCCTTTGTTTCTGTCCTATCTGGTTTGAAGGCTATCTCCCCCACTCCCCCCCACCCCCCGGTGTGGATAGGGGACTCACTTTCCATTTACAGTTGTGATAAGAAGTTTCCTCTTTAATTAAATCTCTTAGGTCAAAAAGCAAATCAGCCTCAAGACTAATGCTAAGCAAGGGGTGATGTGGGGAATTCATGCTTACACAGACCGGAACTGAGCTAGGCCTGTGAGTGGCTGAGACCAGGGAAGGAAGGAGAGGGGTAGTGTGGCATGGAAAGGTCTGGGTTGCATTGTCTTGAACACTCCTGCCAGTCTTGGGTTTGTAGTCAATCAGTGGAGACAGCAAATGTCTCGCTGTGCATAGTGGATGTGAGGGGATCATACAAGACCCACAGCAAAGGCTAAACAAAGGGCCATTCTCCTTCTGTCTATTTTATAACGAGCATATCCATTTGTACACAAGGTGCCTTAGAGAGCCCCAAGGAACTGTGGGTGAGGACTTGGGGGAAAATACCTTGTTTGTGAACAGGCATACCCCTGAGTTCCTACTGTCAGCAGTTACAGCCTTAGGCATGTATGATCGCTTTCGAAGTTCCCCTTGGTCCAATGACACACGGGTTGTTGTTCCAGCACCACACAGAGACACAGGGAAGTGGAACAACTCACCAAGAATCTCAGGCAAGCCACAGACCCAGGCCACCGGACTCCCACACCCATCTCCAAGCTGCTCTCCGAAACAGCAGGCTCTCATACTCCCTGAACCTAGAGTAGAGTCTAGTTATTGATGATAATGGCAATTTGTTCAGTGAGAGCCCGTAGGTTAGGGTCTGGGGAGATGTCAGCAGAGTGCCCTCGTGTGGATGTCCAGGACTCACATAAAGATCCGGGCATGGCAGCTCATGCCTGACATCCCAACATGGAGCTACAGAGATGGAGCAGTCTCGGAGGCTTCTTGGTCAGTCAGTCCAGCCAATTTAGTGGCAGACTGTGTGCCAGAAAATAAGGTACAGAAGTAACCAAAGAAGGTATTGGAGTTCAGTCTCTGGCTTCTACATGCTCATGCATACACACACGCATACACACACACACACACACACACACACACACACACACACACGTACACACATACTATACACACTATACACACGTTCACACACATACACACACTACACACACACACAACACACACACAATACACACATACTACACACACAACTTCACACACACAACTTCAGTAATCAAGAGACTATGTGGATTCTCGTATGTGGGAAGTTAAATGGCTTCAGGTCCAGCTGGATCCAGGAGCCCATGCAATGTTGTCCATTTCTCAACACCACTCTCTATGGCACTGGTGCCATCCTCAGGGGAATCCCTCCCCCCCAAACTTTGGTGACAATAAGGTTTCCAGAGCTCCATACTCTCCTCCTTTGTACTAGCCTCCAGCCAAAGAACTCCCCTCCCTTCCCTCTGCCTGACCTCATTGGCTTAAGCACCTGCCTATGAACCTGTCACTGTGGCCAGGACCAGACTCTGTGTTCGTAGGAGCAGGAGGGCAGCTCCTCTCATCTGAGCCAGATGCACAGAGACCGGAAGAGTCTAGTGCTCATCCCTACAGGAGAGAAGGGATGCCCAGCAGTGGGGACTCTGGCCACCATGAAGACATCATTATACTCTTCACTGAGAGGGGACAGCGACCAGGGGCAGATGTCAGGAGGGAGTAGGCATCCTCTGCCACCCCTCACCACTCTTCTGTGACAACAGAAGTCCTGGAACTAGAGTTTCAGTGTCTTGGGTGCAGCATGAAGCGTTTAGCTTCATTCCAGATCCTTGATGGGACCATTGTAAAGATCACAGTCCAGAGTAACATTTACAAGTGGGACTAACATTGTAGCTCTTCGTCCTGTTCTAGGCATCTACAGACACACACATATTTTGGTCCAGGATTCTTGTCCAAGTGACTACAGATGCTTTTAAAATCGAAATTTAGCCAGTCCCTCCCAGCTAAACTTAAGGCCTGACTTGGTCACTCACCTCCACATACTAAGAGTAAAATCTGGCTGTGCTGTGGGCTAAAGAGCAGCCTCAGTGTCGCTGAGCTGGGTGTTAAACACACTGCATCATTTGGTTGTCCCCATGGCCCGGCTCTGTCGTGCATGATATAAAGAAGTGAGTAAACCACAAGACCAATTGCCTGGTGTCTGCAGAGAGTCGAGTTGACATGCCCACTCTGACTCTCACACCTGCAGGACACTGGTAACCCACTCAACCTCTCTAAGCATCGGCTTCTTCATTGGCCTCACCACAGCCATAATGAGATTATTGGGAGGAATATGTGTAAGGTGTTTGGCCGTGGACCTACCCAGGAACACACAGTAGGTGCAGATGCTGTACCTTCTGCTTCCAGGACCTATGTGGTGTGGTCACACTTACAGCAGAGCCACCTTCTCATCTGGGGCCATCCAGGGACATCCCATAGCTTCCAGAAACTGCAGGGTCTCTGACTCTCTTGTCTATTCAGATCTGCTCTACTCACCCAGGCTACAAATTGCTGGCCGATAACATCCTGAAATAACTCTTCTTCCGGCCAACCCCTCCCTCCCCAACCTCCCTCCCACCAAGCCCGGAATAGCCCCATGCATCACGGCTCCGTACAGCCTGCAGGAAGCTCCCTCCCCTTTGATAATAGCTCAGCTTTGTCTGAGCGCTGGCACGGCCATGGCCCACTGTGGTGCCTGGGGGTGCAGGCGCAGCGAAGCCCAGGTATACCACACGGTTGTGCAGAGATGTTACTTGCAAGGAGATGCCACCATCTTTAGACCTGGGTGTGGGGTGGTTGGATAAATGATGCTGCCTTATGCCGTGGATGGAGGAAACCAAGAGGCTGGTGACAGGGTGAGAGTCATTGGCACGCCTCTGGGGTGTCACGGTTTGTTAAAGGGAGCCCTCTTCCGCTCTCAGGTGGGGGTCCCCCACTTACTATGGTCTGCTAGTCTTGGAGGAGCTGGCCCCTGGCCACTCCACTGGCCTTATTGTCCTCCTTTTCCTCCTCTCATGTCCTTGGTTTCTTTAATTCTCCAAACCAGCCAAGCTCCCTGCCCTGTCTTCCAGCCTTTGCACAGGCTGCTCTGCAGGGCCCTGGTACTTCCCCTAACCTGCTTCTGCGGGGCTGTTCCTTCCTGCCGTTCAGATTCCCAGGAAGCACACCTCCTGGGCGTGTTTCCGCCCCTTCTCCGCTGCCCATATCACGGATCGTAAGTCCGTATCTTCTTCGCGACACTTATTTCTCTACTGCCTGCCTCCCACGCTGCATTGTGGCCTCTATTGTGGGCTGTGTTTACTAAGATTTATCTGCAACCCGCGGTGGTTCCTGCTCCCGAAGAGGCGCTCAATACACACTTCTGCAGAAAAGGTGGATCCACAGCAGTGAGCAGGAGGCAGCCTGCTCACACTCGGGGAGCAGCATCCCCCCCCCCCATTTGCTGCATCTTTAGGCACAAAGCACCCAGGGGTTCCCCAAGGTCACGCTAAGGCTCGCAACATAGCAGAGCTGAAAATCCAGGTCTTGACTCCTTAGTTTTTGTGTGTTGTGTCTCTCTCCCAGCTGCTCTTGAAGCAAAGACGCAAAGCCTTGGTGAAGCTTGGGGTTTTTTTTTTTTTTTTTTTTTTTTTTCCTAGAAAAGCAAGCCTTTAGGCTGATTCTTAACAAGTGTGGGCAGTCACGAGGGGTGGGAGCGGAGAGGGGGAAATAGTATTGGAAATGGTGTTCCAAACAAAGGGAAGAGATAATTCGAAGTATGTAGCTTCGTAGTAAGCACAGAGCATGGAGCACACATATCCTCAGTTTCCTATTTGTCTGTTGGTTTACGTGAACCACACTTCTTCAGGATATAGGGCATTTGAAGGGCCACCAGAAGTCAACAGGTAAGCCACGCAAAAGTCACCAATCATGCTAAATTTATTTTCTCTTTCTTTCTTTGTTTATAGGCACGGTCTCATGTAAGCCAGGCTAGCCTTGAGTTTGCTGTGTAGCTGAGGATGGCCTTGAGCTTCTGAGCCTCCTGCCTCCACCTCCCAGGTGTGAGGATTACAGGCATGTGCTACCACTCCAGCTTTGTGTAGTGTGGGGATACCCAGGGCGCGGGGAGGGGGGTTGTGTGCAAGCCAGGCAAGCACACTTCTAGCTGAGCTGCATTCCCCAGCTCTCAACAAACACTAACGACAAACTAGTTATGAACGAACAGTAAGTATTAACACTAATCACTCCCTACTGAACCCGTATCGAGTCCCAGGCACTGCGTTCTGTGCAATATCCATTTCATTTTTAACTATCATGTCAGTAAAATGGACACTTCCTAAGCCTGGCATAGGATTTATAACTCTTACAGAGGGCTAGATGGGGACTTACGAAACTAAATAACATTCCCAGGTCACTTGGTTGGTGGGTGAAAAGCTAGAATTAGAAGTCAGGCAGTCGGAGCCAAAAGTCCAAGTTCACAACCCACTCTGGTGAAATGGATAAACTACTGCAGAAATCTTTCCCTCCTGTATGCTTTTTCTCCTGGAGTTGGAGACACCCAGGGGCACACTCACCCACCTCAATCCACAACACCCTCTTTCTATCCACCCTCTTTATCCAAGAACCCACCCTCCCTTCACCCTTCACTTTCCCTAAGGAGGTCCCTCCCCACAGCAGCCACATTGGGCTAGGGTCCTGTAAAGCCTCTCTCCAGTGGAGAGGCTTTGAGGTGTCCTCCCACCTTGGCAGAGCGAGGGAAGAGTGCTGCCTTCAGCTCCTGCAGTGACCTCTCCCTAGACCGAAGCTATTCTGTCTCCTCTCAACCATGCAGAGCCAACTCAAGGCCACAGAACAACAGAGCAGAGTCCAGGTTTAACAGGGACTCTTCTGTCTTGAAGCTGCTTCTGCCCTGGCCTTGGCTTTAGTCTGCCATTTAAATGTCCCCTTCTTTGTTCAACACCCTCGTCTTCAACTTCACACTCAACCCCTTGCCAACTGGTGAAGAGGCTTGGCGTAGTGCTTTTTTCTTTGTTCATTCATTCTTGATTCATTCGCTCACCCCACTCATCCTTTGCAGCAGGCACTGAGCTAGCTAGACATCCCTACTAGATACAGACTTCCCTTTGTACCCGTCTCTCCCCATGCAATGAGGCAACAGCAGCTGTGACTTTAAAGACATAAGTGCAGCTTATGGTGGGGATGGTGGTTATGATAAATCATGAGATGAAAGAGTAGGAGAAATGGAGAGTGTCCCCAGTACGTGTAAAGACCGGGATGAGAAAAGAGATGTCCCATGTTGGGAAATGTCACCCCGACCATACTGAAAGTGGAAGACAGGAATTGGAAGGGAGCATGGCAGACACGAGGGTCTCAGTCCCCATGTGCAACATGAGGAGGTTACATATTCTTCGGGGATACAAAAGATATCAGACAGTCGTACCATCTTTGTGTCTCGTGTTGCTGGCTCTTGATCTCTTTCTTACATCTTTCTACTACGAAGATCTTTATTTGCTATCAAGGCAGAGTCCATTACCCCAGGATGGCCCGTTACCAGCAGAGTTCAGATTCTATGACCAAAGTGCCCAGAATCTCTGGGAAAGGAGAAAAGGTTCAGGCTCCTTCATGTGGCGAGTGTCAGGAGACCTGTACTGATTGGCACATACATCAAGCCAGTCCCACCCCCTGGGTGCTGAGTAACCAATCATGGTTATCGGCACAGAGAGTGACCTTTAGAGTGGGAGCCATGGAGTCTGCTCAAGACAGCATCCTGCATGTCGCGTAACTTCTTGAGCATTTCACTTTTTTTTTAAGCCCCAGTTTCTCCATTTGTGACATGAAGCTGTTGGAAGGCTCCTCAACAGTTGGTGTCCTGTGAGTAGAACGTGTATCTAAGATCAAAGTACTGTTCAGGGAGAGGAGGGCCTGAAAAGAACTTGCTCATCAAAACGGGATGATACACAAAGGTTTCCTTTACTTAGAATTATCCACTTCAGTAAACAGATACACAAAAATGGAATAAAGGAAATTCACCAAGTGAGCCAGATCTAAAGGAGAAGTGGATGTTACGTCACCCCCAACTCCACACTGGAGAATATGCCCATGAGCATCTTCATGTGTATCTATGCAAGCATTCTTAAATGTTTATGTGGCATAATCGTTTGTATATGTCATCACATATATGCACCACACACAGACATACAGACACACACACAGAGACACAGACACAGAGACACAGACACACACACACACACACACACACACACACACACACACACACACACGCCTTTATTTTCTGTCCCCTAGGGCCAGTCTCTATCAAGTGTTCCTGCAGGAATTGGGAGACATCCTTCATTATCAATAACTTCTTTGACCAGATTTCCTCCCAAGTAGGACTCAAAGAAGCATGAGAATAATAGCAGGCACTTCAGTTTGTAGCAATCAGATCCTCATTCTGCCTTCAGCCTTGGAGACTCTCCCAGTGTGCCACCTCTACCACACTTTACATTGTAAGTTCCTGAAGGACACCGTGACCTCTAAAAACAGGCTTCCAGTGTGAGACCAGCTTGCCCCTCCTCTTATCACACACCTTATCAGCTTAACTCATCCTGTGAGGTGGGAGGGAGGAACATAATCCTCACCTGCCAATCATCTGGTCATTTGGTGATTTTGCTTTAAGGATAGGGGTCTAAAGCTGGGGAGATGGATCTATGGGTAAGAGTGCTTGCTTTACAAGCATGAGGTCGTAAGTTCAAATCCCTAGTACCCACATTAAAGCCAGGCATAGTCTCACATGCCTATAATGCTTACCTTAGGGAGCAGAGACAGATCTTAGAAGCTTACTGGCCAACCAGCCTGGTTGAAATGGGAAGCTTTGGGTTCAGTGAGAGACCCTGCCTTAAGAAAACAAGGTGCAGTGTGACAGAGGAAGACACAATGTCTTCCTCTGGCTTTGTTTCCTCTACACGTGGGTGCATGTACTTGCACATTCACATAGACTCACCATACAAATACCATAATACACGCCACATCATGAACATACATTAACTCAATCCATTAATTCATTAAACTAAAAGAAGAATGTAGCCTCAAGCTATACCATTTTCCCTCTTCATCCTTTAAGATATCTTGTGTCCCAATCTCTTCTGAGTTTGGCTATTGTCTTCTTGAACTGCTTAGTGTGTGTGTGTGTGTGTGTGTGTGTGTGTGTGTGTGTGTGTGTGTGCTTGTGCAGGCATGTGATGCAGACTGTGCACTCAGTGACAAAAAAAGACCTTGAAGGTTGAGGGAATGTATAATGTAAGGAAACAACAGCCGCCTTGTCAAGCCTCAGGCCACAAATCCTTTCAAGATGGACGCAAAAATAGCAACGCTTCCTGCATGTTAATTAGCCCGTCCCAAGGGTGGGGGCAGAGTGTCCTTGAGAGGTGGAGGTTAGAGATGGGGAAAGGTGTTTCACTCTGCATGCACTTGGTGTGTGAGCAAGACTTGCATGGGAGCCCAGTGGGCTATGCTGATTCCTGCCCCTGAGAGCTGGTTCAGCACCGTGGACAGGGGCTCAAGCTATGGGGACTATGGCTAGAGCAAGATGGGCGGCAACTGTAGCCATCCGTACCTGTTACATTTCCAGGGCTACGTCACTTTCCAAGTGTCTCTCACTTTGTGAGGTGTGTGCTGCTGAAAAGCTGAGTGCAAGACTCTATGTAGAACTTGATCGACTTGGAATGCATTAATCTATTTCTGACAGTCTCCTGGGCAAGGTGGCATGGTAGTCTTGAAGCTTTGGATTATAAACTGGCTAAGAGCCTCACAGGCACACACAGGATTTAATGGCACTTCTGGATTTGGGGGCTGGATAATTTATCACTTGGGGGGGGGGTGTCATCATGTGTGTATAAGGCAATCTAGAGCATCTGGGGTCTGTAGCCTCTATATGCCTGTCATACCATACAGGATGTCTCAAAACATTGCTCACTTCCCTTGGAGGCAGGATCTCTGACTCTGTTAAGAGCATATAGGATGGATGTATTGGGGGTGAATTCTGATTCAGCCACATATTAACAACTCTGCGCATTGTCTTACCTCATCCACAGCTCCGATTTCTTAATGGTTTCAACACTGAGACAACTCCAGCATTGCCTTAGCATCAGAACTGAATGGAATATTTTTGTTGAATTATTTAGCATACTGCTAGGCTCACTAGGAGCCCTGGGTAGATGTCAGCATCATCAGTGAGGTTCCCACCCCCATTATCATCATCGCCAGGCCAGCCACTTCACTCCAAAGGATAAGGTCCCAGATTTTTAAATAACTTATTTAGAGAATATAATAATATTTTACATAATAATAAATATAATATAATTATATTTTAGACTATAAAAAATAATAAACAATATGGAGTTCTGTGGAGATGGCCCAGTTGGAAAACCTCAAGGACTCAAGTTCTATCCCCATCATCCTTATAGGAAGCCAGGCACCGTGGTGCATACTCATAATCCCAGCACTGTGGGAACAAAGATGGGAGGATCTCTGGGGCTTGCTGGCCAGGCTGTTCGGCCTCAGTAGTGAGTTCTTCACTTAGGGAGAGACCCTGTCTCAAAAAACAAGATGGAAAACTCCTAAGGAGCAACATGTGAAGTTGACCTCTGGCTTCCACATGCAAACACACACCCACACAGACACACACACACACACACACACACACACACACAGACACACACACACACAGACACACACACCCACACAGACACACACACACAGACACACACACACACACACACACACACACACACACACACACACACACACACAGGAAGCACAAGACAAGAAGACAATTACTAGGCTCTCACAAACACTCATCTATCTGACAGGCAAAGAGGGGCAAGTCACCAGCTCAGGTCCCAAAGCCAGAAGTTCCAGCCTTAACCTGGTGGTTGTTTTAAACGTGACACCCTGGTAATATGTGCATATGACTACACCCTGTGTATTTGCATGGATAGGCTTGGCTTGCTGCAGTGACAGCCAGCCCCCCAAACATCAGAGATTTAAACTAACAACAGTTTCATTGCCTGCTGGTTCTCCGTGTCCGTCACAGACTAGACACAGGCTCTGCTTTATGTTGTCATTTCTGAAGGGTCCAGACTGACTGAACCTCAACCTCTAGGCAGTTACTAGACAATGGGGCAGAGAAAATGGCTGATCACACACTTGCCTTTAAATCTTTCATCCAGAATTTACACATATTGGTTACATCTCCATTTCGTTAGTTAAAGAATGTCGTAGTCTCTGGGTGGATTGAAGGCAACCCTACTGTGTGCCTGGAAGGAGAAGCATCGTGTGGATTAACTACACTCATACCTTCCTCACGGCCACCATAGCACCTCTATCGTGCTGGGATGTTGGGTTGCATGCTTAAAACACAAGAAAGGCTCAAGCCTTTCAGGGAAAAGGCAGCAGAGAAATGCCACACATCTGGTTGGGCTTATTATCTTACAAAAATAATTAGCAAGGAAATTTTAATAGGAACAGGGTGAGGCCAACTCCACTAATTTGCAACTAAAATGGTACTAATTCACATCAAGGCTCCATTGGCCATTTCATTTTGACTTCCAAAGGCCCCATTATTAATTCATTTCTAAAGCGATCTCCCTCATTCCCAAGGGGTATATCTTAGTAACTACGTGCTTACAATACTCTATTTGATTAAAATTTAACAAGCTATGTTATTGGCAAATAAACTATTTACTTCAGTGCTGTTGCCAATGCCAAAAGGAATGTTTCAAACAAAGGGATGGATTTGACACACTAAAGAGATTGTCATTCATAATTTACAATAGCCCCAAACCTCAGCGTATACATATTTTTGTCAGTTGTGGCATTGAAGAGTATGAGCAGTCAGAGAAGTCAGCCAAAGTTTTCTGGTTTCCTACTTATTAAAAGTGAGGAAACCAAGAAATTGAGTTTAGGTTGTTATGTAGTGTAGGGGCGGGGGGTGAGGGCTGGGACGCAACGGACAAAAATAACCAGTCACTGCACATTGTATTGCCATTTACTTCTGTGACCTGAGAGAAGCCCCTCAACCTTCTTGGGAGTCTTTCTTTCTTTTAAAAGGAAGCTAATAAAAACTTGCTTATTTCAGGCATGGTGTTTTGTCAGGATAAAACCAGAGGCAAGCTATAAATGTACTTTGAAAATCAGTCCTTCTCTTCCTCGATCCTCACACTCAATCTACGTGGCAGAAAGGTGCAACCAGTTAAAAAGTAAGGATTTTTTTCCCTCATCTCCTTTTAGGCACATATTCTCAAGGAAAATATCAGCAAAGTTTGGTTTTAGCCGAACAGGACCTGAAAAAATT